>NW_027411866.1:243106801-243501801 GCF_047663935.1 Musca autumnalis | reverse complement strand
CTCCGAAACTAGAAGAGATAGAGCAAATCTGGCAAAAATTTGAGATCATTTTTATAAAAGTCGCGATATCTCCGAAACTAGAAGAGGTATCATGAGATCATTTTATATAAAAATTCAAGTTCAACTTAATTTTTATAAAAGTCGCGATATCTCCGAAACTAGAAGAGATAGAGCAAATCTGGCAAAAATTTGAGATCATTTTTATAAAAAATTCAAGTTCAACTTAATTTTTATAAAAGTCGCGATATCTCCGAAACTAGAAGAGATAGAGCAAATCTGGCAAAAATTTGAGATCATTTTTATAAAAGTCGCGATATCTCCGAAACTAGAAGAGATATCATGAGATCATTTTTATAAAAAATTCAAGTTCAACTTAATTTTTATAAAAGTCGCGATATCTCTGAAACTAGAAGAGATAGAGCAAATCTGGCAAAATTTTGAGATCATTTTTATAAAAGTCGCGATATCTCCGAAACTAGAAGAGATAGAGCAAATCTGGCAAAAATTTGAGATCATTTTTATAAAAAAATCAAGTTCAACTTAATTTTTATAAAAGTCGCGATATCTCCGAAACTAGAAGAGATAGAGCAAATCTGGCAAAAATTTGAGATCATTTTTATAAAAGTCGCGATATCTCCGAAACTAGAAGAGATAGAGCAAATCTGGCAAAAATTTGAGATCATTTTTATAAAAAATTCAAGTTCAACTTAATTTTTATAAAAGTCGCGATATCTCCGAAACTAGAAGAGATAGAGCAAATCTGGCAAAAATTTGAGATCATTTTTATAAAAGTCGCGATATCTCCGAAACTAGAAGAGATAGAGCAAATCTGGCAAAAATTTGAGATCATTTTTATAAAAATTCAAGTTCAACTTAATTTTTATAAAAGTCGCGATATCTCCGAAACTAGAAGAGATAGAGCAAATCTGGCAAAAAATTGAGATCATTTTTATAAAAAATTCAAGTTCAACTTAATTTTTATAAAAGTCGCGAAACTAGAAGAGATAGAGCAAATCTGGCAAAAATTTGAGATCATTTTTATAAAAAATTCAAGTTCAACTTAATTTTTATAAAAGTCGCGATATCTCCAAAACTAGAAGAGATAGAGCAAATCTGGCAAAAATCCGAGATCATTTTTATAAAAGTCGCGATATCTCCGAAACTAGAAGAGATATCATGAGATCATTTTTATAAAAAATTCAAGTTCAACTTAATTTTATAAAAGTCGCGATATCTCCGAAACTAGAAGAGATAGAGCAAATCTGGCAACAATTTGAGATCATTTTTATAAAAAAATCAAGTTCAGTTCGAGATCATTTTTATAAAGTCGCGATATCTCCGAAACTAGAAGAGATAGAGCAAATCTGGCAAAAATTTGAGATCATTTTTATAAAAGTCGCGATATCTCCGAAACTAGAAGAGATAAAGCAAATCTGGCAAAAATTTGAGATCATTTTTATAAAAAATTCAAGTTCAACTTAATTTTTATAAAAGTCGCGATATCTCCGAAACTAGAAGAGATAGAGCAACTCTGGCAAAAATTTGAGATCATTTTTATAAAAAATTCAAGTTCAACTTAATTTTTATAAAAGTCGCGATATCTCCGAAACTAGAAGAGATAGAGCAAATCTGGCAAAAATTTGAGATCATTTTTATAAAAAATTCAAGTTCAACTTAATTTTTATAAAAGTCGCGATATCTCCGAAACTAGAAGAGATAGAGCAAATCTGGCAAAAATTTGAGATAATTTTTATAAAAGTCGCGATATCTCTGAAACTAGAAGAGATAGAGCAAATCTGGCAAAAATTTGAGATCATTTTTATAAAAAATTCAAGTTAAACTTAATTTTTATAAAAGTCGCGATATCTCCGAAACTAGAAGAGATAGAGCAAATCTGGCAAAAATTTGAGATCATTTTTATAAAAAATTCAAGTTCAGTTCGAGATCATTTTTATAAAAGTCGCGGTATCTCCGAAACTAGAAGAGATAGAGCAAATCTGGCAAAAATTTGAGATCATTTTTATAAAAGTCGCGATATCTCCGAAACTAGAAGAGATAGAGCAAATCTGGCAAAAATTTGAGATCATTTTTATAAAAAATTCAAGTTCAACTTAATTTTTATAAAAGTCGCGATATCTCCGAAACTAGAAGAGATAGAGCAAATCTGGCAAAAATTTGAGATCATTTTTATAAAAGTCGCGATATCTCCGAAACTAGAAGAGATAGAGCAAATCTGGCAAAAATTTGAGATCATTTTTATAAAAAATTCAAGTTCAACTTAATTTTTATAAAAGTCGCGATATCTCCGAAACTAGAAGAGATAGAGCAAATCTGGCAAAAATTTGAGATCATTTTTATAAAAGTCGCGATATCTCCGAAACTAGAAGAGATAGAGCAAATCTGGCAAAAATTTGAGATCATTTTTATAAAAAATTCAAGTTCAACTTAATTTTTATAAAAGTCGCGATATCTCCGAAACTAGAAGAGATAGAGCAAATCTGGCAAAATTTGAGATCATTTTTATAAAAGTCGCGATACTCCGAAACTAGAAGAGATAGAGCAAATCTGGCAAAAATTTGAGATCATTTTTATAAAAAATTCAAGTTCAACTTAATTTTTATAAAAGTCGCGATATCTCCGAAACTAGAAGAGATAGAGCAAATCTGGCAAAAATTTGAGATCATTTTTATAAAAGTCGCGATATCTCTGAAACTAGAAGAGATAGAGCAAATCTGGCAAAAATTTGAGATCATTTTTATAAAAAATTCAAGTTCAGTTCGAGATCATTTTTATAAAAGTCGCGATATCTCCGAAACTAGAAGAGATAGAGCAAATCTGGCAAAAATTTGAGATCATTTTTATAAAAAATTCAAGTTCAACTTAATTTTTATAAAAGTCGCGATATCTCCGAAACTAGAAGAGATAGAGCAAATCTGGCAAAAATTTGAGATCATTTTTATAAAAGTCGCGATATCTCCGAAACTAGAAGAGATAGAGCAAATCTGGCAAAAATTCGAGATCATTTGTATAAAAGTCGCGATATCTCCGAAACTAGAAGAGATATCATGAGATCATTTTTATAAAAAATTCAAGTTCAACTTAATTTTTATAAAAGTCGCGATATCTCCGAAACTAGAAGAGATAGAGCAAATCTGGCAAAAATTTGAGATCATTTTTATAAAAAATTCAAGTTCAACTTAATTTTTATAAAAGTCGCGATATCTCCGAAACTAGAAGAGATAGAGCAAATCTGGCAAAAATTTGAGATCATTTTTATAAAAGTCGCGATATCTCCAAAACTAGAAGAGATAGAGCAAATCTGGCAAAAATTTGAGATCATTTTTATAAAAAATTCAAGTTCAACTTAATTTTTATAAAAGTCGCGATATCTCCGAAACTAGAAGAGATAGAGCAAATCTGGCAAAAATTTGAGATCATTTTTATAAAGTCGCGATATCTCCGAAACTAGAAGAGATAGAGCAAATCTGGCAAAAATTTGAGATCATTTTTATAAAAAATTCAAGTTCAACTTAATTTTTATAAAAGTCGCGATATCTCCGAAACTAGAAGAGATAGAGCAAATCTGGCAAAAATTTGAGATCATTTTTATAAAAGTCGCGATATCTCCGAAACTAGAAGAGATAGAGCAAATCTGGCAAAAATTCGAGATCATTTTTATAAAAGTCGCGATATCTCCGAAACTAGAAGAGATATCATGAGATGATTTTTATAAAAATTCAAGTTCAACTTAATTTTTATAAAAGTCGCGATATCTCCGAAACTAGAAGAGATAGAGCAAATCTGGCAAAAATTTGAGATCATTTTTATAAAAGTCGCGATATCTCCAAAACTAGAAGAGATAGAGCAAATCTGGCAAAAATTTGAGATCATTTTTATAAAAAATTCAAGTTCAACTTAATTTTTATAAAAGTCGCGATATCTCCGAAACTAGAAGAGATAGAGCAAATCTGGCAAAAATTTGAGATCATTTTTATAAAAGTCGCGATATCTCCGAAACTAGAAGAGATAGAGCAAATCTGGCAAAAATTTGAGATCATTTTTATAAAAAATTCAAGTTCAGTTCGAGATCATTTTATAAAAGTCGCGATATCTCCGAAACTAGAAGAGATAGAGCAAATCTGGCAAAAATTTGAGATCATTTTTATAAAAAATTCAAGTTCAACTTAATTTTTATAAAAGTCGCGATATCTCCGAAACTAGAAGAGATAGAGCAAATCTGGCAAAAATTTGAGATCATTTTTATAAAAGTCGCGATATCTCCGAAACTAGAAGAGATAGAGCAAATCTGGCAAAAATTCGAGATCATTTTTATAAAAGTCGCGATATCTCCGAAACTAGAAGAGATATCATGAGATCATTTTTATAAAAAATTCAAGTTCAACTTAATTTTTATAAAAGTCGCGATATCTCCGAAACTAGAAGAGATAGAGCAAATCTGGCAAAAATTTGAGATCATTTTTATAAAAGTCGCGATATCTCCAAAACTAGAAGAGATAGAGCAAATCTGGCAAAAATTTGAGATCATTTTTATAAAAAATTCAAGTTCAACTTAATTTTTATAAAAGTCGCGATATCTCCGAAACTAGAAGAGATAGAGCAAATCTGGCAAAAATTTGAGATCATTTTTATAAAAGTCGCGATATCTCCGAAACTAGAAGAGATAGAGCAAATCTGGCAAAAATTTGAGATCATTTTTATAAAAAATTCAAGTTCAACTTAATTTTTATAAAAGTCGCGATATCTCCGAAACTAGAAGAGATAGAGCAAATCTGGCAAAAATTTGAGATCATTTTTATAAAAGTCGCGATATCTCCGAAACTAGAAGAGATAGAGCAAATCTGGCAAAAATTTGAGATCATTTTTATAAAAATTCAAGTTCAACTTAATTTTTATAAAAGTCGCGATATCTCCGAAACTAGAAGAGATAGAGCAAATCTGGCAAAAATTTGAGATCATTTTTATAAAAGTCGCGATATCTCCGAAACTAGAAGAGATAGAGCAAATCTGGCAAAAATTCGAGATCATTTTTATAAAAGTCGCGATATCTCCGAAACTAGAAGAGATATCATGAGATCATTTTTATAAAAAATTCAAGTTCAACTTAATTTTTATAAAAGTCGCGATATCTCCGAAACTAGAAGAGATAGAGCAAATCTGGCAAAAATTTGAGATCATTTTTATAAAAGTCGCGATATCTCCGAAACTAGAAGAGATAGAGCAAATCTGGCAAAAATTTGAGATCATTTTTATAAAAAATTCAAGTTCAACTTAATTTTTATAAAAGTCGCGATATCTCCGAAACTAGAAGAGATAGAGCAAATCTGGCAAAAATTTGAGATCATTTTTATAAAAGTCGCGATATCTCCGAAACTAGAAGAGATAGAGCAAATCTGGCAAAAATTTGAGATCATTTTTATAAAAAATTCAAAGTCGCGATATCTCCGAAACTAGAAGAGATAGAGCAAATCTGGCAAAAATTTGAGATCATTTTTATAAAAAATTCAAGTTCAACTTATTTTTATAAAGTTTTTATAAAAGTCGCGATATCTCCGAAACTAGAAGAGATAGAGCAAATCTGGCAAAAATTTGAGATCATTTTTATAAAAACAAAGTTCACTAATTTATAAAAGTCGCGATATCTCCGAAACTAGAAGAGATAGAGCAAATCTGGCAAAAATTTGAGATCATTTTTATAAAAAATTCAAGTTCAACTTAATTTTATAAAAGTCGCGATATCTCCGAAACTAGAAGAGATAGAGCAAATCTGGCAAAAATTTGAGATCATTTTTATAAAAATAGAAACTAGAAGAGATAGAGCAAATCTGCAAAAATTTGAGATCATTTTTATAAAAAATTCAAGTTCAACTTAATTTTTATAAAAGTCGCGATATCTCCGAAACTAGAAGAGATAGAGCAAATCTGGCAAAAATTTGAGATCATTTTTATAAAAAATTCAAGTTCAACTTAATTTTTATAAAAGTCGCGATATCTCCGAAACTAGAAGAGATAGAGCAAATCTGGCAAAAATTTGAGATCATTTTTATAAAAGTCGCGATATCTCCGAAACTAGAAGAGATAGAGCAAATCTGGCAAAAATTTGAGATCATTTTTATAAAAAATTCAAGTTCAACTTAATTTTTATAAAAGTCGCGATATCTCCGAAACTAGAAGAGAAAGTCGCGATATCTCCGAAACTAGAAAGAGATAGAGCAAATCTGGCAAAAATTCGAGATCATTTTTATAAAAAATTCAAGTTCAACTTAATTTTTATAAAAGCCGCGATATCTCCGAAACTAGAAGAGATAGAGCAAATCTGGCAAAAATTTGAGATCATTTTTATAAAAGTCGCGATATCTCCGAAACTAGAAGAGATAGAGCAAATCTGGCAAAAATTTGAGATCATTTTTATAAAAAATTCAAGTTCAACTTAATTTTTATAAAAGTCGCGATATCTCCAAAACTAGAAGAGATAGAGCAAATCTGGCAAAAATCCGAGATCATTTTTATAAAAGTCGCGATATCTCCGAAACTAGAAGAGATATCATGAGATCATTTTTATAAAAAATTCAAGTTCAACTTAATTTTTATAAAAGTCGCGATATCTCCGAAACTAGAAGAGATAGAGCAAATCTGGCAAAAATTTGAGATCATTTTTATAAAAGTCGCGATATCTCCGAAACTAGAAGAGATAGAGCAAATCTGGCAAAAATTTGAGATCATTTTTATAAAAGTCGCGATATCTCCGAAACTAGAAGAGATAGAGCAAATCTGGCAAAAATTTGAGATCATTTTTATAAAAAAATCAAGTTCAGTTCGAGATCATTTTTATAAAAGTCGCGATATCTCCGAAACTAGAAGAGATAGAGCAAATCTGGCAAAAATTTGAGATCATTTTTATAAAAGTCGCGATATCTCCGAAACTAGAAGAGATAGAGCAAATCTGGCAAAAATTTGAGATCATTTTTATAAAAGTCGCGATATCTCCGAAACTAGAAGAGATAAAGCAAATCTGGCAAAAATTTGAGATCGTTTTTATAAAAAATTCAAGTTCAACTTAATTTTTATAAAAGTCGCGATATCTCCGAAACTAGAAGAGATAGAGCAAATCTGGCAAAAATTTGAGATCATTTTTATAAAAAATTCAAGTTCAACTTAATTTTTATAAAAGTCGCGATATCTCCGAAACTAGAAGAGATAGAGCAAATCTGGCAAAAATTTGAGATCATTTTTATAAAAAATTCAAGTTCAACTTAATTTTTATAAAAGTCGCGATATCTCCGAAACTAGAAGAGATAGAGCAAATCTGGCAAAAATTTGAGATCATTTTTATAAAAGTCGCGATATCTCTGAAACTAGAAGAGATAGAGCAAATCTGGCAAAAATTTGAGATCATTTTTATAAAAAATGCAAGTTCAGTTCGAGATCATTTTTATAAAAGTCGCGATATCTCCGAAACTAGAAGAGATAGAGCAAATCTGGCAAAAATTTGAGATCATTTTTATAAAAGTCGCGATATCTCCGAAACTAGAAGAGATAGAGCAAATCTGGCAAAAATTTGAGATCATTTTTATAAAAAATTCAAGTTCAACTTAATTTTTATAAAAGTCGCGATATCTCCGAAACTAGAAGAGATAGAGCAAATCTGGCAAAAATTTGAGATCATTTTTATAAAAGTCGCGATATCTCCGAAACTAGAAGAGATAGAGCAAATCTGGCAAAAATTTGAGATCATTTTTATAAAAAATTCAAGTTCAACTTAATTTTTATAAAAGTCGCGATATCTCCGAACCTAGAAGAGATAGAGCAAATCTGGCAAAAATTTGAGATCATTTTTATAAAAGTCGCGATATCTCCGAAACTAGAAGAGATAGAGCAAATCTGGCAAAAATTTGAGATCATTTTTATAAAAAATTCAAATTCAACTTAATTTTTATAAAGTCGCGATATCTCCGAAACTAGAAGAGATAGAGCAAATCTAGCAAAAATTCGAGTTCATTTTTATAAAAGTCGCGATATCTCCGAAATTAGAACAGATAGAGCAAATCTGGTAAAAAATTGGGATCATTTTTATAAAAAATTCAAGTTCAACTTAATTTTTATAAAAGTCGCGATATCTCCGAAACTAGAAGAGATAGAGCAAATCTAGCAAAAATTCGAGTTCATTTTTATAAAAGTCGCGATATCTCCGAAACTAGAAGAGATAGAGCAAATCTGGCAAAAATTCGAGATCATTTTTATAAAAGTCGCGATATCTCCGAAATTAGAACAGATAGAGCAAATCTGGTAAAAAATTGGGATCATTTTTATAAAAAATTCAAGTTCAACTTAATTTTTATAAAAGTCGCGATATCTCCGAAACTAGAAGAGATAGAGCAAATCTGGCAAAAATTCGAGATCATTTTTATAAAAGTCGCGATATCTCCGAAATTAGAACAGATAGAGCAAATCTGGTAAAAAATTGGGATCATTTTTATAAAAAATTCAAGTTCAACTTAATTTTTATAAAAGTCGCGATATCTCCGAAACTAGAAGAGATAGAGCAAATCTAGCAAAAATTCGAGTTCATTTTTATAAAAGTCGCGATATCTCCGAAACTAGAAGAGATAGAGCAAATCTGGCAAAAATTCGAGATCATTTTTATAAAAGTCGCGATATCTCCGAAATTAGAACAGATAGAGCAAATCTGGTAAAAAATTGGGATCATTTTTATAAAAAATTCAAGTTCAACTTAATTTTTATAAAAGTCGCGATATCTCCGAAACTAGAAGAGATAGAGCAAATCTGGCAAAAATTCGACATCATTTTTATAAAAGTCGCGATATCTCCGAAACTAGAAGAGATAGAGCAAATCTGGCAAAAATTTGAGATCATTTTTATAAAAGTCGCGATATCTCCGAAACTAGAAGAGATAGAGCAAATCTGGCAAATTATTTTATTTTATATTTTTATTATTTTCGATTATTTTTTGTTATGCTATTTTATTTCATCTTATTTTATTGCATTTCATTTTATTTTATAATATTTTATTTAACTTCATTGAGCTAATATTGATCCGGGTGCTCTCATTGATATGAGAAAAGTCTCCCTGGTCCCTTCTATGATGTTTGTGGAACAATTATAATTATTATATTATTTTACTGTATTTTATTTTTTATTTTATTGTATTTCATTTTATTTAACTTTTTGTCATTTTGTTTCATATTACTTGTTTATTTTATTTTACTGTAATTTATTTTTTATTTGATTTTAATTTATTTCATTTTATTTTATTTGTTCGGATACTTTTACATTTTTTTCTGTTCCTGATTCTTTCTTTTTGGGGACCATATTTATTGTTTTATTTTATTATTTATTTTTGTTTTATCTTATTTTATTATATTTTTTTTTTTTTGTTTTATTTTATATTACTTTTTAGTTTATTTTGTATATTTTATTTTATTATATTTTTTCGGGTACTTTTACAATTTTTTTCTATTCATGGTTCTTTCTTTTCGGGGCATATTTACAAATACGGCGTGTTGATTTTGCGTCATTTATTTTTAAATATAATTCCCCTACCATAACTCTCTGAAACAGTTTTTCCAACTAACGACCTCTACATTTAGCCTAACACATTATCGGATTCGTTTACACTGTACTATTCACCCACTAGTGTGTGTGTGTTTACTTACAACTTCCCATATACACACTCAGGACATTACCCAAAAGATTCAAGGCTTCATAAATTGAAATCAGAACAGTAGTAATGTTAAAATAAAGAAAATGTAATACCCATCACCACCATTGGACAACAGCAGCAACAGCATCAAGAGTGCAGGCCATACAACAGACACTGAAACTAAAGAATAATTGAGGACACCATCATGTCAAGTGGTCTTCCAGGCATAAATGCCACTAGAGGTATGGAAAAAAACGAAATATCAAGAAGATATGCAGATACGACTTGTTGTTTTGGACGTTTTTGGTGGGGATATGGTTGACATTGGTAGTGGTTAGCGTTCAACTATGAATGTTACTACGTAGTTTTGGGCCCGCACCACATTCCCTTCCACCTTACTACTTCCTTGCATGATTTTACTGGCAATTACTAACCAATCTACATGTGTATATGTTAAAGTAATACCCAACTACCTACCGTCCATTCACAGCCTTCTTCCATTCCCTGCTTCATCTTTGGGCTTTGTAATATTTTTACAGCCTGACTACACTTGTCCTCCAGAGATCTGATGATATACCTATATTTTTTGTTGGTGAAAAATGGCGTCTGATAAATTATATAGACTTTAGAGAAATGCTCATAGTAGAACTCTCTTCGAAAGACATCAGTGTGGGTGTTGGATAAAAACAGTGGCCAAAGCAGTAGCAGAAATATATGGTAATGGCCGGTTGGTAGTTAGGTAGGCAGTGGTAATGCCTGCATATAAATAACGCCTGTGGCCATAAAAAAGCCCAACATGTTTGGTAACTATAGTGGACAACCAGCCATCATGTGTGTAACAATTTCACATTGGCAGCCAGGACATCACAACCATCATCATGGACAGCAGTAGCATCATAGACAGTCACCATCTATTGTCATCATACCATGGCATGGGGGGGCTTACAAGGCAATAAAACACATACTTTTAGTTAAGTTTCAGCTTGTTGTTTTTTTATTTTCTCGTTGCTTTTAAGCATTCTATATTTTTTATCCCTTTAGCCTCTTGTACCCCGGGAACAGAGTAGTCAGCCAGTGAGTGAAATGAAAGAAGGAGTGAACATAAAGTGTCTATAATTTTGATGGCATGGCTTAAAACTAAGTAGTAACTTGTTGGGTCTATCTATGGTCATACTACGAAAACATCTGATGTGTGTGTGTTTTTTTATTATTATTTTTCTGCTGTTGCTTGGTTATGGGACAAGGATTACTTAGTGTTGGGAATGAATATCCTTAAATTACTATAAAAAATATTTATTGGCTGAAAGAGCGAGAAAAATGTTGCAACATAAATGTGAGAAATTGCAATAAATTTTGTTGGTTATAGCGGCTGGACAAGAAGATATAATTGTTGTAGATTTTGTTGCGTTTTCGGGTCGTTTTAAAGATATTATGTAGCATTTGTGTTAATCCTGGGTTTGAAGTGAACTGCAATAGCTCCTTCTACAACCGCGTACTGGCAATTCCTAAAATACTACAGATTTCCAGCATTCAAAATATTAAGCATATAAAAGTTCTTCGGTTTTCCTTTTGACCAATTACACTGTGCAACAAATTTCGCGTCATGGTTTGAGGGGTGGGAAATTATAAATTGGGGTAATAGTATTTAGTTAGTAGATCAAAACTCCAAACGGATTTTGGGTTCTCAGATCAAACTTTTTTTAGAGCCCCTTATATAACTTTAACAAAAGGCAATGGGTCCCAATATTTAACGCTATACGTGGCAAGATAAGTGACAAAGCTTTGAGATTTGATAGAACCATTTGGAAAGAGTCATTGGTACAAAAAATGCGTCATGTCGGTCCACTTTTTGGTATAACCCCCATTTGAGATTTGATAGAACCATTTGGAAAGAGTCATTGGTACAAAAAATGCGTCATGTCGGTCCACTTTTTGGTATAACCCCCATTATGAAAACCCAAGGAGTATTTTTTCAATTTTGGAAAAAAATGATTTTTTTTTTGAAAAAAAAGAACAAAATTTTTTTTCTAATTTTTTTTTTAATTTTTTTGTATTGCATAATATGAAAAAACCGAAGTTGGTTGCTTTTTATGTATCGGAATTCTGAAAATGTTATCTGTCAAACAAAGCAGAAAAAGAATTATGAAAATATTTCTATCCGTTCAAAAGTTACAGAGTTTTGACCAGGAAAAACAATTCTGCGTAAGATTTTTTAGAGATCTGTCAGGAGTTCCTTCGGTAAATGTGGTTTGTTCGACTGCTTTTAAGCGAAAAATATGGACTTTTGTGAATTAGATAACGGGAGAAATCGTTCGATGTACACCTTTATTGAATTGTATGCACGTTTGGTGCAATGGTTAGCACCGTGGTGCAATGGTTAGCACGTCCGCCTTGCACTCAGAAGGTCTGCGGTTCGAATCCCAGGCCAAGCAACGTCAAATTTTCAACGGTGGCAAAATTCCCCCTCAGTAATGCTGGCGACATTTCCTGAGTATTTAAGCCATGAAAAACTTTTCTACAAGTGGTGTCGTAAGACACGCCGTTCGGACTCGGCAATAAAAAGTAGGTCCCATATCAGTGAGCCAATATGAATCGGCGTGCACTCATTGATATGAGAGAAGTCTCCCTTGTCCCATCTGGGATGTTTGTGGAACAATTATATTATATATTACTAGCAAAATATCCGCTACTTCGTATGCGGAAAAGGAATAATATACAAATAAACAATATATAAATGATGAAAAAAACTATTATTCAGAGGATGTTACCCTATATATAGCAGTTAATTCTTGAGACATTTTAAGGCCTTTTTTCCATCTTCCAACCCAACGTCAAATTTAATACCATTTAGTACATTTCGTATTTCTCAATAAATGATCCAGCCCTCAGCCTAATTTTAGAATTTGTATGCATTTCAAAAAATCCGTATCTAAACACCAACACAATCCCTCATACAACAATTCCACCTATGTATATCCCTTCATGCAACACCAAACTGGTACCAAATTTAATACTTATAGTATGTATAAGTTTCAAAAATTACTTCCTTTTATCCAAAACTATATCCCAACCGCGATTTAGTATTTTTCGTATACATTAGTACGAATTTCGAAAACTTCTCTATCTTCTCTATCTCCACTCTAAACGTCAACTGCTATGCTAATACCGGATTTCACAATTTTAGCTCTACGCCTTTACACAATAACAATTTGGAACAAATTCTGTGCCACTTAGTAATTTTCGTACACTTATTGTACGTATATCCACAACCACATCCATATCTCAACCCTACACACCAACAGCGGCTATAATATCAAATTTCCGAATTCCACCTCTATTCATAATACCATTAATACTTTTCGTATGAAAGTACGAATTTCAATAACTATCTCCAACAGTAATTGCGAATTTCAGGATTCCACCTCTATCCGTCCATCCAAATCTAAATTGTACCAAATTTAGTAGCATTTAGTACTATTCGTACCCATAAGTACGAATTTCCTAAACTTCCTCAATCCCACACTCCAACAGTAACCTTAACTCGAAATTTCAGGATTCCAGCTCTTTTCGTTCACCCAAATATAAATTGTACCAAATTTAGTACCATTTAGTATTTTCCGTACCCATAAGTACGAATTTCAAAAACTACCTCAATGCTACACTCCATAGGTAATCTTAATTACAGATTTCAGGATTCCAGCTCTAACTGTTCACCCAAATCCAAAATGTACCAAAATTAGTACCATTTAGTACTTTCCGTACCTATAAGTACGAATTTCCATAACTATCTCAATCCTACACTCCATAAGTAATCTTAATTCCAAATTACAGTATTCCAGCTCTATCCGTCCACCTAAATTTAAATTGTACCAAATTTAGTAATATTTAGTATTTTCCGTACCCATAAACACGAATTTCCAAAACTACCTCAATGCTACACTCCATAAGTAATCTTAATTACAGATTTCAGGATTCCAGCTCTATCTGTTCACCCAAATCCAAAATGTACCAAAATTAGTACCATATAGTACTTTCCGTACCTATAAGTACTAATTTCCCTAACTACCTCAATCCTACACTCCATAAGTAATCTTAATTCCAAATTACAGTATTCCAGCTCTATCCGTCCACCTAAATTTAAATTGTACCAAATTTAGTACCATTTACTACTTTCCGTACCTATAAGTACGAATTTCCATAACTACCTCAAGTAATCTTACTTCCAAATTTCGGGATCCCAGCTCTATTCGTTCCCCCAATTCCAAATTGTACCAAATTTAGTACTTTTCGTACCCATAAGTACGAACTACCAATACTTCCTCAATCATACACTCCATCTGTTATCTTAATTCCAAATTTCAGCACTCCAGCTCTATCCGTTCAATCAAATCCAAATTGCGTACCATTTAGTACTTTTCGTTCCCCCTAAGTACGAATTTCCAAAACTTGCTCAATCCTACACCCCAATAGTAATGTTAAATCAAAGTTTCAGTATTTCAGCTCTATCCGTTCAACAAAATTTATATTGTACCAAATTTAGTACCATTTAGTACTTTCCGTACCCAAAAGTACGAATTTCCAACATTAACTCAATCCGACACTCCAAAAGTAATTAAATTCCAAATTTCAGGATTCCAGAACGGATAGAGGTTCACACATATCCAATTTGTACCAAATTTAGTACCGTTTACTACTTTTCGTACCCATAAGTAAGAATTTCTAAAACTACCTCAATCCTTCACTCCATCAGTAATCTTAATTCAAAATTTCAGGTTTTCATGTCTATCTAAATCCAAATTGTACCAAATTTGGTACCATTTAATACTTTTCGTACACATAAGTACGAACTTCCAAAACTACCCCCATATCTCAATCGTACACTTCAATCTAAATTCCAAATTTCAGGTTTTCAGTTCTATCCGTTCCCATAAATCCAAATTTTACCAAATTTAGTACCATTTAGTACTTCTCGTATACATAAGTACTAACTTCCAAAATCATTTCCTTATATCAACACTACTTCCCAACCTTGATTCCCATACCAAATATGAAGATTGTAGCTATATCCGCTCAAAATATACAATTGGTACCAAATTTAGTAACTTTTCGTACACTTATAGGTCGAATTTCCATAAACCCTATGGTACATCTTTCTAACTCTCCATCAGTTACCCTCATTCCAAATTTCAGAATTCTAGCTCTTCCCGTTTGCCTAATACAAAGGGTACCATATTTAGTACCTTTTAGTACTTTTCGTACCCTTCTAGGTCGAATTTCCAAAAACCTAGCCTTATCTCACCCCTACACACCGACAGCAACCCACAGTCAAAATTTCAGCTTTCTAGCTTCAGCGGTTTCGTCTGGGCGATGATATGTCAGTCACTCACTCACTAAGCTCTTTTATATATATAGATTATTTATTATTTATGATTTATTATTTACTATTTATTATAATTTCCGGATTCCAGCGCCATCTCTCCATCCAAATGCAATTTATACCAAATTTAGTATTTTCCGTACTTAAAAGTACGAATTTCAGAATTACCTCAATCCTACACTTCAAAAGTAGTTTTAATTCCAAATTTCAGTATTCCATCTCTATGCGTTCACTCACATCCAAATTGTACCAAATTTAGTACTTTTCGTACCCATAAGTAAGAATTTCCAAAACTTCCTCAATCCTACACTCCAATAGTAACCATAATTCGAAATTTCAGGATTCCAACTCTATCCGTTCACCCAAATATAAATTGTACCAAATTTAGTACATTTAGTACTTTCCGTACCCATAAGTATGAATTTCCAAAACTATCTTAATCCTACACTCCATAAGCAACCTTAATTCCAAATTTCAGGATTCCAACTCTATCCGTTCAACTAAATTTAAATTGTACCAAATTTAGTACCATTTAGTATTTTCCGTACCCATAAGTATAAATTTCCAAGACTAACTTAATCCTACACTCCAAAAGTAATTAAATTCCAAATTTCAGAATTCCAGCTCTATCCGTTCACCCAAATCCAATTTGTACCAAATTTAGTACCGTTTACTACTTTTCGTACCCATAAGTAAGAATTTCCAAAACTACCTCAATCCTTTACTCCATCAGTAATCTTAATTCCAAATTTCAGGTTTCCATGTCTATCTAAATCCAAATTGTACCAAATTTGGTACCATTTAGTACTTTTCGTACACATAAGTATGAATTTCCAAAAGTACACCCATATCTCAATCGTACGCTTCAACGGTAATCTAAATTCCAAGTTTCAGGTTTTCAGCTCTATCCGTTCACCCAAATCCAAATTGTACCAAATTTAGTACCATTTAGTACTACTCGTACACATTAGTACGAACTTCCAAAATCATTTCCTTATATCAACACCACTTCCCAACCTTGATTCCCATAACAAATATGAAGATTGTAGCTATATCCGCTCAAAATATACAATTGGTACCAAATTTAGTAACTTTTCGTACACTTATAGGTCGAATTTCCAAAAACCCTTTGGTACATCTTTCTAACTCTCCATCAGTTACCCTCATTCCAAATTTCAGAATTCTAGCCCTTCCCGTTTGCCTAATACAAAGGGTACCATATTTAGTACCTTTTAGTACTTTTCGTACCCTTCTAGGTCGAATTTCCAAAAACCCAGCCTTATCTCACCCCTACACACCGACAGCAACCCACAGTCCAAATTTCAGCTTTCTAGCTTCAGCGGTTTCGTCTGGGCGATGATATGTCAGTCACTCACTCAGTCACTCACTCACTAAGCTCTTTTATATATATAGATTATGCACGTTTGGAAGAAGTTGTACTCTCTTGGCCCTGATTGGACAAAGAATGAAAATGAAAACATCGTAATATCAGCCGCAGGGGCATCCCCTTAAAAAAAGGGATGACGGGCTTACCGATCCCGCGGACCCGATGTGAATCCTTAGAGCGTCTGTTTCGGAGCGAGCGGCTCTAGGGTCAGTGTCTGTACTCCCAGGTTATGGACGGCTGTATTTTACCAAAGGCGTCGGTTCCTCATGTCAGAGGCGGCCTTTTCGAACTACAATTGCCGGTCTGGAGGTAACAAACTGGCAGCCCCAGCACCAGAATAGGATGCAATAGACCAATCACCTATTCATCTGAGAACTTCATGATTTAAAACAGAAGCAAATACAAATAATACTACGGATCAAAATCTGATGATCACAATCATACAATGCTATGCGCCTACGGAGGAAGCCGATGATACCGATAAGGAACAATTGACAAAAATATGCAACTCTACAGCCAGAAAAGACGTAATGGTATTAATGGGCTACTTCAATGCGAAACTAGGGTGTGCGAACATGGGGCTGCACGACGTCTTGGGTACACATGGGCTAGGCACCAGGAATAACAACGGCGAGCGTTTAGTGAATCTGTGCCAGACATTTCAGTTGACAATAGGTGGAACGATATTCCCACATAAGGATATACACAAGTACACCAGGACCTCCCCGAATGGAAACACGAGGAACCAAATAGACCACATTTGTATAAGTAAAAGGTGGAGGACAAGCCTGTTAGATGTGCGCACAAAGAGAGGCGCGGACATCGATGGCGACCACGAATTACTCACTGCGAAAATACAAATTAAACTAAGAGCCCACAGGAACTCGCACAAAATCAAAAAAAAAAAAAAACTAAACGATGGGACACTGGCAAACTCAAGCGGCCAGAAACATCAATGGAATTCAGCACAAAGATGAAAGAACGTATTCTAAATAACATACCAGAATGTGGTCTATGGTCCACGTTTTGGTATACCCCCATACCTCCCGATTTTAGATATTTTGAGGATTTTAGTAACATTTGTGATTGAGGTAGCAGTAATGGTGGTCAAAAAACTTGTCCATCAAAAATGTTCAACAAAGATTATGGTATACTTACTTACTTAGCTGGCCCATTACAGGACATTTGTTCTATGAGCCGAACTAAGAAAAGATCTCTAATTCTTTCTATTTGTTGCTTCGCTCTCTAGAATACCGCGTCTTGTCATCTCTTCTTCTACTTGCTTGCTCCATCGATTCCTTGGCCTGTTAGTTCTGCGTGTACCGCCATGTGGCGCCTTTTTAGCGGGTCCATCATCGCTCATTTTTATGATATGGCCTAGCCAATGCAATCTTTGTATCTCGATATGTTTATCTATACTGATGTCGTTGTGTAGCAGATACAGCTCGTGGTTCGTACGACGTCGATATTCACCGTCAACGCAGATTGGTCCGTAGATCTTTCGAAGAATTTTCCTTTCAAATAAACCAAGCACAGCCTTGTCCGCTTGTGCAAGTACCCATGTTGCTTTTGTTTAACGAGATGTGGCTTTGTTTTTAAACTGCTTACTTAGCCAATATAATTCTTCTTTTTCTTTCGCAACTGGTGTTGTTTGTTGTGTTTACGGCGGAGCCGAGGTAAACTAAGTCTTTTACTACCTCAAAATTATAGGAGTCAACTTCAAGAGTTGGTCCGAGCTACATGGAAGCATTGCGCATCGACACCATCAACTTGGTCTTGTCACCGTTTATCGCCAGACCCACTTTAGCAGATTCGTCTTCGATCTTCACAACGGTATTAGTTACTTCTTTTACTGATCGTCCTATGATGCCTGTATCGTCAGCATAAGCAAGTAACATGTGGCTATTGGTGTAGATTGTCCCATTTCTTTTAACGTTTGCCTCTCGTATGACCTTTTCCAGCAGTATGTTGAAGAGATCACACGAAATGGTGTCCTTATCTGAAACCTCTTTTGGTATAAAACTGTTCGGAGAGGTTTTCCTATTTTAACTGAGGATCGAGTGTCAGATAAATTCATTTTACAAAGCCGTATAAGCTTTGCGGGAATACCAAATTCTGACATGACATGGCTGCTTTTTAATCGACAAAAAGGTGGTAGGTGTCGATCTGCATTTCTTGGGTCTTCTCTTGGATTTGCCGCAGAGTAAATATCTGGACAATGGTGGACTTGCAAGGTCTAAAGCCGCATTGGTATGGTCCAAATATTTCGTTGACCATAGGCTTAGTCGTTCACACAATATCCCTGACACTGTCTTTTAGGAAATAGGAAGAAGACTTATGCCCTAAAGTTGGAGCATAAAGTCTTATCTCCTTTTTTATGGACGGGACACACGATGCTCAGGTTCCAATCGTCGGGTACGCGTTCTTCCTGCCAGATGGTGCTAACTAGCTGATGCATACACCTTATCGCCTCCGGTTTTGAACAGCTCGGCTGGTAGGACATCGGCTCCTGCTGCCTTATTATTCTTCAGTTGGTTTATTGCTTCCTGTACCTCTTCTTGGCTGGGCGGTATACATTTAATACCATTTTCTGGGATTGGATATGTGGTATCTTCGTCGTCTTCAGTACTATTGGATACCAACAGTTTGGAAAAGTGATGTTTCCATAACCATAGCACATTATCTGTGCCAGTTACCAAATTACCTTGGTCCCTACAGGAGGATTTGCCTGTACCAAAGCCCCCAGTTTGATGTTTCACTCTTTGGTAGAATTTACGGACTTCACTTTGGCTCCTATACATCTCGATTTTTTCACACTCCCGCTTTTCCATCCCTTGTTTTCCTGTGAAAAAGACGTTTCTCCTCTCTGCTTTTCTCCCTGTATCTCTCTCGTGCGCTACGCGTTGCTACGGATTGTAAAGTAGCCCTATATGCCGCATTTTTCTCTTCGGTGGCAGCACGACACTCCTGGTCATACTATGGGTTCCTTGGTGGAGGTATCTGGAATCCAAATATTGATTTTGCGGCTGTTTGCATGGAGTCGGCAATAATTTGCCATTATGCTGATATGTTCTCGGGACGAGGAGTGCTTTGATTAAGCAATTGGGCCAGTTGAGTGGAATATGCTGTGGCTATCTGTTGTGATTGCAGCTTACTGATGTCCAATTTCCGAGTTGTGCCTGTTCGTACTTTATTTGCTACGTTTAAACGGTTGCTAAGCTTTGCTGCAACAAGGTGGTGATCCGAGTCTATATTGGCTCCTCGGAACGATCGCACATACAACACGCTCGATAAATGTCTTCCATCTATCACAACGTCATCAATTTGATTTCTTGTTCTTTGATCTGGAGGCAACCAGGCACCCTTACAAATATCGAGATGCTTAAATCAGGTACTGCCAACTACAATGTTTATTGCAGCTGCAAAGTCTATCAGCCTCATACCATTGTTCGATGTTTCACTATGGAGACTAAATTCCCGACTGTTGGGCCAAGGATTCTCTACTTTCCAATTTTGGAATTAAAATCGCCTAGAATAATTTTAACGTCATGGGCAGGTCAACGTTCAAATGTTTCTTCTAAGCGATCGTAGAATATATCTTTGGTCTGTTCGTCCTTGTCTTTGGTTGGAGCATGGGCGCAGAAAAAGCTAATGTTGAAGAATTTTGCTTTTATCCGTATTGTAGTAAGTCTTTCATTCACTGGGGTGAAGCTGTGATACCAGAAGTTTTAAACTCCGACCAACTACATATCCGCATCCAAACTCATGCTTTGTGTCATGACAGCTCTATACAGTGTGTCACCATTAGGTGTTGTTGTGACGCTTTTCCCAATCCATCTGTATGGCAGTAATGTCGGCCTTGTACTTTTCAAGTACATCGGCCAATACGTTAACTGCACCTTCTCTATAAAGAGTGCGAACATTCCAGGTACAGATTCACTAATCGTGGTCTTTAAAACCGTTTGCGGGGGTCGTCAACTTTAGAGGGGTTTGTTTTTTATACCCTCAGCGCATTTATGCTAACGAGGGTATACACACTTTCATACAGGCAATATGTGAATCATCGAAGTAATGGTTTTAGGCCCCAAGTATGTTTGGACGAAATCCGTTTCAGACGATTTGGAGTCGATTAAGCAATGTCCGTCCGTCTGTCTGTCTGGCTGGTGCGCACGATAACTCTCGAACGGATGAACCGATTTGGTCCAAAAATTGCCCTTCGTAATATTTTGTCGAAACTTAGTTTAAGTTCGAAGATGGGCTATATCGGTTCACTCCTTTTGGTACCTCCCCCACAAAAGTTCGAAACTTTTCACTTAAATGGAGCAGACGATAACTCTCGAAGATAGTAACAGATTTGGTCCATACTTTGCACATCGTTATATTTCTACGAGACATAGATCAGGTGCGAAAGTCGGCTATATATGTCAATTCCTTCGGTACCTGAAATCAAATCGCTTTGATTTTTATTGTAACAACTTTTATTCACTACCATTACGACTGTACAAGTTTTTTTCAGGGGCAAGTCCATTCTTCCTGAGAAAATAGCCCGAAAGCTATAAAAGCGTTCAGACCAACTGAAATAACTGATGGGCACAATATCTATAATAAGGATTGAATCCCAAAATAATATCCACTTCCAAAATGGACTATGTCGGTCCATTCCTTCTAGTATATCCTCCGCAACACTTTTGAGCTTCAAACCAAATATATTTTTTGTCGGCAAATTCTAATTAGGGCAAAAAAATCCGTAATTCGTAGATTCGATATTGATGGACGTTTCAATTCACACTGGCTGATGGTATATCTCTGTCGGCAAAGCCGACTGACACTGTTTTACTTGTCTTTTATTTCGTTTTTTAATAGTAGGCTGCTTTTTTCTAGAGGATGGTTGCTAGCCCAACGCTCAAACCCAAGTTTTTAACGTTTTTATGGGTGAACGTGCGGCACTTGTTAGCTCACTAACTTTAACGGATGTTAAAGGCAGTTCACCTCCACCACGGGGAGGTCAGTATCCACTTGAGATGAATGAGGGACCAAGATAAGTCCTAGACTTTGCCATGTTAAAGCCGGTCATGGCCGTTCCTTGGTATCTTTCATCCCCTACGCTGCCCTATATAATATCTCCTCCCGATTTTATATATAGCTAATGTTGTAGCTACATTTTCACACCGATTTAGTTCTAAATTGGCATTGTATGTTCCAAGTGATCACAAAATCTCGACATCAATAATTTTTGGCATAGGTTGGTACAGCCCCCATATAACGATATTTTCCAATTTCAGGCATTTTGATGTTTTTATTTAGATTTTCGGACTAAATTGGCTTTAAATTGCCTGTGGTCAGAAAACTTCCCCACCAAATATTGTCTACAAAGGCCCACGGTTTGGTACATCCCTCATAACAACATTCTCGGTGCATTTTCATGATATTAAATCTACTGCTTAGGGATGCTGAACAAATTATTTTTCATCGTATACACGAATTTCAGGATGACCTTAAGATAAAGTAAAAACTCTAACTCTACAAGTTGTCATAACTTTACTCGATAAGTCAGAAAATAAAGCGCCATTGCTATTAACGAAAACTATCACCAAGGACATCTCTCATGATGAACAATGTCTTCAATGCATCCTTCACTTTTCACAAATTAAAATTCCGTAGAAAATTAAGGATATTTCACAAGTTGAAATACGTCAGCCAATCTGGTGGACTTAAGTCAACAAAGGCAAGGCTTTGATAATTGAAAACAACAACAACAAAACGCAGTTTCCAACATCTTTGGACACATTTGTAAAAATAATAATGAAATATCCTGGCAGAGCGTGCATGTAATGATTATTGTTTACGCTCAATGTCAACATGAGCCTTGACAATCGATATCAACGGCAACCATTTCATACGCCACATGCAAATTGCCCACAGAGAAGGACATGCGTAACCTTACACAACAATGACATCAGCAAATCCCTCCTCCTTGTTCTTGCTGCCATAATCCTCCTCCTTTCGATGTCCGTCATTTGTCTATGGACGACAATGGCCACCTACCAGGAAGTTCGCTTAGTTCATTTGTCTATTACGTCTGATCCGGTTAAGTAAGACGCGACAGTGCTAGGATTAAATTTTAACCGGCCTAATCCTTGTAAATGCTCTGATTTAAATTGCATCATAAAGTGTAAGCGCGCACACAATGAGCCCGCACAACTGAGCTAATAAAACGTTTTAACCTGAGCTAAGGTTGTATAACCCAGCAGCTACAATGAAAGGAATGAACGAATGTTTGAGACAATTTTCCCCGATAATTTTATGACTTTGGCATAGCCTTTGTGTGCGTGTGGTGGGTAGGTGATGTGAGTGAGCCAACAACAAAACACAAGAAGGGAGAAGGAAAGGATGGTTGACATACCGATCGGCTGGCCAGTTAGTTGGTTGCTTTAACTAGGCTAGTTTATTGCTCTCATTTAAATGACCGCTAATAAAATCCCGTCCGCATTCTCTTGTCCGTCGCACACTCACATTGTATGCATATCCTTTTTGCTCTAGTTTTTGTTACTGTTCCGCGTGTAAACAATGTCCTTGGAGAATTGTCTTTCCGCTAAAAGGTTATTATCAATAAGTTGTAACCGTGCCAGAATTTAGCGTAATGTTATAAAATTTTCCGAAAAACTCTGACCAACGAGAAACAAAAAGAAAGGACAAAAAAGGATTTTGAAAATTGTTTACACAAAATGCGGTTCGCAGAAAGGTTTTGCGACTGTCATAATGTCACAATGTTAGAACTGCTCCTTTAGCTACAACACCAATTTTTAATCAGTTCAACGCAAACCCATGGGAATGCAATAAATTTGGGTATTTCTTAGTAAATCGAATCGAAGCGAAGAATAGAAAAACTGAACTAATTTTTTCTTTGTTTTGCTTAATTGTTGTTGTGTGTGTCTGTGCTGTCATAACCCCGCAATTCTTTAGAAGTTCAAACTTTGACAATTGATTGAATGGAAATGATGTTGTCACAGGTAGTTGGTTGCAATTGTGGAATAACGGATACATGTCCTTGGTGACACGTTATCATTTTTAATAAATGTGTGAATTCCTGGAAATCATTTTTGTTTCGAACTAATTATTTTGTAGCCTTTTTTCGTCTGATAACATCAAACTGAATTTTATAGTTTAGAAGAATTTGGGAATTTCTTGAGATGGTTTAACCCTTTTGGTACAAGTGAGACATTTTTGGAAGTTCTATTTAGTAAATAACTACATTACAACTACACACACATTTATACATAGTAATGGTATAATTCCCAGGAAAGCTGAGTCTCAAGAACTCAAAAGTTTTTACTATCTGAGAATCAGTTATTTTTAATGAGCAAAAACGAGATAACAACGGAAAACACATCAGACGGAAAAATATAAAAATTGCAAAAATTAAAATCGGGTGTTATCGTTCGTACCAGCAAGACAAACTGAAAAGTGGTCTTTATACGAGGGACACTAAAAACCCTCTGGCCCAGGTAACACGCAGTGTCGCCAGGACTCATTTGACATTTTTTCTGAAAAGTTTAACACTTTTTAGCCTAAGCATATTCAGAACAGTTTGTCATACAACCATGTGTTGGGTTGTTTACTGTGGCTTGATTGAGACCTCCAAAACATGGCTTTTTAACGCTTTTACATCATCAACTGGCGACGAAAATCGTTGAACACGCCTTTTTTTCTTGGTGTGCTGGAATCAGATGAAGTCATTGTATCTCCAGTCAAGGCTGTACGGCGCATGACCCATCAATTCCACGTTTTGTCCAGTCAAACAGGAGCTGGTTTCAATCGATGTGTGAGAGCCCGCATTGTCATGATGCAGAACGATTCGTCTTCTCTTGTTCGTTTTTCGAATTTTTCAGGAGACTTCAGGTAAACAAATTGTAGTGCAACACTCAGAATTAACAGTCTTACATTTCCAAAGCCTTATAGTCGCCAGTTTTGCCGAAGAAACAAGCGACCAGTTGCTTCGGAGGGCAACCTCCATGAAAAGTTTTCGTTGGATTCGGATCGCTTTCGAAGACCTAAACGGTCGGTTCCTGTCTTGTTTCGAGCTTCTAATCATAGATCCAAGATTCGTCTGCGACGGTCTTATAAATGCCATTTGAAGCACCGCGATTGTTTTTATTCAAAACAATCCACAACAGCCTCCTTTTGAGCGATTAGCCAATTTTGCTGGATCTAGCGAGAAAATCCACTTTTGCGGCCAGGTGTTCATGCAATATCAAATGTTAGTTAGTGGAGGAAATGCCCAAGGATGCCTCTATCTCATGGTATATAACATGGCGATCTGGCATTATCCGTTCACGAACGGTTTAATTTTTTTCTGGCACAACGGCCGATTTTAGGCGACCCTCAAGAACCTTAGTTTTTTGCGAGTGTAGGCCACGACTTTTATCGACATACAACGATAAAATTTGACCGATGCACTCTTGCCGTGATTATCCACGTCGAAAGTTGTAAAAAATTATCGGACGAAAATGTTCACAAGTAAATAAATAGTATTTTCCAGTTAATGACACCCAGGAGCAGCACGAGGGTAAGTTATCATTAGTGAAATAGAGCTATCTGCTGATGGAGACAATTATTAGTACATGTTCTGACTAGAGCATATTTCGCTTCCAAAAATCTATAGCTATCGATATTATCGTTAATTAATCATCACCAGTCATTTGAAATGTCTATGCTGAAATATAAAGGGGAAAAAACAATTGTTTTTATACCCTACACCACCCTGTGGTAAGGGTATTATGTAGGCCGGGGCGATTTGTGTGGAAGGAAAAAAACGCGTTTCTGATTCCTGGGATTGAAGTGAGCAAAACAGTCTACTGGACCATATGTCTTCGATGAAAATCGAGCCTCCCGATTTTGACTTTAAGTTTTTTATCTACGTTTTTTTGACATCTTGGCATAAAACAGCCAAAACATTGATATTTTCGAGCCAACACAAAAACAAAAATTGTAAAATTGCACCAAACGCGCTGTCTGTGTCTGTCCAATTTTGATGAAATTTGGAATGTGTTTTAGGCCGATTTTTGGCATTTGGTGCGCGAAAGACGTTATATATGTCCGATCTCAATGAAATTTGGAATGTGTGACGGAATTTGATCTAGAAATAAGTGTGCCAAATTATATAAAAATCGGTTCAGATTTGGATATAGCTTCCATATATATTTTTTACCGATTTTTAGTATTTGAAGCACGAAACACGTTATATACATATGTCCGATCTCAATGAAATTTGGAATGTGCGACGGAATTTGGTCTAGAAATAAGAGTGCCAAATTTGATCGAAATCGGTTAGGATTTGAATATAGCTCCCATATATATTTTCGGTCGATTTAAGGTATTTGATGCACCAAAGATGTCTAATTTTGATGAAATTTGGAATGTGTGACGGTGTTTGGTCTAGAAATATAGGTACCAAATTATATCGTAATCTGTTCACATTTGGATTTAGCTCCCATATATATTTTACCTATTCACAATGGTGTAGGGTATCATATAGTCGGCCCCGCCCGACTTTGATCCTTTCCTTACTGGTTATTTAATAAAAAATATTATTAACTTTTCCGAAAATTTTGTACGTGTGACGTAAAATTTTGAGGACTAACTTTTCTCATATCCAAAAACCCGAAAACCCGAGTAATTTCCATTATTTTCAATAGATTTTAGGCTAGGCTTTTTAAAAAAATAATCTATACTATCGATAGTGCCATCGATTTTTTGCCCGTTCTGGTTCTGAACCAAAATGGGTTACCAGATGAAGTCATTGGTCGATCCAGGTGACACGATGGTTATATCTGCCGAACTGTGACATTTCCCCTAATGTTGATAAGGGCGTCCTTATTGACCATTCAAAACGCAGAGCTTTCGATCTGCTCAGCCAGAGCTATACGAATCTGGTCATTGCCAAGGACCGAATGCCACAACTCATGATAGGCATTAAAATCCCTTAACACCAGTCGGTGAAAATTTCAAATGATAACTGATATTGTTCTGAAGGTCCTGTACTGAAAATGTACTTTGCCATCAAGTTGTCCAAGAAATTTTTAAAAATTTTTTGTTTGAATACTCTTTTTAGTGTTTCGGAGTTCTGTAATAAATATAAAGGTCTTGAAGCTTTAAACTCATTTTGTATTCAAAATATTTACAAATTCAGTATTGTGCGGATTAGAAGTACATAAAATGAAATGTCAATTGGACAATATATACGACATATCAAGGGTTTTCCATGGAGTATATCTCGAAAAGCATTTAGAAAATTGTTTTACTGCCTTAATAAAAATGTTGTATTCCTATTTTATATCAACTTGTTGCTAAACAGTGGGATAAAATAATGGAGAAAAATGCATTGTTGTGCATAATAAAGTGATAATATCTGCTATAAATAGCGTGACCATCTGAATTTTTTCCTATCAGTAACAAATTTTAGCTGAAAACTACCGTAAACGAAATTAATGCTCAAACTTTCGTTATGTGGTATTGTATTAAAATATGCTGTTATTTGTATTGTATATTACGGTGCTCTTGAACCAACTTTAAATGAAAGAAGAAAATCAAAAAACAAAAAATTGCATTTTTAGGGTTTGACGGTTTTGCTGGGAAACCACAAGCCCTATCAAAATGAAACTAAAGAAAATGTTATAGCAGTGAAAATTCTCTACAATATTGTTCTTATATGATATTTTCGTAGGTTTTACCATTTCTGAGATATAGAAGTTCATATTTAAACAATTCACTGACTTATCGTCTCCTTATAAAACAATATCAGGACTACAATTTCCCAACTTAAGCTTATATATCTGAAAAATGGTACAGCTGAGTAAAAAAGTTACGAATCCCCATCTTGTTAAGAATTTTCACGGCTATACGATTTTCTGTAGTCCCATTTCGACAAGACTTACTGTTTTGAAGCAAATCGTGAAAACCTAACAAAAAAACCCTAAAAATGTGACCTGAACTTCTATATCTCAAAAATGGTGAAACCTATGAACAAATCAAACAAATTTTCAAAGTTACCACCTTTTTCTTTAGCCCCATTTCGATATGAGTTGTGGTTTCCCAGCAAATTCGCGAAAACCTAAAATAAACTAAAAATGCGAACTTATTTAAAATTACCTCCAGCGATTTTTTCTTGTTTTGGGATTTTTCTCATCTATGAACATTGCTGTTTCAGAATCCACAAAAACTTCCCAGTTGTAAGGTCCATCCAATTAACGTTGGTTCAAGAGCACCGTGATATTGAACCTGCAACCATTAGGCTTACGATAAAAATGTAACCTCATCGAAATAATGTTCTTAGACTAATCATATGTTGGACGAAACACGCGTCAAATAATTTGGAGTCGATTAATCCCAGTTTGTCCGTCTGCCTGGCTCGTGCCCATTATAACTCTCGAACAGATCAACAGATTTGGTCCAAATTTTGGATCTCGCAATATTTTGTCCAACCTTCCTTTGGACACCAGACTTCAAAATGTTTCCCTAAAATCTTGAGCAAAGTCCAATCCGATTTTCTCGAGACCTAGAGTAGGTTCGAATGTGGATTATATCGATTCACTCCTTCAGATACCTCCAACACAAAATTTCAATTTTCCGATTTGACCGAAACATCCTAAAATAACGTACATATTAAATTCTGAAACTTCTTCGCTATACAATTCATAGAAAAAAATTGGCTATCTCGCCCGTATTCGATCTGTCTATATATAAAAGTCGCAACTCACACAGGCTGAGGGTATATCTCTGTAGGTAAACCCGATTGTTACTTTTTACTTGTTTTACAGAAAACAAAAGTTATGAATTTTCATAAGTTTGTCTCCGCTGTACCGACGGAAGTGATTGGTCGTTGGAAAGTTTTTTAAGGTCATCGAGTCCATAAACATCTAGTCGTACAATTAAGATAGAAATGGAGAAATAGATGGAGTTTTTCGTCTTAAGCTATTTTTTCAGGATTTAGCTAAAATGTTGCCGATCTTTTTTGAGAGATATTTTTTCGACCATGTGTTTGCGTAGTCTCAAACAGTACTGCGAGTGGAATTCGGAGTCTATGAGTCGTAGATTGCAGATCCCGGCTCCTGATATTTTTTCTTTTATTAATGTAATTTTCTGAATTATTAGTTGGCTTTCACGGACTCTATCACTTCTGGTAAAATAGTAAAGTTTTGGTGTTTTTATGCACTTAAAGAATATTGTTTTCTTAGAATAATACAAAACTTTTTTAACGGCACTGATGTTAGTGTGTGATAAAGAAGAACGGCGTTATGTTCAGATCGAAACTGTTTATATCCTCCAAAAAATGTATATATCTATTCGACATATTCGCGAATGCAATCCCTGCGTTCGAACTTGGATCTATTTTCACCACTTTTTGCATGGAAATTCTCCCAACAAAATGATTTCCAAAATCCATATTACTGACGATATTTTTAAAAACTAAGCCAATAGCCTCGAATGTAGAAAATGTTTCGAAAGCTATTCGCTGCGGGATTTAGAACCCAAAATGTCAAATAAGAGCTAATGTGGTTGAAAATTCTGGGATACACCGACGCGTACATCTATATGGGTAATATTAATTTGAAAGATTTTTTAGTTATTGCTTCAGTTCTGTTGGAGAATTTGGTTAAAAACTTTTGTAAGGAAACTATGACGAACGTGGTCTGATATGGTTCATCCAAGGACTAATATATTATAATCAGTTCCAAATTTCAATCTTGTATCTAAAATATTGTGATCTCTCTTTTGAATGTATATACTTTGTGGCAATATTGAATATACATAAAATCAATTAAAACCCCTTTAAAATAGCTTTACGTAACGACACACAACATTTTTAATTTTCATGTAGATGTATCGATGTAGATTTTTCATGGTGGACATTGAAATCGGATGCGGACAAAAACTGTATTCACTTTGCGCAACTTAGCAATATTTTATAAGTTTTTTAGTGCTAAGATGCAGCCGATGCTACATCTTTGATAATTACGCGATTTACACGTATTTTAAAATGCATATAAATTAAAATGGGTTATGTGACCTCTATTTCCATTTCAAAAGCCTTGAGATATAGCCTCAGCAATCCAATTATCTTCCTCAATAGGAAGTCTTTTATATGAATGTCTATAAAGCAAAATCCGTATATTTTAATGGGAGATTTAAGCAAAATAAAGGAAGTATTCCTTTAAATTTCCACCAGACTTTTATAAAATTCCAATATGGGCTCAATCGGTCCACTCCTTCGGGTACCCCCCACACAAAATTTCGGATAAGTTCAGATTAGGAACTGCTTTCGAATCGCTTTGATTTTTGTTGCAACAACTTGTATTCATTGGCCCCCATACGACGGTACAAGTTTCATCAGGGGCAAGTCCATACTTTCTGAGAAAATAGCCTGAAAGATGCAAAAAGCACCTATAACACCGTGTGTAGTGGATGGAGTGCAAGATAACTCTCGAACGGATCTGCCGATTCGGTCCAAAATTTGTCCTTCGTAATATTTTGTCCAAACATAGTTTAAATTTAAAGATAAGGCATATCGATCCACTCCTTCAGGTACCTCCCCCACAAAAGTGCGCACGATAACTCTTAAACAGAGTGACCGATGTAATCCGTACTTTGCACCTTTTAATATATCTACCAGATATAGATCAGGTTCGAATATGGACAATATTTGTGTACTCCTTCTGGTACCTCTCCCACACAATTTCGGATAAGTTCACTTTAAGACCTGCTCTCGAATCACTTTGATTTTTGTTGAAGCGATTTGCATTCGCTACCTCCATTACGGCGGTAAACGTTTTTTCAGGGACAAGTCCATATTTCTTAGGAAAACAGCCCGAAAGGTGTAAAAAAATCCCTATGTCACCATATGTGGCTTTCAGAGAGCACGATAACTCTCGAACTGTTTAACCGATTTGGTCTTCGTCATATTGTATCCAAACTTAGTTTCATGGGGCAATACCGGTCCACAACTTCCGGTACTTCTCCCCAGTATTTAAAAAATGTCACTAAAATGCTAGGACGATATCACTTGAATGGGGCAACCAATTTGGTCCAAACTTTGGATCTCCTAATATTTTGTCAAAATTTAGTTGAACTTTTAAAATGGCCCATATCGGTCTTCCCTAAAGGTACCTCCCCCTCAAAGGTTCAACATTTGTGTCTTAGTGCAGTTAATTACTAATCCACATTTTTGTCGGCAAGTTCAAATGTGGGAAAAGGGCCACAAAATTCTGAAGAGACCTTAAATACATTTGATCTGTCCGGAGGTAAAGGTTTCGCTTCACATTGGCTGAGGGTAATATGACTTTTATAAAATTCCAATATGGGCTCAATCGGTCCACTCCTTCGAGTACCTCCCACACAAAATTTCGGATAAGTTCAGATTAGGAACTGCTTTCGAATCGCTTTGATTTTTGTTGCAACAACTTGTATTCATTGGCCCCCATACGACTGTACAAGTTTCATCAGGGGCAAGTCCATAGGGTAATATGTCTGTCGTCAAAGCTGACGGACACTTTTTTACTTATTGTATTTTGAAGTTATTATCGAGTGTTTTCAGTGGCTGCAATTTGGCTTCCCAGTGGTTAAAAAACTGCTCCAGCGCCTATATGTTAAATGTACGTCTGCACCGATTCACAGACGTACAGTCAACATATACAGAAAATATTGACACTGCCCGAGTTCATGAATTTTGAAATTTTAATCTACATTTTTGGCTCAAATTTGCTGAAATTTTTAAATATGATTCCAAATTAATATTTATTTTATTTTAGTTCATAATATTTCATGGTAGAGTGTCTACAAATTTCGGCAGAACTTAACAATTCCTTTATTGTGTTAGTTCTTCATACCTATACCTCAAACGCCTAAAATGATACATAATATACCACCAAATTTTAAGGAAGGGGTTCCATGCGATGACTTTATTTCATGCAATCTTTTGCATTGGTTCAAACGAAGTCGTGAAAGATCCGATCTTTTCATTAGCATTTGAACCAATGCAACGGAAGTCGTGAAAGATACGATCTTTTCATTAGCATTTGAACCCATTCCATCGATCCAATAGAGATGAATTTTGTGTCGTGAAAGATCCGATCTTTTTATCAGCATTTGAACCCATGCAAGGAAGTCGTGAAAGATCCGATCTTTTCATCAGCATTTGAACATATTCCATCGATCCAATAGAGATGAATTTTGTGTTTTTATTTACACTCAATTTCTAAATATATAAGATTAATTATTTACAATAGGCTTGATGTTGTCGGAGACTCGAAATCACAACCAACGTTGTTAAAACTCTCGTCGTAATGATAATGTCATTGCAAAGGGTTGGTGAAAATGACATGCCAAAGCATTGTTGTAAATGACATGCTTTGGATCCAAAAATGAATGACGTCTTTGGCATCGAACATTTTGTTGGGATTCTATGGTAAGGCCATGTGAATTTTTGAACGTATACGAGCGAACGCACACAAAATTACACACTACGAATCGCAAGAAATCCGTTAGCAAATAGTGAAATAAATTATTAAATGGATGGAATTGGGCGTTACTAATAAAAGGGGCTGAAATACGCATGTCGTTCACATTAAAATGAGGGATATTTTTGTCATGTTTCCTGGCCTGGGAATCCAACCCGAGCATGCAGTGTGCAAGACAGGTGTGCTTTACATTGCACTGCGGAACCGTTCCCAGAATCTTTTTATGTTCTAGAAGTTGTTTTTTGAAATCTTAGGTACATTTTTGTAGTTGACTGTACCGTTAATTTTTAAGCGGTTCGGTATCTGTGGACCGGAATCGGAGAAAAAGGTATAAAAATCGAATATTTTCAAAAGTTTTTGGCTATTTTCACATAAAGAACCAGTCATAGACATTTCATATGTTTCAGAAAGTTGTTTGCTGATATCTCAGCTACATTATTCTGGTCCATTGTTTTCTTGAATTTTAAACGGTTTAACGGAGAAAAGAGCATAAAAATCGCATTTGATTTGCTATTTTGACCATTAAGAACCATTTCTACAGAGTTCGTATGTTCTACAAAGTTGTTTACTAAGATCTAACGTACATTTTTCTAGTTGGTTGTTTGCTTAAATTTTTATCGGTTTGACATCTGTAGACTAAAATCGGAGAAAAAATTAAAAAGGAAATTTGACCTTGACGATTTTGACCTTGAAGGTGAGGTTGAATGAATTTTATCTGTTCACAATTATTATTCCTTAAGACAAGAGCTACAACTTTTCTTCTACGAGTAAACCCAAATTCTTGGCGGTTTGGAAGATATGCGCCCGACAAAATTATCCCTTGTGACATCTAGGCCTCAAATATTTGGGGGCCCATAACCGCGAAAGTTGAAGTGATAGGGAAAAACGATGGGACACGTGTCTTCTTATTTTTGGACTTATACCCCGAATATGGTTAATAATTTTCGTGTCGCACAGTGTTATAAATTAGATTAAAACTACTAATAAGTTATTACGAAAAGCGTATATGTCATTATAACAAATAAAATTAAATAATGCATTACTCAACTTCAAAGCATTTGGTGCGGAAACTTTTTTCGCGATAGACAAAAAATGGCTCTGTATTTCATAGTAGTTTTTCATTCTCTACACGTCTAAGCGGTGGTATTTTTGATATTTGCAAAAATTGTCTAAAAATGGACATGTGTACTAGTGCGGAATGTCACATTCTAAATTTAGTACCTTTCAGTATTGTTCTTGCAATTTCTGTAAGAATTTCCAAAAATCGTGTACTATCTCCCTTTAATCGTAAAGTTTTGCTTTGACGCCTATCTTCTCTGTAAGGGATTAAATTTATGCGTGTAACAAGTGTTAAAAGTAGATCCCCACGTGGCACAATGAGTTCTCATATTAGATCAAAAAAGAATCTTGGGCATTGTCATGTTGAAAATCCTTAGTATATATCAACCCCAACGCCACCTAATACCGGATAGTAAGACATTATTAAAAAACTACTTGCAGATACAATTCACTCAAGTCCATAATGCTGTCAAAAACACAACTCATTGCACAGTAATTGTTTGCATGTTGCAACACTTTGCCAAATGTAGAAAAAACCCCAACTTCAAAACGAACAATAAAAAAACAACAAAGCATACAACAACAAAAAAACACAACACTAAATAATAATTATGCAATATGTTGCATGATTTATAACTTTTTATTACAAAAAACAAAAAGCGAAAAACAAGCGTGATGATGACGACAATCGGTATTACAAATGATACTCCAGTTTACACCCTTTCTTCTAAACGCTTTGAAATGATGTAAACAATTTATAATACCAACTTTTTTGTTTCTAGTTCACCACTGTTTTGCAAAGCATTACCGCCAAATGCGCGGGCAAAAGGGTAAGGATGTGCGTGAGGTAACTGCTGCAACGTTAAATAAAAAAGAAGAACAGGAGCATCATGTGCCCTTGAATGCTATCAGCGTCAACATGAACATAAGGTGTCAAGTCATTCAAAACGGCTGTTGCCCATGGTTACTCACCCCTTTTTTGGTTGGCAGTGCGAAGTAATTGTTTTACAAAATGATTAACTTAATAAATTTCCTAAACAAAGGAAGGGGGTTAAATGGAGAGAACAAAAGGGTATTGATGGGTTATTAAAAAATTAAATTGACAAATTATTGTCAAAAGGGAGAAGATGAGGAGGGAAAATTTCAAATGGAAAGGTTTCTGATATTCTTGGCTCTACTTACAAGAAAACAGAGAATTTGAGAAAATACCACCAGCTATGGAAAATTCTTTCTCCATACAAAAGAATATCAATAATATGTATCAGATGCCCTTCAAGGAATTCAAATACCTAGATTGAACAAATTCTCTTATCCAATGTAATTTCACTTACTAAATCATGTATTTCGCTCTGTTAAGGAAATATAGTCCCACCTTTTTTATATCATACAAATATGAAATGCTTTCCATACGCGAAAAAAGGGTGTTGATTAATTAATAATCCTAGCAAAAATATAGAATGTGTACAACGATATTCTCTTCTACGAATATGTTTTTCAACTGCAGTTCCAATTCCATTTTTTTTTTGTTATTTCTAACCCAAAGGGAATTTAGAAATATGCGGATGAATCTATGGATAGAGTGACACTAATGGTGGCATGGATATATGGGGATATCGCTGCACATAAAATGCACATGCCTGACAAACGACAAATGAATGCAAAAATACCAACAGGGTTTTAAAAATAACTCTGTTTTGTTTTAGGTTTTATTAGAATATTTAATATTTGTTTTACTACTTCGACAACACACAAGGACAACAACACCAACGGCAACAAACATATTGCAATTGCAATAAAAAATATGAAATCCCTTTTTTAAGTGTGAGCATGTGTATGTGTGGTGGTGGGTTTGTGATGATGTCGGTTCTAACAAGTATTTGCATTAGGGTTATGACTTTTTGACATTTTTCCTCAAAAATGATTTCCTGTAGCAGGGATGAATGAACATTTGCCTATTAATCACTATGCTATCGTTTATTCCATTGAAATATAAAAAAAGTTCACGCACAAATCGATTTTAAAAAAATATTTTTCTGAAAAAATATATGAAATGAAAAAAAAATTTTTTTCAAAAAATTATTTTTTGTTGCACGAATGAATAAATATAAGCCTACTAATAACTATAATAACGTTTATTTCATTCAAATATTAAAAAAGTCGCGAAAAGAGTCACTTTGAAAAAATTTTAAATTTTTTGTTTTTTGTTAAAAAATTATATTTTTGAATAAAAGCTTTTACGACAATTTTACGATTCTCAGAATTGAAGAAAAATAGTGAGAAATAAATTTTATGTCATTTTAATTATCTCATGTGGCTCTAAAGTTTATTTTCAATTATATATATCTGTTTTCAGTGTCTTCAAAAAATTGTCCATAATTTTGATAAATTCAAATTTTAAAATCATTTTGTGCGTGAGGTTTTTTCACCGAATCACCTTATAATTAAGATTTTATGTAATCTTATGGCAAAACTCATCACGCTATGATGCAGGGATATGAGGTTGTAAAAAAGTCATAACCCTAATTTGCATAAACGGAAACCGGAAATAAATTGCATACGTTGTCGCCAATACAAAAATATGTATTGCATTTGTATGTTAACCCAAATAACTACATGGTTGTTTGTATATGGGTTGCATGCATCCATTCGAAATTGGTGTTAAATAGGGTTATTTATTTGGGAGTATAGCAAACAGGCTTTTTGCGAGAAAAGTGATATAAAGTTGGCAACCCTATGCCTGAGTAAACGTCTGTTCGGTTTGCAGCTGATCGCTTAATTGTTTTTTATCTTAAATATCAACTGTGCCTTTTGTAAACAATCGAATACTTTTGTGGAAAGATTATTTTGTACCGGCAAATTGAAATTCAAAGAATATCTCAGTCAAATACTTTGGTTTCAAAATACTAATTTTTACTGCGTTACGCAATTATTTCATTCTTTGCTATTCTGCTGTTTCTCTTTCCTTTGACTGGAAGTGCCTTGCTGTTGTTGCTGTTTTTTTTTCCTGTCATTCTCGTTTTTGTTGTTAAACATTATGCCTGCAACAAAGAAACAAACATTGTGTGGTAAATGTAATGAACCTGTGACAAGAACCCCAGGCTCCCCAGGCTCTATTGAATGCAACATTTGTGGTAAATGGGTGCATGGACCCTGTGCAAACTTAAGTGAAAAGGAACTTGCTGCACTTAAGGCAATTAGAGTCAGTGCCTTTATCTGCACCACTTGTGAATCCAACCTCGATAAAAACCGTAATAGCCATGTTGCAACGTCCGATGACTTACAAAATATCAACAAGAAACTGGATTCATTCACTGCTGTGCATCAGGGAGAGCTGGGCTCAATTAAGAAAGCGATTGAAAACATGAGTGCGCAAATGACGTCCTGCCTTAATGAAATTAAGAATGATATTGCAAGGTGCAATGAGAAAGTTGCTGCTGTTGAAACGTCGGTTAAAGCACTGGAGGATGAGAATAAACTCCTAAAAGCCGAGAATAATGCCTTGCATCGTAGATTGAATCGGGCAGATTTTCTCATCAGTGGACTTCCTGACGGTTTAAATGATTTGGTTGAAATTGTGATTTCTATTGCTGCTTTTTTTAATGTGAATTTGGAACGTCGTGATGTCGGTTTAGCTTGTTACATTAATAACAGGAAGCATATTTTAGTGAAGCTTAACTGTGCAGAACTTCGGGATGAAATCATGCGACAATATTTTAAGAGTCGATCCTTAAAGGTCTCTGACATTCTGCCAGCTGATGGTGGAGATATTACGAGAAGGGTGTACTTGAATGACCACTTTTCTCCTGAGGCTAGTAGCTTGAATGCAGTCTGTAATAAGCTTCGTCGACAGAATGTTATTTCGAAGTACAGAATCGTTAATGGAGATAAAGCTAGAGCGAAAATTACACTGCCTGATGGTAAACAAATTGAACGTGATGCTTCTGGTTGTTCTTTATTACTCACAAGTCATAATTGATTGATTAAACTATTTTTTCTATATGTATTTTTTCCATATTGTGAAACCTGGATACAACTGTAGCTAGTTTGCAATTTCGATTTTACCCCTATGAGGTTTTTTTTTCTTTTTCAGTTGGATCCGGGTTCAATTATTTCTTTCACAGTTGTATACATTTGCATTTGTTGATATTTTATTGTTGGATCTCTTTTTTTTAATTTATGCGATGAGCTGTATTATTGATTGAATTTTTGTTTATAATGAATCGTGTTTGCAAAAATTTCTCGCATTTATATTTCTTTACTTGGCTCCCTATCTGCTATGTTTTTGATGTCTTTTAACGATAATCTCGGTCCAATAGTATGTGGTAACTCCTACATAAACAGTTTATTGCATCCATATAAAAATAATTTTAAAATTGCTCACTTGAATTGTAGAAGCATAAAACCAACTACTAAATTGGATGAGGTAAAATGTATTTTAAAGGACAATACCTTTGATATTTTTGCGATTTCTGAGACATGGCTTTCATCTGATATATTAAATTCTGCTGTTTCTATTCCAGGCTTTAACATGTGTCGTAATGACCGTCAGATATCTGCTAGAGGTGGTGGTGTTGCAATATATGTTTCTAAGGGTCTTCAATACAAGTGTGTTTTTAAAACCTCAGTTCAACATTGTGAGTCTCTTTTCATAGAGTTGCAATTTTCTAGTACAAAACTTCTTTTTGGTGTTGTATATTTGCCTTCGGGTAATATAGATGTTTTTGAGAGCCGTCATTGTGACATTTTTTCTGAATATACTAATATATTGACTGTTGGTGACTTTAATTGCAATTTGTATAATCCTTCGAGGGCGAATATGTTTCGGTCACTATGCACTAGAATGAATCTGAGTATCGCTCATAACTCGAGTCCTACACACTTTGATTTAGCTAATCGGACAACATCTCTGATTGACTTCATGTTAGTTAGTGACTGCGCTCTTTTAGACTACACAAATCAAGTTCAGTGTCCTGCGATTTCCGACCATGCGCTTATATTTGCTTCCCTCTCTTTTAATTATATTCCTTTACCAGATTTTATTGAACTCCGTGATTATAGGAACATTGATTGGAATGGGTTACTTTCTTTCCTTGTGTCTTTTGATAAAAACTTAATTATTGGGAATGCTGATGTGGATGTTAAATGTTCCTACGTTGGCTCACTCTTTGATCGCCTTTTTTCCTTTGTTCCTGTAGTGAGGAAAGAAATAAGGTATTCTGGTGATCCTTGGATGGGGTCTAGAGAAGTCAGGTTTGCTACTTCGATGAGGGATTTGTCCTTCTTATCATTCCAAAGAGACCCAACTCAGCAAAACTGGCGAATCTATTACAAATATAGGAATAAGGCTAAATCTGTAATTCGCAAAGGGAGGAGACTTCATTATACAAAGCTTTACGGTAGTATGGATTCTACTAGGATTTGGAGGATTCTCAAGACTCATGGTTGTGCGGGAAATGAGAGCGAGTGTATCAATATCGATGTAAATACCATTAATGAGTTCTTTGCTAATGCTACTGATGAGTCTAATGGTGCATTAGTTAATGTTAATGACTTCATTGATTTTGATTCCTCATTTTCATTTCGATGTATTAATGAAGATGAGCTCATTGAAGCAATGAGTAAGGTTAGATCTAAATCTGTTGGTATTGATGGCATACCGATATATTTCATTAAACTGGTTTTTCCGTATATCTCGGATCTTATTTTGAATCTTGTGAATACTATATTAACTTCTTCAGTCTTCCCATCTGTGTGGAAGATAGCTCGAGTAGTGCCAATTCCCAAATCCAGATCTGTTAGGGATTTGGATGACTTAAGGCCCATTTCAATTTTACCAGCCATATCTAAGATTATGGAACATATCATTAAGAATCAAATGCTGGAAGTCTGTTCAAGTCGGATAAATGACTGTCAATTTGCTTTTCGCCAGGGACATAACACTACCCACTTGTTGCTTCAGCTAACCGACTCTATTCGCGAATCCATCAATGATGGTATGTTAAGTGTTCTTATATCTTTGGATTTGTCCAAAGCCTTCAATTCTATTGATTTCTCCTCTCTTGTAATAAAATTAAGGGATGAGTTTAACTTCTCTAAATCTGCCTGCAAACTTATTTTTTCTTACTTGTATGGTAGAAGTCAGTTTGTTGTAGTGGATGGTTGTGAGTCTAGTTGCCTTCCCCTGTCCTCTGGAGTGCCGCAAGGGTCTGTTCTAGGCCCACTTCTATTTATTTTATACATGAATGACCTTCCTCTTCACACGAATTCGTCATGTTGTTCAACTTTTATTTTTGCAGATGATATATTCTTGCTTTTTAGTGGTACACGTGATGCTTCCAACATACATACTTGAATGTAATATTAATTCAAACTTAGATTGTTTTGTTCGTTGGGCTACAAGGAACTTATTGAAAGTCAATCCTTCTAAGACCAAGGCTTTAGCTTTTTGCAATAATAACTGTTCTTTACCACCCATTGATATCTTCTTGGGTCACACTAAAATTGACTTCGTACAGCAACATAAATGCTTGGGAGTAATTATCGATTCTGATCTTTCATTCAAAAGCCACATTGATTCTTTGTCTGGTAAAGTTTGGGGCATATTGCGTAGGATTTATGGTTCTAATTTATATCTTTCTCACCGAATAAAGTTATTACTGGCTAATTCTCTTTTGATGTCCCAAGTATTGTATGGACTTGAGGTGTATTCTGGTACTATTGGCGCCAATATTGACAAATTGAGGTGTATTGTCAATACTATTATACGTTTTTTGTTTAATCTTCCTCGAAGTAGTCATGTATCAGGTCATGTCATTCGGTTTCTAGGTTGCTCCTTCGATATGTTCATAAATTACCGTTGTACGTTGCTTTTTTATAATCTTATAAAGAATGGTATACCTAGTGCCCTAAGGAGAAGATTTACTTTTTTACATTTTACTAGAAATCCCCAAATTTTTATTCCTTTGATTTGGAAGGATGTGTATTCTAGGTCTTTCTTAGTCAGAGTTGCACGGTTTTGGAACTTTTTACCACTAGAACTACGTATTTTTTCTCACACCAATAATTCTTTTCGTTTGAAAATCCTTAGATACATTCAGGGGCTACCTGAACAATAATATTATACATATATATATGTATATCGATATATATGTATATATATATATATATATATATATATATATATATATATATATATATATATATATACATATATATCGATATATATATATATATATATATATATATATGCCACTCTTTAAAAATCAGCATATGTTGAGTTACTACTCTTTGGACATATTTATTTTTTTTTTTGTTTTTCTTTAACATTTTATGGCTGGGGAGCCGAATAAAAAATATATCTGCATTTAAATAATAATTAATTGTTATATATTAATATATTTAAGTACATTAAATTGAATTTATTATTTTATAACTCAGGTTTTTTGTCTTGAGATACGTTTATTTGGCCATTGAGGCTTTGTATCATGTATGAATTTTGAAATAAATAATAAATAAAAAGGTGAAAGGGGTCTTCTCTCATAACAATTAGTGTGCAAGTATTAATATTTTCTCATTGATATGGGACTTACTTTTTATCATCGAGTCCGAAGTGTCTTTGGACACCATTTGTAGGGAACTTTTATATTGCTGAAGTAGTCAGGAAATGGCACCTTTTTTCCGCTGGGGGTATATTTTCCCGCCGAGGCCTGGGAATCGGGTCATATCATTACTACGCGGTCGGACCCAGAGAATATTAACCAGAGAAAAATTATGAATTAGAAGTGAGGAGCAAAAAAGTGAACAAGGGTTCACAAGGTGGAACACTGAAAATAATGTCGCAACTTGTGAACCCTTGAAACTATAATTTGTGTTACCATACCATCATTTTATGTAGAAATAATTGTGCCATCTTTAAATACTGAACTTTTGTATAAAAAACAAACAAAATTTTATTTAAATAAACATTTCTTACAAAAAAATGACATTTATCAACCAACCACTGTAAAAATACATTGTACTCCATAAAAATAAATGAGATATGTGAAAATTGTTTTTGCACACTAAAGAATTTGTGCAAAAAAGATCATCAAATGGCAAAGAGAAATAAATGTTTAATATTGCATTCTGGATGATGGTCAAAACGGCAAATGCTGAGGAATTACAAGGAAACTAAGCACAATTTTGTGCAGTGGTTTAAATAAGATCGTGAAAGATCCGATCTTGAGCATTTGAACGAATTCCAGGAATGGTAAATACATTCAATTTGTGAAACATCCGATCTTTTCTCCAGCATTAGAATCCAGTCTATGAATGCTAAGTACAATTCATGAAACATCGAATCATTTCTTCACCATTTAAAACAATTTCATGAATTCTAACTACATTTTCAATAAGAATAACGTTGTCGTATAACGAGGGTATATACACTTTCATACGGGCAAAATGTTCCTCATCGAAATATTGGTTTTAGACCCCAAGTATGTTTTGAAGAAATGTGTTTCAGACAATATGGAGTCGATTTAGCAATGTCCGTCTGTCTGTCTGGCTGGCTGGTGCGCACGATAACTCTCTCCAGTACCTCCCCCACAAAAGTTCGGAAATGTTCGGGAAATTTGTGCGCACGATTTGTTCCAAACTTTGCACATCATGCAATTTCTACCAGACATAGACGAGGTTCCAATACGGACTCAATCGGTTCACTCCTTCGGGTACCTCCCACACAAAATTTCGGAAAAATTCAGTTTAAGACCTGCTCTCGAATCGTATTTTTGTTGTAGCAACTTGTATTCACTGCCTCCCATACGGCGGTATAAGTTTCATCAGGGGCAAGTCCATACTTACTGTGAAAATAGCATGAAAGTTTAAAAAAACACCTATGACACCGTGTGTAGTGGTTGGATAACTCTCGAACTGATCTGCCGATTCGATCCAAAATGTGGCTTTCGTAATATTTTGTGCAAACTTAGTTTAAGTTCGAGGATAAACCATATCGATTCACTCTATCAGGTACCTCCCCCACAAAAGTTCAAAACTGTAAGGAAAAATTGTGCGCACGATAACTCTTGATTGGAGTGACCGACTTCGTCTATACTTTACACATGCTAATATATCTACCATATATAGATCAGGTTCGAATATGAACTATATTTGTCCACTCCTTCGGGTACCTCCCACACAAAATTTTGGATAAATTCACTTTAAGACCTGCTCTCTAATCACTTCAATTTTTGTTGAAGCAACTTGCATTCGCTACCTCAATTATGGCAGTAAAAGTTTTTTTCAAGGGTAAGTCCATACTTCTTGAGAAAACAGCCCGAATGTTGTAAAAAACCCTATGGCGCCATATGTAGTGGCTGGAGAGCTCGAATACTGCGTTCGTCCACACTTTGGATATTGTAATATTTCTCCTAATATAAGATGAAATTCGAAGGCTGTGCTTATAGGTCCACTCCTTCCGGTAACTACCAACAAAATTTCGAAAATATTCTCAACAAATTTGGGCCCTATCTGTCCAATCCTAGTGGTGCCACCCACACAAATGTTCAACATTTTGGTGTGGTTAAGGGTATGTTCGAGGATCTTTGGGGAATTTTTACCGAAGGTTTTCCTAGTGGCGCTGTTTACAACGATATTATGTTTTTCGTAGGCTTGTGTGATAAAAATTCACTATCTATAATTTTTTTTTTTTGAAAGATAAGTATTTCAGTTTACGCATTTACAGGCTGAGGGTATATTTCTGTCGGTACTTTTTTACTTGTTTGATAAAGACCTTTATATTCATTACAGAATTGCGCAACCCTTGAAAATGAAAATTCATGGCATAAAGTGTAATCAGGATTTTACTGGAAGATCCTCCCGAAAAGTGTATTCAAACAAAAAATTTGTAAATATTAATAAATAGATTTTCAGTGCAGAACCTTTTGAACAATATGAGTTTTCATTTGAAATTTCCAAATATAAATAAATATTTGTTAAAGTAGTTCTACAAATTTTATCGGGCCAAACCATTCCGATGGGGGGAGAGGGGCGTTCGTAACAAATTATTTAAAAAACTAATAATTCCTAAGTGGTTTATTTGGAAGATTTGATCTAATCTTAAATAAAAAGTTGTCAAAATATGAAAATGGGATACTAGGATGTATAGAAGTTGCTATTCTAATATTTGAAATTTTGATAAAAATTATTCAGTGGACTACTAAAAATATGGGTATACGAACTTTATTATACGGGGTATACGAACACAGGGTAACGTAGGGGATGGAAGATACCAAGCAACGGTCCTGACCGGCTTTAACATGGACACTGACCTCCCCCTGGTGTCACCTGAGGAACTGCCTTTAACCCCCTTTTAAGGTAGTGAGCTAACATGTGCAGCGCGTTCATAAGAACTTTAAAAACTTCGGTTTGGGCGTCGGTTAAGTAACCCTCCCCTAGAAAAAACAGCCTACTATGAAAAACGAAAGAAAAGAAGAACAAACCCCCTAAAGTTGACGAACATCGCAAACGTTTTAAGGACCATGATCTGCGAATCTGCACCTGGAATGTTCGCACTCTTTATACAGAAGGTGCAGTTTACGCATTGGCAGATGTACTTGAAAAGTGCAAGGCCGACATTACTGTCATACAGAAAATACGATGGATTAAGAAAGGCGTCACAACAACACCTAAAGGTGACGCACTGTATTATAGCTGCCATGACACAAAACTGGTCTCCAGCTTCACCCCAGTTAATGAAAGACTCGCTGCAATTCGATTAAAAGCAAAATTCTTCAACATCAGCTTTATTTGCGCTCATGCTCCCACTGAAGACAAAGACGAACAGACTAAAGATGTATTTTACGAGCGCTTAGAAGAAACTTATGACCGTTGCCCTGCCCATGACATTAAAATTATACTAGACGATTTTAATGCCAAAATTGGAAAGGAGAATATCTTTGGCCCAACAGTCGGGAGATTCAGTCTCCACAGTGAAGCATCTGAAAATGGTATAAGGCTGATAGACTTTGAAGCTGCAAGAAACATGGTAGTCAGCAGTACCAGATTTAAGCATCTCGATATTCATAAGGGCACCAGGCTGTCGCCAGATCAAAGAACAATAAATCAAATTGATCACGTTGTGATCAAAGGTACGTACCACATTAAAAGTAGCAAACAAAGTGCGAGCAGACAGAACACGGAAGTTGGACATCGGTAAGCTGTAACTGATACTGTGCTAAGGATATGGAAAGCTCATTTTTCTAAACTGTTGGTATCCAATAGTAGCGAAGTCGACGAAGATACCACAGATCCAATCCCAGCAGATGGTATTGAATGTATACCACCCGGCCAAGATGAGGTAAATACAGCAATAAACCGGCTGAAGAATAATAAGGCAGCAGGAGCTGATGGCCTACCAGCCGAGCTGTTTAAAACCGGAGGCGACACGCTGATAAGGTGTATGCATCAGCTAGTTTGCACCAACTGCCAGAAAGAACGCGAACCCGACCATTGAAACCTGAGCATCTTGTGTCCCGTCCATGAGAGATAAGACATTATGCTCCAACTATAAGGGCCAAAGTCTTCTCCCTATCGCATACAAGATAGTGTCAGGGATATTATGCGACGACTAAAGCCCATGGTCAACGAAATAATTGGACCATACCAATGCGGATTTAGACCTGGCAAGTCCACCATTGACCAGATATTTACCGTGCGCCAAATCCTGGAGAAGAACCAAGAGATGCATATCGACACCTACCACCTTTTTGTCGATTATAAAGCAGCCTTCGACAGCCCGCTACGTTCAAAGCTATTCCAAGCAATGTCTGAATTTATTATCCCCGCAAAGCTCATTCGGCTTTGTAAAATGACTCTAACTGACACAAGATCTTCAGTTAAAGTAGGAAAGTACCTCTCCGAAGAGTTTTGTACCAAAAGAGGTTTCAGGCAAGGAGACAGCCTTTCGTGTGATCTTTTCAACATCCTGCTAGAAAAGGTTATACGAGAGGCAAACGTCAAAAGACGTCAGCTTATGCTGATGATATAGACATCATGGGACAATCAGTAAAAGAGGTAACCGATACCTTTATGAAGGTCGAAGGAGAATCTGCTAAAGTGGGTCTGGCGGTAAACGGCGAGAAGACCAAGCTGATGGTGTCGACGCGCAATGCGTCCATTGAGCTCGGACCAACTGTTGAAGTTGGTTCCTATAATTTTGAGGTAGTAAAAGACTTCGTATACCTCGGCACCACCGTAAACACAACAAACGACATCAGTTGTGAAATAAAAAGAAGAATTGTGTTGGCCAACAGATGCTACTTTGGCTTAAGTAAGCACTTCAAAAACAAAGTCACAACTCGTCAAACAAAAATAACGCTTTACAAAACACTGATACTGCCCGTGCTGATGTGTGGTTCCGAAGCCTGGGTACTTGCGCAAGCAGATAAGGCAGTGCTTGGCGTGTTTGAGAAAAAATTATTCGAAAGAGCTACGGACCGATCTGTGTTGACGGTGAATATAGACGTCGTATGAACCACAAGCTGTATCTGCTATACAACGACATTAATATAGTTAAACGTATCGAGATGCAGCGATTGCGTTGGCTAGGCCATATAATAAGAATGAGCGATGATGAACCCGCTAAAAAGGCGTATAAATTCGAGCCACATGTCGGTGCACGCAGAATAGATGGCGCAAACAAGTGGATGAAGAGATGACAAGGCGCGGTATTCCAGAAAGCGAAGCACTAAACAGGGAGAATTGGAGATCTTTTCTTAGTTTGGTCTATGGAACACATGTTCTGTAATGGGCCAGCTAAGTAAGTAATCATTTTTAAGTGGTTTATTTGTAAGATTTGATCTAATCTTAAATAAAAAGTCGTCAAAATATGAAAAAAGGATACTAGGATGTATACAAGTTATCATCCTATTATTTGAAATGTTGCAAAAAAAATATTCAGTCTTATTAAAAATATCGGTATACGATTTTTATTATACGGGGTATACGAACATTATTTCAAGCAATTCTACTCTCCCCAATTCATTTTAACATTACTCTTGGATTGTGTTGCATTTTTACAACAGTTAGTCCTTGTGATTTTTCCTGGGAACATTTTCTTTTTGCAAAAAGTATGGAAATAGGACTTTATTCGCAAATCAGTTTTCTGATAACTAGCACAGGTATTTAGGGCAATTTTCTTCGACATTTCCTACACGAAACTTCAAAAATTTTGAGCTTATCGCCTTATTAGGCTTTTAATAGTTAACTGGTTAATGAATAACATTTATTCCAATAAAATTGTATACCTTTAGCAATAACCCTTTTCATTTTATAACAAAACTAAAAAAACTATTCGCATTTGATGATTGAATGTTGTTTTGGGATTTTTGTAATACTTTTAAAAGATTTACTCTGTTTACGAATAAATGTTGTTGTTGCTGTTGTTTTTGTGTCGACATTTTTATTTTTGCTGTTAGTGAAATTCTGTGAATTCAGAATTTTATTTTCTATTTTCTAACAATTGTAAATTTTAAATTAGATTTTTGTCCCTTTGCTGATGCGGAATGCTGGCTGGGGTTTTAGTAACTCGACTAGTTTAGCGACTTCCTGTTCAGTGATTTTTGTTAACAAATATGCACTGTAAAGCCTAGACTAGTTAGAGAACAGGCCTGCTGCATATAGTTGTTGAAAGCATTTCCGTTTCCCTTGCAAAACATATCCGGGCCAATATATAAGCGGGGGATATCAAACAGGCGAATGCATTGCTAATAAACCAATTATGTAAATTGTTTATGCTTGCATTTGTTGAGGATGCCGGCTGATGTGTGCCAGAATTTGTATGTTGTTATTAAACCCCTTTAACAAATTGCAGCAACAACAAATACAACAGCTACATACATACATATAATCAAATCCAATCAAATCAAATCCTAAACTGGTATACCAATATTCTAACACTAAATTTTAACGCCTAACCCTGGGCATATTTGTAATTGTTTTGAATTGATTTGTGATTTGTGGAGAATACTGCCACTGGTGTCAATGAAGAATTGGAGGGGGCAAAATCGGCTTAACTGTTATTATTATTTATTTTTGTTTTCAGCTTAGAAATAGTTGTTATTTTGTGCACAATGCTTGTGTTTTATTGTAAATTTTGATTGAATTTTGTGCTACTATTTGTTTTGTGAGTGAGCCTCCGCCATTCATTGATTTGTTATTTTGTTTGGTGTTAATTGATATTTTTAATCCTTTCCATATTGAATTGAAAAGAAGTGCAGAGGGATTTCATCATAAATGCCAACCAAATCAATTTCTAATGACTTGAATTTGTTCATCTCTGGAGAATTGGGATTAGTTGTTGCTTGATATTGTTGCTATTGTTGACGTTTAATTGACTTTGTGGCAAATTCCAATGTTCTTTATTAAATTAGTGATAATCTGACAATTTTAGTTTCACTTATATTATTTGTTGCAGCTATTGTAAATCGAATGAAAGCGTAAATAAGTGAAATAAAACATCAATACTAAAATTGTCTCTTTTCATGTATCTCATTTTCTTAAAAACATTATTACCCATCTTACAATAAGTTTGGACAAAATATTATGAAGGCCAACTTTTGGACCAAATCGGTTAATCAGTTCAGGGTTATAGTGCGCTTCAGCCTCTACGCATGGTGCCATAGCGGTTTTTGCAACTTTCTGGCTATTTTCTCAAAGGGATAGGTAAGTCGACTTTTGATTAATCGATTAGTCGACATTTTGCAGTCTGGAGGGAATATCGCATAATCGATTATCTTGTACAAAAAAATTAAATCAGGCCTTAAACGGAACTTATCTGAAATTTGGTGTGGGAGGTACCAAAAGGAGTGGGCCGATGGAGTCCATATTGAAACCTCGGATATGTCTTGAAGAAATTTCACAACGTGCAAAATATGGACCAAATCGGTTACTCCCTTCAAGAGTTTCACACGCTTAGCATGGCCTTTATAAGTTATGAGTTGGCTCTGAACGCTAACATGCCGTGATAACACTTCGTTCAAAGCCAAACCAAAATAAAATATATTGATTTTGTATCTTTTTTTGCTTTAAAATATGTATGTACCGTAATGTCGGGCTATAGCAAACCATTGACATATACCAAACATTTTTAGTTACCAAACTTCTTCATACGTAGGGGATGGAAGATACCAAGCAACGGTCCTGACCGGTTTTAACATGGCAAAGCCCAGGATTTATCTTGGTCCCTCTTTCATCTCAAGTGGACACTGACCACCCCGTGTTGTCACCTCGGGAACTGCCTTTAACACCCGTTAAAGGTAGTGAGCTAACATGAACCGCGCGTTCTCCCATTAGAACGTTAAAAACTTGTGTTTGGGCGTCGGGTTAGTAACCCTCCCCTAGAAAAAACAGCATACTATGAAAAAACGAAAGAAAAGAAAAACAACCCCCTCTAAAGTTGACGAACCCCGCAAACGTTATAAGGACCATGATTCGCTCTCTTTATAGAGAAGGTGCAGTCTTCGCATTGGCAGACGTACTTGAAAAGTACAAGGCCGATATTACTGCCATACAGGAAATACGATGGATTGGGAAAGGCGTCACAACAACACCTAAAGGTGACGCACTGTATTATAGCTGCCATGACGTAAAGCATGAGTTTGGTTTGCGGATTTGTAGTTAGTCGGAGACTAAAACATCTGGTATCCAGCTTCACTCCAGTGAATGAAAGACTTGCTGCAATTCGAATAAAAGCTAAATTCTTCAACATCAGCTTTATTTGCGCTCATGCTCCCACTGAAGAAAAGGACGAACAGAACAAGGATATATTTTACGAGCGCTTAGAAGAAACATATGACCGTTGCCCTGCCCATGACATTAAAATCATTCTAGGCAATTTTAATGCCAAAATTGGAAAGGAGAATATCTTTGGCCCAACAGTCGGGAAATTCAGCCTCCACAGTGAAACATCTGACAATGGTATGAGGCTGATAGACTTTGCAGGTGCAAAAACATGATAGTTAGCTGTACCAGATTTAATCATCTCGATATTCATAAGGGCACCTGGCTGTCTCCAGGTCAGAAAACAAGAAATCAAATTGATCATGTTGTGATAGATGGAAGACATTAATCGAGCGTGTTCGATGTACGATCGTTCCGAGGCGCAAACATTGATTCGGACCACTACCTTGTTGTAGAAAACGTAGCAAACAAAGTACGAACAGACACAACCCGAAAGTTAGACATCGGTAAGCTGCAATCACAACAGATAGCCACATCATATTCCACTCAACTAGCCCAATTGCTTAATCAAAGCACTCCTCATCCCGATAACATATCAGCGCAATGGCAAAGCATTGCCCACTCCATGCAAACAGCCAAAAAATCCATACTTGGATACCAGAGGCCTCCACCAAGGAATCCATGGTATGATCAGGAGTGTCGTGCTGCTACCGAAGAGAAAAATGCGGCATATAGGGCTACTTTACAATCCGTAGCAACGCGTAGCGCACAAGAGAGATACAGGGAGAAAAGGGGAGAGGAGAAACGTCCAGTGAATGAAAGACTTGCTGCAATTCGAATAAAAGCTAAATTCTTCAACATCAGCTTTATTTGCGCTCATGCTCCCACTGAAGAAAAGGACGAACAGAACAAGGATATATTTTACGAGCGCTTAGAAGAAACATATGACAGTTGCCCTGCCCATGACATTAAAATCATTCTAGGCGATTTTAATGCCAAAATTGGAAAGGAGAATATCTTTGGCCCAACAGTCGGGAAATTCAGCCTCCACAGTGAAACATCTGACAATGGTATGAGGCTGATAGACTTTGCAGGTGCAAACACATGATAGTTAGCTGTACCAGATTTAATCATCTCGATATTCATAAGGGCACCTGGCTGTCTCCAGGTCAGAAAACATGAAATCAAATTGATCATGTTGTGATAGATGGAAGACATTAATCGAGCGTGTTGGATGTACGATCGTTCCGAGGCGCAAACATTGATTCGGACCACTACCTTGTTGTAGAAAACGTAGCAAACAAAGTACGAACAGACACAACACGAAAGTTAGACATCGGTAAGCTGCAATCACAACAGATAGCCACATCATATTCCACTCAACTAGCCCAATTGCTTAATCAAAGCACTCCTCATCCCGATAACATATCAGCGCAATGGCAAAGCATTGCCCACTCCATGCAAACAGCCAAAAAATCCATACTTGGATACCAGAGGCCTCCACCAAGGAATCCATGGTATGATCAGGAGTGTCGTGCTGCTACCGAAGAGAAAAATGCGGCATATAGGGCTACTTTACAATCCGTAGCAACGCGTAGCGCACAAGAGAGATACAGGGAGAAAAGGGGAGAGGAGAAACGTCCAGTGAATGAAAGACTTGCTGCAATTCGAATAAAAGCTAAATTCTTCAACATCAGCTTTATTTGCGCTCATGCTCCCACTGAAGAAAAGGACGAACAGAACAAGGATATATTTTACGAGCGCTTAGAAGAAACATATGACAGTTGCCCTGCCCATGACATTAAAATCATTCTAGGCGATTTTAATGCCAAAATTGGAAAGGAGAATATCTATGGCCCAACAGTCGGGAAATTCAGCCTCCACAGTGAAACATCTGACAATGGTATGAGGCTGATAGACTTTGCAGGTGCAAAAACATGATAGTTAGCTGTACCAGATTTAATCATCTCGATATTCATAAGGGCACCTGGCTGTCTCCAGGTCAGAAAACAAGAAATCAAATTGATCATGTTGTGATAGATGGAAGACATTAATCGAGCGTGTTGGATGTACGATCGTTCCGAGGCACAAACATTGATTCGGACCACTACCTTGTTGCAGCAAAGGCACGCACCCGCTTAAACGTAGCAAACAAAGTACGAACAGACACAACACGAAAGTTAGACATCGGTAAGCTGCAATCACAACAGATAGCCACAGCATATTCCACTCAACTAGCCCAATTGTTTAATCAAAGTACTCCTCATCCCGATAACATAACAGCGCAATGGCAAAGCATTGCCCACTCCATGCAAACAGCCAAAAAATCCATACTTGGATACCAAAGGCCTCCACCAAGGAATCCATGGTATGATCCGTAGCTACGCGTAGCGCACGAGAGAGATACAGGGAGAAAAGGGGAGAGGAGAAACGTCTTTTCCGCAGGAAAAAGAGAGAGATGGAAAAGCGGGAGGGCGAACAAATCGATATGTACAGGAGCCAGAATGAAGTCCGAAAATTCTACCAAAGGGCGAAGCATCAAACTGATGGCTTTGGTACAGGCACATCCTCTTGTAGAGACCAGCAAGGTAATTTGGTAACTGATACAGATAGTGTACTCAGGATATGGAAAGAACATTGTTGGTATCCAATAGTAGCGAAGACGACGAGATACCACAGTCCCAATCCCAGAAGATGGTATTGAATGTATACCGTCCAGCCAAGATGAGGTAAAGACAGCAATAAATCGGCTGAAGAATAATAAGGCAGGAGCCGATGGCTTACCAGCCGAGCTGTTCAAAACCGGAGACGACACGCTGATAAGGTGTATTCATCAGCTAGTTAGCACTACTGGCAGCAAGAACGAGTACCCGACGATTGGGTACTCAATACTCATTACCCAAAATGAGACCACAACATCAAGAAAATCGGTTCGAGCGCCTGAAATATCTGGTTGGAAAAGAGGCTCGTTTGATAAAGATATATTCACCGTATGTATGGAAGGTACAGATCTACAAGGAACTCCCGAAAATATGACAGAAGAGCTCATTCTTCGGGCAACACAAGCATGCAATGCATCGATGCAAAAAAGGAAGCGAGGAGTCAACAAAGCCCCAGTACATTGGTGGAACGCTGAAATAGCCCACCTACGCAAAGAGTGCCTTCGTGCTAGAAGACGTTTTGTAAGAACTCGTGATAGAGAAGACAATGAAGTTCATAGACAAGATCTCAAGATGAAGAAGAAAGCCCTTAAAAAAGCCATACAAAGAAGCAAAAGAGCATGTTTTCTCTCTATTTGCGATGATATAGAAAACCAGCCGTTTGGACTAGCGTACAAAATTGTAACTAAGAAATTGAAATGCTTCGGCTCAAGCACTCCTACGGATGCTAGCACACTAAATAACATTGTGAACCACCTCTTTCCTCACCAAGCGGCAACATCATGGGAAACATGGGACCCTGGTGGCCATTTTGTTTACCCCCGGGTTACACCAGCGGAGATAAATCGTGCAGTCTCGAAATTCGATGACTCTAAAGCGCCTGGCCTAGATGGAATTCCCAACTATGTCCTAAAGGAGATTGTGGAATGCTGTGGTGAACAGATGCTCAGAATGCTTAACGCATGTTTGGAATATGGATCTTTTCCATCGATATGGAAGAGGCAAAGGTTAGTGCTACTGCCTAAAAAAGGCAAGCCTCTGGAAAACCCCTCATCATACCGCCCACTATGTATGATCGATACATGCGGAAAACTCCTTGAGAGTATTATCCGCGATAGACTCGAAGAGTGCATCGAGCGCGCAGAAGGTTTGTCAGAAAGTCAATTTGGCTTCAGAAAAAAGAGATCTACGATTGACGCTATAAAAATGGTAACCGACATCGCAAAGGTAGCAGTACATGGTCAAAGCTGGAAAAAAGGGACGAAAGAATATTGTGTGGTTATAACACTAGATGTTAAAAATGCTTTCAACACAGCTAATTGGGAGAATATTTTAAACGCTCTTCGACGGTTAAATGTCCCGGCATACCTTGTTGCTATACTCCAGGACTACTTCCGCAACAGAATCCTGATGTATGAGACTGAAGAAGATATGAAGGAGTACAAAATAACAGGAGGAGTACCACAAGGTTCTGTTCTTGGACCGCTGCTATGGAATGTAATGTACGATGGTGTTCTAAGGCTACAACTTCCAGAGAAAGCTAATATCATTGGGTTTGCGGACGATATTGCGCTAGTTGTAGTTGCAAAAACAATCGAAGAGGCAAGAACAGTCTCAGAAGTCAGCATACATTTGGTTAAATCATGGCTGTTTTCACAGGGCCTGGCATTAGCCGATCAAAAAACGGAAGCTGTCTTAATCACAAGTCGTAGAGTTGTAGAAAGAATAAATATTAAAATTGGAGACTGTATAATCACAACAGCGGAAAGCCTTAAATATCTAGGCGTTATGATAGACAATCGCCTGTCTTTTAAGAATCATTTAGATTACGTAAAGGAAAAAGCTGAAAAAACATGTAGAGCGCTGTGCCGTATTATGCCAAACACAAGGGGACCTGGATACCTAAGAAGAAAAATACTAGCAGGAGTTATAAAAAATATTATTCTCTATGCAGCACCAATATGGGCACAATCCATGAAGTACGCAACGTACTATGCAAAGATTGGTTCAGTTTATAGACTAGCAGCACTACGGGTATGCTGCGCATATAGGACTGTGTCTGACGATGCAGCCTATGTTATCGCTGGTATGATACCTATTGATGTCTTAGCAAGAGAAGCTGAATTATTATTCAATTTACGGAATTCGCAGGAAACCGATATAAATCCCGACGTCGCAAGAAGACGTAGCACTATCGAATGGCAAAGCAAGTGGTCAGCTTCAACAAAAGGAAGATGGACGTATTCGCTGATACGAAATGTGGAGACTTGGTCAAATAGGCGACATGGAGATCTCAACTTCTATCTCACCCAATTTCTCTCCGGACATGGCTGTTTCAGGTCCTATTTATACCGTTTTGGACTTGACTGCTCCCCTGATTGTCCCTGCTGCGTGGAACATGTAGAAGACCCACACACCACGTTTTCTTTTTGTGCCCGCGATTCAGAGAAGAGAGGACAAATTTAGAGCGGCAAGTTGGTAGTGAAATATGTGTAGAAAACATAATCGAAATTATGATGGTGTCTTTAAGCAATTGGGAGTATGTATGTGAGTACGTAAAGACAATAATATTGGAATTACGGAGGCAAGACGATATTCGAAGAAGAATAAGAAATAGCAGTGTTCTATAGAACATTCCCCCTGCGACGAAATGCCTGTACGGCGGTACCGCAGGGATGGTGGATCAGAGTAAAGGGGTTATTTTAGCGTGTTAAAGTCTCGCACACCTGGCGAAACCATAAACCAGGTAGCCAAGTCTTTCGATGATTTTTTCCCCGACCAAAAAAAAAAAAAGTCTACTCCCTATTGTGCGAACGACTAAAGCCTATGGTCAACGAGATAATTGGACCATACCAATGCGGCTTTAGACCTGGCAAGTCCACCATTGACCAGATATTTACTCTGCGGCAAATCCTGGAAAAGACCCAAGAGATGCAGATCGACACCTACCACCTTTTTGCTGATTATAAAGCAGCCTTCGACAGCCCGCTGCGTTCAAAGCAAAGCTCATCCGGCTTTGCAAAATGACTTTAACTGACACGAGGTCCTCAGTTAAAATAGGAAAGAACCTCTCCGAAGAGTTTGGTACCAAAAGAGGTTTCAGACAAGGAGAAAGCCTTTCGTGTGATCTCTTCAACATTCTACTGGAAAAGGTTATACGAGAGGCAAACGTCAAAAGAATTGGCACAATCTACACCAATAATCACATCTTACTTGCCTATGCTGATGATATAGACATCATGGGCCGATCAGTAAAATAAGTAACCGATACATTCATGAAGGTCGAAGGAGAATCTGCTAAAGTGGATCTGGCGGTAAACGGTGAAAAGACCAAGTTGATGGTGTCGACGCGCAATGCGTCCATTGAGCTCGGACCGACTGGGGAAGTTGCTTCTTATAATATTGAGGTAGTAAAAGACTTCGTCTACCTCGGCACCTCCGTAAACACAACAAACAACATCAGTTGTTAAATAAAAAGAAGAATTATATTGGCCAACAGATGCTACTTTGGTTTAAGTAAGCAGTTTAAAAACAAAGCCACATCTGGTCAAACAAAAATAACGCTCTCCAAAACACTGATACTACCCGTGCTGATGTATGGCTCCGAAGCCTGGGTACTTGCGCAAGCAGACATGGCTGTGCTTGGTGTGTTTGAGAGAAAAATTCTTCGAAAGATCTACGGACCAATCTGCGTTGACGGTGAATATCGACGTCGCATGAACCACGAGCTGTATCTGCTGTACAACGACATCAATATCGTTAAACGTATCGAGATGCAGCGATTGCGTTGGCTAGGCCATATCATAAGAATGAGCTATGATGACCCCACTAAAAAGGTGTATTAACACGGACCGCTTGGCGGTGCACGCAGAATTGGCAGGCCAAGGAATAGATGGCGCAAACAAGTGGATGATGAGATGAAAAGGCGCGGTGTTCCAGAAAGCGAAGCAACAAATAGAGAGAAAGAATAGAGAGATCTTTTCTTAGTTCGGCCTATAGAACAAATGTTCTGTAATGGGCCAGCTAAGTAAGTAAGTAAACTACTTCATAAAGGACTCGAAATATTAAATTATGTTGAATTAAGTTTGAAAAAAATTTTTAAAAAGTTTTAGAGTTATCTTGTTATCCGAATTTTGAGTGGGAGGTAACCAAAGGAGTGGATCGATACAATGATACAGGACTGGATGAAATAATACGATTTGCGCAGTCTGCACCTATCTGAAACTCCCTACGAGAATTATCTTGCGGATTTGCCATTTTGGTTGGTGCCGTCAGGGTTTCTTGGACCTTTTAAACCAATATCTCAGGAAGTATGAACTTGCACAAGAAAAAAATTGTAACGTCGTAAAAGGAGCCGCAAGGACAACTTACTGAAAAAATTCAAAACGATCCGAGAGGAGCTCTTGAACTTCACTTTATCGGAATTTTGTGTGGGAGGTACCCGAAGAAGTGGGCCGATATAGTCAATATTCGAGTCCGAGATATATCTGGGAGGAATAATACGATTGGACAATAATTTTGGGCCTTCTCCATTGATATGTTTAAAATAATATTAGTAAATTGCCGTGAAGAGGGTCAAAATTCGATTGGGAGAGAATACCATTTTAAAAGTTTGTACGTTATTCGCATTTGATATTTCCTCTGATAAATGTACATATATTTCAAATCTACAAAATTGTACAGTGTACACTACACCTTGTCCAAGCAAAATCATAGAATAAAAATTCAATTCAAATTTTTGATTGTGCCGTGACTAAAGAGAATTGTAACGCTTTTTAAAAACACGCGACACCTTAACAAGCAGCACCCAAAACACAGCACGCCGAAAACAAGATATTGTACTTCGATATCGTATTTGAAAATTGAATTTTCCGGTGAATCATAAAATCAATGGGAGCGCAAACAGCGAAATCAAACAAAGCGTACGACCAAACGGCGAAGAACGCGAACAGGTCACAAAATCTTTGTGCGTGTATGGAAATTCGCGTGCAATGAAAGCATGCTATTTCACTTACTCCTGCACGGAGCAATGAGGATCTAAAGGATCACAAATGGACAGACATACAACAAACACACCAGGAAGTCGAGGCTGCTGTATTTTTCCTACAACAACAATAACAACGGCAGTAAGGCAGGGGCGTATTACAATGTAACAACAATTTAAGGAAATTGGAGATGCAGTTTTTGAGCGTATGACTGCCACAGCGGGTGTGGGTTGCGGCAGTCAGTCAGCGAGCCAACTTTTGATAATTTTGCATTTCTTGCTGTGCGGAGTACCTTTACTACAACAACACCTCACCGAGAGATAAGGTTTCACAAAGAAAACAGTCAATAGAAATTCAAAGAATTGTCGGCAAAATATTCATGCCATATGAAGGGAGGAGTACTGTGAGCGCAGCAGCAGCACCCACGGATGGTATTTTGGACGCACGCGCAAATTTAACGCTTTGACAGCGGCAACAACTTAGCAATGAATTGAGGTATGCCTTATCGATGCCCAAAACACCGTTGGGTGCTTTGGTCTTCCACTGTGCCACATTGTCCCACAACAAACTGAAATGAAGGAGCAGCAGACAACATTTAAATCGAGGACATATCCCAGCATGGAACATGGAAAGTGCAAACTATCGCTCATTAACATGTTTTCGAAAACAGAGAGAGCAGAATAAGCGTGTTGTCTACGTGTTTCAGTTTATGTTTGGCATTAATATCCAAATGTTTGTCGTTGAGGATATTTTGCTAAGGGTAGTTTGTTGCTTTGTTGTTGTTGCATGCAAAAACAAATAAACACTAAAGTGGAAAAGTGTGCTTGTGTTGTCAAATGGTGCTGGACCATGTCTCAATCTTTGCACGGTTCTTTTGCGAAAAAAATCTAAACAGGGGCAGCGTAACGAATGCCGTGGCACACGTAATGCAGCACCTCTCCACTTGCCGGAACAAATATTTTCTCCAGAGGAATACTTCTTGGTATTGTGTTTTTACACTTTTTTGTTGATTCAAATTTTTTGTTATTTGCTTGCTTTTGAAGTACTATGTCACGGTTTCACACAATATTTCACTCACTACTGAGGCGTAAATAATTACTCGTTGATAAGTCAATTAACCGGAAAATAAGGAACATATATTTTTTCTTTACGGATGGCATCCATTCTTAAACATATCTTTTATGAAATAATTCTTAGAATGTGGGATAACATTGTTCCTATACTTTTCCCGAAAATATTAAAAAATAGGGTGTACAAATACAAAAGAAAAAGGTCAAATGGTATCTGCAATTTTTATGAACCCGCACTGTCGAATTAAAACAAATCAATCAAAGATACCATTATGAAACAAACCTTGAGGGACATTTTATTAATGGAGAAGCTGTCTGGCTACTGAAAAATAGTGATGTCAAAATTTTCCAACGAATTTTTGAACGGATCCTAAACTGCAATTAAACAAAAATGTTGATATTTTGTGGGGAAGGTACCTTAAGGAGAAGATCGATATGGACCATTTCTGAAGTAAAAGTATGGACAAAATATTACTATGGGCAATTTTTGGACCCAATCGGCAGATACGTTCGAGAGTGACCTTGTGTTCCAGCCGCTACACATGGTGTCATAGGGGTTGTTACAGCTTTCGGGCTTTTTTCTCAGGATATATGGACTTGCCCCTGAAAATTAAACAGCGAATACAAGTTGCGACAAAAATTCAGAGCGATTCAAAAGCAGGTCCCAAACTGAATATTTCCCAAATTTTGTGTGGAAGGTACCTGAAGGTGTTAACGTATGTATTCGATATTCGAAGCTGATCTATGTCGCGTAGAAATATAACGATGTGCAAAGTATGAAGCAAATCGGTTACCGCCTTCGAGATGTATTTTGTGCGCCATTTTGTGAAAAAGTTTTGAACTTTTGTGGAGGAGGAGAACTGGACCAATAAACTAAATTAGGATAAATATTACGATGGCTGAATTTTGGACCGAATTGAGAGATCCGTTCGAGAGTTATCGTGCGCTCCAACCACTACACATGGTGTCATAGGGTCTTTTTACACCTTTCGGGCTACTTTCTCAGGAGGTATTGACTTGCCCCGGATAGAACATGTACCGTCGTAATGAGGGCAGCGTATACAAGTTGTTACAACAAAAATCAATACAAGAGCTGGTCCTAAACTGAACTTTTCAGAAATTTTGTGTGGGTGGTACCCGAAAGAGTGGGTCGATAGAGTACGTATTTGAACCTCTTGAACCTATGTCTAGTAGAATTTTCTGACTTACTTACTTAGATGGCTCTTATACTAAACAGAACGTCTTGTTCCATAAACCGAACTAAGAATAAATTTCCAAACGCACCGATCTTTTGCTTTGCTCCTATTTTGGATGCCATGTTTTGTGATATCTTCTTCAAATTGGCCTTTCCATCGGAGTTTTGGCCTTCCCTTGAGGCGGGGTCATAACTGTCCATCCTGCTGACATGGCCAAGCCAACGCAATCGTTGTAGTTCGATACGTTTTACTATACATATATGTAGATGTCAGTCGGCTGGTACAGCTCGTTGTTCATACGACGCCGGTATTCACCGTCAACGCATATTGGTCCATAAATCTTTCGAAGAATTTTTCTCTCTGGTGTATTTGAGAGAAAAATTCTTCGAAAGATTTATGTTCTGCCTCATCTGCTTTCGCAAGTACCCATGTTTCAGATTCATACACAAGTACGTGTAGTATCAACGTCTGGTAGAGTGGAAGTTTGGTCTGACGAGAGGTGGTTTTGCTTTTGAATTGTTTACTTAGACCAAAATAGCATATGTTGGCAAATATTATTCTTCTCCTGATTTCATAACTGATGTTGTTAGATTTATTTATGGCGGTACCGAGGTAGATAAGGTCATTTACTACCTCAAAATTGTAATTCTGAACATCAACAGTTGGTCCGAGTCTACTGGACATCTTGCGTGTTGATATCATTAATTTGGTCTTATCGCCGTTGACTGCCAGACCCACTTTGGCAGACTCTTTTTCAATTTTCGCAAAGATGGCTGTTACGGATCGAGTTGATCGACCTATTATATCAATATCGTCTGCGTAGGTCAGTAACATTATATCCTTATTGTATATAGTCCTATTTTTATCTCTATCGGTATATACATTCGCTTCTCGAATGACCTTTTCCAATAGATTATAAAATAGGTCACACGATAGACTGCCACCTAGTCTGAAACCTCGTTTTGTTTCAAAAGGTTCCGAGAGGTTCTTTCCTACTTTAACAACTGATCTTGTATTAGTCAATGTCATCCTGCATAATCGTATAAGTTTTGCGGGGATACCAAACTCAGACATGCTTTGGAACACCTTTGGGCTTTCGAAGGCGGCCTTATAGTCGACGAACAGGTGATATGTGTCGATCTGTCTTTCGAGGGTCTTCTCCAGTATTTGGCGCAGTGTGAAGATTTGGTCAATTGTCGATTTACCAGATCTAAAACCACATTGGTATGACCCGATTATGTTATTGATCATGGGGTTTAAACGTTCACACAGTACGCTCGACAACACTTCGCATGTGATTGGTAGCAGACTTATGCCTACACACACCGTCTTGTCTCCTTTCTTGTGTACGGGACATAGGAGGCTGAGGTTCCAATGGTTCCAGCCAAATTTCGGTAATTAACTGATTAACATACTCCTTATCAACATTTCGCCACCGGTCATGAACAGTTCGGCGGGCAGCCCATTAGCTCCTGCTGCTTTATTGTTTTTTAGCCGATTAATTGCTGTCATGACCTCGCTTTGGCTAGGTGGAAGACATTCAACGTCGTCGCTTGCGATTGGTTCTGATGTATCTTCATCGCCGCCCATATTCGATACTAAGAGCTTCATGAAATGCCCCTTCCAGATCCTCAGTACGCTATATGTATCAGTTACCAGATTCCCTTCATGATCTTAGCAGGAGAATGTGCCTGCACCATACCCTTCAGTCTGGTGTTTTACACTCTGGTAAAATTTGCGGACTTCATTCTGACTCCTGAACATCTCGAGTTTCTCAAGCTCACGTTTTTCTTGCTCTTTCTTTTTTCTTCTGAAAATACGCTTCTCCTCTCTCCTCTTCTCCCGATATTTTTCTTTCGCGCTTCGTGTTGCTACTCAAGGCAGGGTTGCTCTGTATGCCGCGTTCTTTTCTTCAGTAGCCTTACGGCACTCCTGATCGTACCATAGATTTTTAGGTGGTGGTTTTTGGTACCCAAGCACAGATTTTGCGGCAGTTTGAAGTGAGTGAGCTATTCTTTGCCACCGCGCTTCCACATTATCCGGACAAGCAGTTCCGTCTTCCAGCATGTGAGTCAGTTGAGCGGAATAGGCTTATGCTATCTGTTGTGTTGCAGCTTCTCGACATCCAGCTTCCGTCCTGTATTAGATCGCACTTTTGCCGCAACATTAAGGCGAGTGCTGCTACAAGGAAATGGTCCGAATCGATGTTCGCTCCTCGAATCGATCGGACAACTAAAACACAGTTTCTTCCGTCTACCACAACATGATCAATCTGGTTTCTTGATTCACATCTGGGGATATCCACGTGGCCTTGTGTATGTCCAGGTGTTGAAACCTAATACTGCTCACTACCATGTTTTTTGCCGCTGCAGAATCGATCAGCCGCATTTCATTGTCGGATGTTACCTCATGAAGGCTGAACATTCCGACCGTGGGACCAAAGATATTTTCACTCCTAATTTTAGCATTAAAATCTCCTAGAACAATCTTAATGTCATGGCCAGGGCAGCGGTCATATGCTCTCTCTAGGCGCTCGTAGAATATATCCTTGGTCTGTTCATCTTTCTCTGCGGTCGGGACATGGGCGCAGATGAGACCGATGTTAAAAAAACTTTGTTTTTATACGGATTGTGACAAGTCTCTCATCAACCGAAGTGAAGCTGGAGACGAGATTTTTAAGCCTCTGATTTACCATAAATCCACCACCTAGGTCATGTTTCGTTTCATGGCAGCTATAATCCCAGCAAAATGTTCGATGTCGAAGATGCCATTCAATCATGGGTGCAAGTGATCTGGCATGACATTTTTTTAGCATCTTCATCGATGAATTTTATATAAGCGTGGACCCCAAAAGATGTTATTCATTTTTGGATCCAAAGCATGTCATTTACACCAATGCTTTGGCATGTCATTTCCACCAATGCTATGGCATGTCATTTTCACCAACCGTTTGCAATGACAAGCCTATTGTAAATGATTAATCTTATATATTTAGGAAAATGTGTATAAATAAAAACACAAAATTCATCTCTATTGGATCGATTTAATGGGTTCAAATGCTGATGAAAAGATCGGATCTTTCATGACTTCCTTTGCATCGGTTCAAATGCTGATGAAAAGGTCAGATTTTTCACGACTTCCTTTGCCTTGGTTCAAATGCTAATGAAAGATCGGATCTTTCACAACTTCGTTTGAACCAATGAAATCACGTCATCGGGGTTCCATCCTTCAAATTTTGCTGGGATAAAGTGTGTAATCGTTTGTTATTTGTTACGTCAGCCCGGTTCCATCGCACTTCCTGTAAGGCGATAATATCAGCTTTGTACTTACCAAGTACATCCGCCAGTGCGCAAACTGCACCTGTTCTGTAGAGAGTCCTGACATTCCAAGTGTAGATTCGAAGATCATGGTCCTTAAAACTTTTGCGGGGTTCGTCACCTTTATTTTTCTTTGTTTTTCCATAGTACGCGGTGCTTTGACGGCGTGAGTTATTAGCCCAACGCCCAACCCAAGTTTTTAACGTTCTTATGGGTGAACGCACGGCACATGTTAGCTCACTACCTTTAACGGATGTTAAAGGCAGCTCCCCCAGGTGACACAATGGGGAGGTCAGTGTCCACTTGAGATGAAAGAGGGACCAAGATAAATCTTGGGCCTTGCCATGTTAAAGCCGATCAAGACCGCTACTTGGTGTCATTTATCCCCTACGTCACCCTGGTAGAAATTTCGCGATGTGAAAAGTATGGACCAAATCGGTTACTCCCTTCAAGAGCATTTCCGACATTTTCGAACTTTTTTTGGGGAGGTACCTGAGGAGTGGACAAAATATTACGAAAGTCAAATTTTGGAGCCAATCGGTTAATCCGTATCGTTCCGTCCAGCCATACAGGCCGACTGATCTAGGTGCATTGCTAAATCGAACATACTTGGGGTCTATTTCGTTAGCAAAACTGCTAAGGATCTTTAGCACAGGATCTTTTCACAGCATAGCCCTGCTGCCCTGGCTGAGGTTTGAATCTGGGTCCTCTCCAACAAACAGACATTGTTGTCGAGGTCTTAGCGTACTAAGCCAATGCCAACCTATCAAACATCCGAACTGGAAGGCATTACAATTCATGAAGAAAATCCCCGTCCGATTGTGCATGTGTATGTGTTGAGAAATGATTCTAAATTCTGACTTGAATAAAAAGGCTTCAAAAATACTTTATATCTGCAAATTTGCAATAATGTCTGTATAAATAAAAGCTATCAAACTCAGCCTTTGTCTTCTTACCATTCATATACGATATACCTGATAAGCTGAATTAAACCACCAGCGAAACGATCGTACCATATTGGTTGGGTGTGTGGGACTTCGCTTGAATTCACTTTTTCAATACAAACTAGCTCGTTTAATTCAATTAATTAAAAACTTTCATAAATAATGACCTTCGTCCTAATAAGGCAATAATAAATATAAATTGGGTTACATTTCCAAATTGCATTCATAGGTCTGTCCAAGTACATGAAATCGACTGAACATGTATATGAACAGATTTTCATTAAAAGCAAAAGCGTTTTTCCTATGATCTAATTTTCAGCAGAATGGGACAATACGATCGGTACGGTGCGAACGGACTGACGGATATACATAAATCCACTCAGAAAGTAATTCTATGTATATCCATAAAAGGAACTATCTCGCTTCATTTTGCATGTTACATGCACAAAACTATAATACCCCTTACCACTATGTAGTGTAGGGTATAAAGATGAAAGTCCACAGAAAAGTATGACCTAAGACTGAAAAATTTCACGAAGTATAATGCCTTCGAATTCATCATATAAAATTCAGATATATGTATAATGGACCATATAATGAGAAGCGTATAAAGCAATTACAACTAAAGTCTAAAAATGGAATATTGGTATAGTTTGACGCCCTTGACAATAACTCGGATGTTTGCCCATCAACACCGAAACATTTAGTAATAATTTAATGCTCCGGCAATCTACCATCATTTTTAGGTTCTATGTCAAACCCAAGCAGAGATATCTGTCATGGGAATTCAATTCCACAAATTTAAAATTGTGATATCCGAGCGCCTCTTAGCGATACTTGCGACATATCCGTTGTTTGACCACCTATGCCGCTCACCTCTGCGTTGCATCATTGTCTGTCATTCCTTAGAACTCATTTTAAAGCATCGGAGATATTAGCATAAGAATAAAATTTTGACTTTTTCTCCAAATAAATTACCACTTCCAATCCCTAATATTATCTGTCTAAGTACTTTTGACGCAGGGAATGAAAGATACCAAACAATGGCCCTGACCGACTTTAACATGGCAAAGCCCTGGTCCTTCTTCCATCTTAAGTGGACACCGACCTCCCCGTTGTGTCACCTGGCGAGCTGCCTTTAACACCCGTTAAAGGTCGTAAGCTACATGTGCAGCGCGTTCAAGAAGAACGATAAAAACTTGGGCTGGACTAGTAATCCATCCCTCCAAAAAGAAACATATTGGGGGCTATTCTGAACGTAAATTCCTCATGAGTTTTTTTTTACTTTCTCCGTTAAGTTGAAACGGCGGAAAGACAGGGGGAATTTTCGTTCAGAATAAGGTTGAATGTGAAAAACGAAGGAAAAAAAACAAACCAATCTAAAGTTGACGACCCCCGCAGACGTTCTAAGGACGAAGATCTGATAATCTGCACTTGCAATGACATAAAGCATGAGTTTCGTTGCGAATTTGTAGTTGGTCGGAGATTAAAACATCTGGTCTCCAGCCTCACCCCAGTACATGGAAAACTTAATAAAATACAGATAAAAGCAAAATTCTTCAACAACAGCTTTATTTGCACTCATGCCCGCACTGAAGACAAGGACGAACAGACCAAAGATATATTTACTAGTGCTTAGTAGAAATATATAACCGTTGTGCTGTTCACGACGTTAAAATTATTTTAGGGGATTTTATTGCTAAAATTGTGTCAGATGGAAGACATTAATCGATCCTGTTGGATATACGATCGATCCGAGGAGCAAACATAGACTCGGACCACCACCCTGTTGCGGCAATGCTGCATACCCTATTTAACGTTGCAAATAAAGTACACATGGACACAATATGGAAGTTGGACATAGGTAAGCTGCAATCACAACAGTTAGTCATATCATATTATATTCAGCTGGCCCAATTGCTTAATCAAAGCAAAGTATTGCTCACTTTATGTGTACAAAATCCAAACTTGAATACCAGAGACCTTCACCAAGGAATCCATGGTATGGCCATGAGCGTCGTGCTACTACCGAAGAGAAAAATGCGGCATATAGTGCTACTCTACAAACAGTAGCAACGCGTAGCCCACGAGAGAGATATCGGGAAAGCGGAAGTATAAGAAAATCAAGATGTGCAGGAGCCAGAGTGAAGTCCGAAAATTTTACCAAAGAGTAAAACATCAAACTGATGGCTTTGGTACAGCCACATCCTCCTGTAGAGACCAGCAAGGTAATTTGGTAACTGATACAGATAGTGTGCTCAGTATATGGAAAACGCATTTTTCCAAACTATTGGTATCCAATACTAATGAGGACAACAAAGATACAAAATACTGATACTACCCGTGCTAATGCATGGTTCCAAAGCGTGGGTACTTCAGCAAGTTGTTAAGGCAATGCTTGGTGTGTTTGAGAAAAAAAATCTTCGAAAGATCTGCCTTGACATGGAATACCGACGTCGTATGAACCACTTACTGTATCCGCTATATAACGATATCAGTATAGTTAAACGCATCTAAATACAACGATTGCTGGACCATCTCATAAGAATGAGCCGCATGGAGATATAAGCACAACTGGAAGGTCAAGGCTTCGATGCAATAAACAAGTGGATGAAGAGATCGAAAAACGTGGTTTTCCGAATTGGAGAGATAAATCAAAAAATAGAGAGAATGGAAATATTTTCTTAGTTCGGCTCATAGGACAAATGTTCTGCAGAGGGCCGGTCCGGAGTATTGATTGCTCTCGATTGTACCAAAAGTATCAGCAGAACATAAACTATTCATAAAGAATCGAACTGAGGGCCTTAAAAAATAAATTTGAAAATCCATGTTCAACTCTCAAGGGTGGTTAAAAACATTCTCAAAAATGCACTATGTAGACTTTCGAGTACTCTGAAGGGACAACAGAAAATAAATTCTTAATATATGTTTGGTTGTCCAAAAGTCCTTTCAAAATCATTCCTAAAAAATATATTTTAAAAACAATACAGGTTGTAGCTCTGATAGTCTATTAAAATATCATAGAAAGTGTTCTCCACCTTCTATTGTTATTGCAAAACAAAAACCAAATTTACCACATACAGAAACATTCAATTGAGCGTATGTCAGAATTCAGTTTAAATATCAATCAGTAATTCAACCGCACGTCTGATTGCACCCACTTTTGTTTTGTACACCCACAAACAAAAACAACTTGAAGAATATTGAAATTTAAATTCTTCATCATGCCTTAAGTGGCATATTAAAAAATATTTGCAATGTGAAGTTTTTGAAATTGAAATTCCTGACATCATCAAATACAACAACAAAAATAATAAAAAAAATAGTAAAGAAGACATGAAGAGTTCAACAAAACCTAATAAAACAGACCGCTGACTACCCCACAACAACCACCACTAACTCACACGTCAAAGGTGAACACGTGCAAGGATTTACTGGCATCTGATGATGCATCCATCAAAGCAAAAACATAGTAAATCTCCTCATTATACACCCACATGTTAAACTGGCCCTTCAGGATAACAAGACCACTGCTTCAGTTTACCGCTTCATTGTGCTGTGGGTGATTCAACCGCATATAACGCGAACATTTATGTCCTCTTGTCGTCATCGTCGTTCAATGATGATGGGCTACGTGCCCACATTGTGTTTGATGTGGATTTTAATTGAACTCAAGCTTTTGGTTTTAACCTACAACCGAAACAACAAAACAAAAACCCCGATATGTATGATTCATTTAAAATAGAATGATATGCCGGCTGAGAATGGAGGATGAATGGACAGCCGAGCCAGCCAGCCAGCCCCTTATTAAGTAGTGCTTTTGTTGTATTCGGTTAATTTAAAACCAAAGTATGGAATTTTTGTATTTTGATTCCAAAGTTTTCATTAAAGGAGCTGCTTCATATCCAGTTGAGGGTGAGAGGCCTGTCTTTGGTATGCAAAATATTTGTTGTGAATGTGAACACGTTGCATTTATTAACATTTAAATCAATGAAAACACAAAACACCAAATCTAGAAAAACATACCATAAACCACCACCCAAAAGTTTGTGGTACTTTAAGCATTAAGCCTTCCAACATTTGGGACTGCTTATTCTGTGACTGCTGCTTTTTATTATGATAGGTAATATCCAACACGAGCACTAGAAAATTTCAAGCGTTAACATGTGGAATTAAATACATATGTCCTTTAATATTGAAAACACTATGCCGAAATAAAGGATCTGAAGGATATTTGCTACCTCTTTAGACAGAACTTGCAAAGGGAAAGAGTTTTCTCAGTGCAATTTTGTTTTTGGCAAAAATTGAATTCTTGCTGTCATTTCACACAATATACAATTTCAAATCGTTGTATTGTACAATAATTTAAATTTGATTAATGATCCCTCAAATGAGAGTATCAAATAATTGTATAGGCTTCAAACAAATTTCAAATAAGAGGGTGGGTTTGGGTTGTGATTGTTTTCGTAAAAAAGTAGAACATTTGTTTTGTTATATCAAGTATGGTAGCGACTAGAGTCAGAGGGCTTTTAGTCCGGTCAAAATAGACATGCGTATAAGGGGGAAATAGCAAAAATTCCCACAAAGCTGAATTTTGGTGGAGAGCTAGGGTTGGCCATTAGAAGCAACGTCCTAAAAGTCCACTTCGATCCCATGTGTGGAAAACAAGTTATTCGGGGTCAAAGATAATTTTTGGAGGCATTATTAAGTTTTTTTTTTTTAATTTTTCTCAAAAACGGTAATACTAAGCAAAAGCTCGCTAAAGTAAAAGTTGTAGATTCAATAATTGTCTACAAGATTGGTCTTTATTATTCTTAAAAAAGACTTACCATTTTCGAGATATCTCGATCTAAAGGTCAAATAAAAAATTAGCCGCGTAAGTACATTATGAGGCAAACCGACACTATGTGTTTGATACCTTATATTATTGTTTCATTTCCTGTCTACTATCTGCAGACAACAATCCTGCCGATTTGTAAGGTGGAAATGGCTCATACGAAACTATTTCCCAGAAAATTTCCTCGTAAAGGACTCAAAGAAGTGGGATAAAAGCCAATTTAAGGGTAAGTAAGCGCCGACTATGGAACGACAATCACAGGGTATCGTTTAGAGCGTCATCGAGGGAATGAGAGGAAGCCAAAACTGTGGCTTTAGAACCCAAAATAAAATAAATTCGTCAAATTATGGACAAATTTTTGAAAACGTTAGGCATGCCCTAATTATCAAACTTAGACGCAATAATATGTACCATTGAAGGACATTTGATACTAAAAATGAATCAAAGTAACCGATTTCTAAAATACATAACGATATATTCACATATCGTGTATGAAAATTACCTTAAAGTGACCTTTCCTTATATCGTTCTTAATTATGTGGCCAGGTCGATTTATGACTATTTTACTAACTTGCGGTTTCTTTCGTATAAACGAGGGAGAATTAAAACATGTTTTGGCTTTATTTGAAAATGCTTACCGTGTACTTTATTTACAAATTTTGTTCCATATAAATATTCAAATATTTGGAACGTAGCAAGTCAAATACTTTTTAATACGATGTCGTTCTTAATTATATGGCCGCCACTGTATGTATATATGTACTTTACGCGCTGGTTGATATACTTGATAAATACAAAGCGGATATTAAAAACTTACAGGAAGTACGATGGAATCGGGCCGACGCACACTGGTTGAAGCAATTGATCTAGCGGAGAAAAAAGTCAAAAAATCAAACCATAAAACTGAGAAATGTTTTCCATTGTTTCTACAGACACTCTGGTGAATAACAGTTTGATTTTACTTCTTTGTTGTTGTAAATATCCTCTCAGCTTATTCAGTATCCAATGCAAGAAACTTTGCTGCATCAGATTTTAAGAAAATTGTTGCAAAATATCTTATTGTTTAATAAATTATTTATAAAACTAAACATAGTTTATTTTTAGTAAATAGAGGAGGATGTAAATTAAATGAAAACAAGTGAGCCAAGGATATAGTCGGGCCGGTTCGACTATGTGATACCCTACACCATTACCCCTGTTCATAAGCTTTTGACTGGTAAAATTCAAAATATTAAAATTGGGATAGCTTAGCGCTTTTGCCCTGAAAGTCTTCATTAACACAGGTCAATTTTGTTAAAACTCATTTAAGTGCATCGTCAGTACAACTCAAATAAAAAAATGGAAAAGTGGGATGTACGCCAACAATCAATAGGCTCCTTTCTCTGTCAACCCCCCAAAAATTTCGTGTGGATCCGATCAAAATTCCGACCTGTAGTGTGATTGCACAAAAAATGGAAAAAGGGATGTATTACCGACTATTGCGATATCTCTGTTGTTTGACCACCTATGACAACCTACTTCACTTCACGTTGTAAAGGTGATATTTTCTACTTTCCTTGCCAGGTTTTGCTTTCGATATACCTCTTACAGAAGAGAGATATTAGCTTTGAAATAAAACGTTGGCCTTTTCTCCAAATAAGTTTTTTTTCACATTCCTACCCCTGAATTATATCCGACCATTACCAAAAATCAAAAAATTTTTTCCTCTGTGGGACCCCCATTTACACCCAAAATTTCGTGACGATCCAATCAAAATTGCGACGTGTAGCGTGATTATAAAAAAAAAAATAAAAAATGGGATGTATTTCCGACAATTGCGATATCTCCGATATTTGGCCACCTATAAAAGAATAAAAAATGGGATGTATTACCGACAATTGCGATATCTCCGATATTTGGCTACCTACGCCAACGAAGGGATTTTCTACTTTCATTGTCAGACTTTGTTTTTGAAAGCTCTGATATTCGTAATTGTTATTAAAATCGCAAAAATGAAAAGTTGGGTTATATTAGCGGATATTGCGATATCTTCGTTATTTGACCACCCATGACAACTTACGTTACATCTTTGCAAAGGTGATATTTTCTACTTTCATTAGGTAACAAAATTTAAATGAAAGTTGCTTAAACCTGGGAAGTTTTCGTGGTTTCTGAAACTACAATGTTCATAGATGTGAAAAATAAACAAAAAAATCGTCGGAGGGATTTTCAAATAAATCGCGGTCAAAGCTGACATTTTTATGGATTTTTTAGGTTTTCACGATTTTGCTTGGAAATGTGAAAATTCACTACAATATTGACGTCAATGGTATTTTCGTAGGTTTTACCATTTTTAGGATATAGAAGTTCAAATTGGACAATGTACTGGCTGTATGGCCCCCTATAAAACAATGTCATGCAGAGTGCACCTTAACTAACATTGAATGAAAACCGCTTACACCTAGGAAGTTTTCGCGGATTCTGAAATAGCAAAGTTTATAGATGAGAAAAATCCAAAAAACAAGAAAAAATCGCTGGATGGATTTTTAATTAAATCACGGTCAAAGTTCACACTTTTAGGTTTATTTTAGGTTTTCGCGATTTTGCTTGGAAACCGCAAGTCCTATCGAAATGGGGCTAAGGAAAATTTTGTAGCTGTGAAAATTCTCCAGAGGATTGACCATTTTTACCATTTTTGAGATATAGAAGTTCAGGTCACATTTTTAGGTGAAAATTCTCTATAAGATTGGTCTTCGTAATTTTTTCCTAGGTTGTACCATTTTTGAGATATATAAGTTTAAGTTGGAAAATTGCAGTCATGACACAATTTTATAAGTAGACGATACAGTCAGTAAATTGGCAAAGTTTGAACTTCTATATCTCAAAAATGGTAATACCTACGAAAACATCATAAAGGACAATCTTGTAGAGAATTTTCACTGCTACAACACTTTCCTTAATCCAATTTCGACAGGGCTTGCGATTACCAAGCAAAATCGTGAAAACCTAAAAAAGCCATAAAAATGTGAACTTTGACCGCGATTTATTTGAAAATCCATCCGGCGATGTTGTTTTTTTTTTTTTGATTTTCTCAGCTATGAACATTGTAGTTTCAGAAACCGCAAAAACTTTAGGGTAATATACTTTTGTTAAATGGAGCGTAACTACAACAGTTCTCGAATGTCCAGTACATATCTTTTTCGACAGACTAAATTGGACTTCCTAGATTTCGAATAATCAACTTTTGGCTGCAAATAGCCGCAAATCTTGCTGATAAATGCATGACAAATGTAGCCCAAATTCTTAAAATACCACAAATCTGGCAGTACAGTTGTATTGGGGCTATATTAAAACGTTGACCTATGTTCACACTTGTTGGTGGAGAAGATATATAAGAACCGAGAAACTCCAATGCCAAAATTCACCTTATTTTGACTGAAAATTTGGAAAAAATCCTTAAAATAACAAATATTGGGAGATACCGGACTATGGTGGCAATATTAAAACGTAGACCTATGCGCACAATTTTTGGTGGGAAATGTTTGTGTCCACTGGGAACTCCAAAGACCAAATTACACCTAATTTGGGCGGAAAATGTACCTCAAACCTTCCAAATTACTTAAAAACGGGAGGTACCCAAACGTGGACCTATGCTCACAATTTTTGATGGAAAAGTTTAGTGATCACTAGAAACCCTAAGTACCAAATTGCAACTAATTTGGAAGAAAAGGATTGCTTAAATCCTCAAAATACCGAATATCAGGAGGTACCGTTATATGGGGGCTATACCAAATTTTGTGAACCGAAATTTTTGGTTCAGGGATAATTCCTTTTGGGAATGAAAACCCTTGGTGAGTATATTAAGAATCCCGAAGGACAGATCCGCCTGGAGTCGAACTTCCGAGTTATAGCGTGATGCAGTTTCTGCTGAAGTCCCTGTAAGGCATCCGAAATTAGCGTTATATCTTTGTTAACTGTTGTTGTAGCTTTTTTATGAGATGACATGTCCTCAGTCAAATCGAATGAGGATTATATTATAGAGCATTTCGACCTTCTAACACGCTTCCTTCAATGTCCCTTTCGTCCTTTATTTTAAGAACAGCTATAAAAGTACCACAAGATGACGTTTTTCAGCTTTTCACTATGAAAACGTGACAATATCGATAAATTGTCAATGAGAACCGTACCTAAAATTTTCTGAGCGACAGTTATTTATCGTCCTATGGGTAAGCCACTAATTTTAATGGTTCAACACCCAGTTCAGTTCGTTGTAACACCACGGGGTAGTCCGAAACCTTATACTTAAAAGCCTGGTCTCCAGATTCACTCCGGTAGGTGAGAAAATTGACAAATCCATATATAAAAGTTTTATAACATCAATCGCCCCGACCGAGATAAAAGATGAACATACCAAGGATATGTTCAACGAACGCCTAGAGAGAGCATATGATCGCTGTCCAGGCCATGACATTAAAATTGTTATTAGCGATTTTAATGCTAAAATTGGGAGGGAAATATCTTCGGTTTCATGATCGGAAAGATCTGCCTTCATGAGACTGGTCGACTTTGCAGCTGCAAAAAAACATGGTAGTGAGCAGCAAAATGTTCCAACACCTCGCCATACACAAGGGCTCGTAGATGTCTCCAGATGGAAAATCCAAAAACAACGTTAATTATGTTGTTATAGATGGAGGACACTCTGCCAGTGTGTTAGATGATTATCCGGTCGATTCGAGAAGCGAACATCGATTCGGATCATTTCCTTGTAGGAGCTAATGTCTTCTTATTGTTGCGACTTAATGCAGGACAGAAGTAGAGCTGGTTAACTATCGATATGCCCAACGTTATCTCTTCAAACTGCTTCTAAACTTATACTTGGGTGTCAAAAACCACCACCTAAAAATCCACGGTACGATCAGAAGTGTCGTAAGGCTACTAAAGGGAAAAATGCGCCATTCAGGTCAACCTTGCAGCCAGTAGCAACACGAAGCGCCAAGGAAAAATATGGGGAGAACAGGAGAAGCGAATTTTCAGGAGAAAGACGAAAAAACGTGTGAAACTCGAGATGCTCAGGATTCAGAACGAGTGTAAAACACACGACTGAAGGGTATGGTGCAGACACATTATTCTGCAAAGTAAATCTGTTAACTGATATAAATAGCGCACTGAAGATCTGGAAGGTGCATTTCATTAAGCTATTTGTATCGAATATGGGCGGTCATGAAGATACCCCAGAACTAATCCCAAAGGACGGCATTGAGTGTTTGCAACCTTGCAAAAGTGGGTCCCGACAGCAATTAATTGACAGAAAAACTATAAGGCAGCAAGAGCTGAAGGGTTACCTGCCGCACTGTTTACGACCGTTGGCGACATACTGATTAGAAGTATGTATCACTTGATTAGCAAAATTTGGATGGAGGAATGCATACACAACGATTGGAACCTCAGTCTGTTATGTCCCTTGCACAAGAAAGGAGACAAGACGGTGTGTGCCAACTATAGAGGCATAAGATTCCTACCTATCGCATATAAAGTGCTGTCGAGCGGATTGTGTGGATGGCTAAAAGCTATGGTCAATGGAATAATAAGGCGATTTTGGGAAACCTACAGTAGACCCAATCTTCACACTACGCCAATTCCTCGAAAAGAGCCATGAAAAACGTATCGACACATACCACTTAATCTCCGCCTTCGGCAGCAAAATAAGGTCAATGGTTTTTCAAGCGATGTCTGAGTTTAGTATTACTGCAAAATCAATCACGCAGAATAAAATTTACTAACGCAAAAAAAAAATTGGAATGATCCTTTCAGAGACTTTCAATACCAAACGGGGTTTCAGACAATTTGAAATTCTATCATGTGACCTATTTAGCATCTTACGAGAAAAGGTCATACGAGATGCTAATCTATATACGAAGCAATAAAGATGAAATAGTACGGCCGTACGTAGACGATATCGACATGATAGGTCTATCAAAACGAGCCATAACAGCTACGTTTGGTAGAATTGAAAAGGCGTCGGCCAAAGTGGGTCTGGCAGTAAACGCCGATAAGACCAAGTTTATTGTACTCGTATCAATACGCTGGGCATTTTCAGTAGACTCTGTCCAACTGTGGATGTTGAAAAATACAAAATTGTGGTAGTCAGTTACTTTATTTACCTCGGCACCGACATTAATAAAACAAACAGCGTCAGTTTTGAAATAAAGAGAAGAATAACATTGGCCAGCATATTGGTCTGCAATGGTTTTAAAAGCAAACCACCTCTCGTCAAACAAAACATCAAACATAATGACAAGCATGTGTTTTAGAGAAATTTTCTTAGAAAGATTTATGGACCAATAGGCGTTAACGGTGAATTCGGGCGTCAAGTGGGCCACGAACTGTACCAGCCGACTGATATCGATATTGTAAATATATCAAGCTACAGCGATTGCGTTGGCAGGGTCGCGTCAAAAGGAGAGATAAATATGTCCCTTCCAGAAAAGCATATGAATACGAGCCTTTTTTGAAAAAGGAATATGGCCAAAAGGCCAAAACTCCGACAAAAAGACCATGTTGAAGATGATATCATAAAACATGGCTTCTAAAATTTGAGAAGTATAGTAGAAGATCGATGCGTTTGAAAACGTATTCTTAGTTCGGCTTATGGAGTAAAATTTCTATTTAGAATAAAAAATAAGTAAGTTTGAGAGCTCCGACAAAAGTTTTTAGACTAATAACCTGATTTTAGTATTGCTTCCTTCACAGTGTCTTAAAAAACTCAATAAAGGCCATAAAGTGGACAATCTTCTTTCTCTCTTCTTTACCGCTCAACGAATACTCTAAGAAAAGTCGAATGAACATGTAAACAAGTATCAGTCGGCCTTGTCGACAGAGATATACCTTCAGCTTGTGTATATTGAAACAATTTTTTCCCAAAATACGTATTTAGGGGGGTTAAAAAATTTTGGGCGTTTGAACCGACAAAAATTTTGATTAGGATTAAAGATCAAAAGTTTTGCGGAGGAGATACTAAAAGGAATGGGTCAACATTGACCGTTATGGAAGTGGACCTCTAGCCACAACATATGGTGGTGGTTTTTACACTCTTCTGACTGTTTGCTAAAGAAGTATGGACTTGCCCCTAAAAATTTAAAATTTTACCATCGTAATTGAGGCAGCGAATGCACGTAGCTTCAACAAAAATAAAAGTGATTCGATATCAGGTCTTAGAGTGAACTTATCCGAAATTTTGTGTGGGAGGTAACGGATGGAGTGAACAAATATAGTCCATATTTGAACCTGATTTATACCTGGTAGATATATTAGGATGTGTAAAGTATAGATCAATTCGGCTACTCCCTTCAAGAGTTACCGTACGAACAATTTTTTCGAACATTTTTGAACTTTTGTGGGGGAGGTACCTGAAAGAGTGGACCTATATGGCTTATCTTCACACTTAAACTATGTTTGTACAAAACATTACTAAGGCCAACTTTTGGACCGAATCGGCAGATCCGTTCGAGAGTTATCTTCCGCTCCAACCACCTCACACGGCGTCATAGGGGTTTTTTTGCAACTTTCAGGCTATTTTCTCAGGAAGTATGTACTTGCTCCTGATGAAACTTGTAGCGTTGTATAGGGAGCAGTGAATACATGTTGCTAAAACAAAAATCAAACCAATTCGACAGATGACCCTAAACTGAACTTTTCCGAAATTTTGTGTGGGAGGTGTCCGAAGGAGTGGACCGATTGTGTCCATATTAAAACCTTATCTAAGTCTGGTACACAATTCACGGTGGGCAATGTATGGACCAAATCGGTTACTCCCTTCAAGAGTTATCGTGCGCACAAATTTTCCGAACAATTCCAAACTTTTGTGGTGGAGGTACCGGAAGGAGTGGACCTTCGAACTTAAACTACGAGGGCGGTTCGGAAACTTCTTAGCCTGTCAATGAAAGAGAATAGTTAGTTTTTCAAAAATATTTTTATTTTTCAATATAATCTCCTGAAACTTCAATACACTTAGTCCAACGCTTTTCTAGCAATTCTATCCCTTGATTAAAATAGTTTTCCTCAAGGTCTTCAAAATAGTGGTTTACAACTGTAATTGCATCTTCATTTGCCAGCAAGGAATTTTTTTAGATTTGGGAACAAGTAAAATTCACTGGGAACTAAATCAGGAAAATAAGGTGGGTGGTCAAGCAACTCGTACTTTAATTCGTTGACGTTAGCCATTGTTAAAACACTCTAGTGCGCTGGTGCGTTGTCTTGATGAAAAATTATTTTTTTGTGTTGTAAGCCAGGACGTTTTTCTCGAATTTGTACATTTAATTGATCCAAAAGGTTGCAATAGTACTCTGAATTTATTGTTTCACCCTTTTGCAGATAGTCAATCAATAAAATACCTTTGAAGTCCCCAAAAACCGTTGCCTTAACCTTACCAGCCGATTGAATTGTTTTTGCCTTCTTTGGGGCACTTCCTCCAGCTTCAGTCCATTGTTTGGATTGTTCTTTTGTCTCTGGAGTATAGTGGTGGATCCATGTCTCATCAACAGTTATAAAACGATGCTTAAAATCCATTTTATTTCGCTTAAAACGATCCAAACAAGCTTGAGAAATGTTCATTCTTATGCGTTTTTGATCGACTGTTAACAAATGCGGCACCCATCTTGCACAAAGCTTTTTCATCTGTAGTTCTTCATGCAAAATTAAATGGACTCGATGATTTGAGATGCCCATGATATTAGCAATTTCACGCACTTTTATTCGTCGATCATTTAATACCATATCATGCACTTTGGCTACAATTTCTGTTTTTGGACGTCCACTGCGTGGTTCATTTTCAATGCTTGTACGACCACGTTTAAATTCAGCAACCCAATTTTTTACTGTTGCATATGAAGGAGCACTTTCACCTAACACATTCACCATATCATTATGAATTTCTTGTCCCGATAAACCTTTTTTATGTAAATATTTAATGACAGCACGCATTTCTATTTTTTCCATTGTAAAAAAATTGCGGATGCATCTTTTTTGAACACCTGTTTCTATATGAAGGAGTTGCCAGATCGAAACAAAATTTAACATGTTTTCATAACAGAGATGGAAGTTTCCAAAACACTTAACTTTTTTCTATTTATACCGCGCTTTTTGTGCTAGGCTAAGAAGTTTCCGAACTGCACTCGTAAGTTTGGACAAAATATTACGATACCCAAAATTTGTTTGTTCGAATCGGTTGATCCGTTCGAGAGTTGTCGTGCGCACCAGCCAGACAGACAGACGGGCGGACATTGCTAAATCGACTCCAAATTGTCTGAAACGGATTTCGTTCAAACATACTTGGGGTCTAAAACCATTATTTAGATGAGGCACATTTTGCCGTAAGAAAGGTTATATACCCTCCTCAACATAAATGCTGAGGGTATAAAAACATGTCTTCAGGAACTTCGAAAAATTAATACAATTCCAGTTTTTTTTTTTTTTTTTTGTAGATATTACATTCAATTTAATTCACTTAAAATAATTCTACTTAAAAAATACACACAAACAGAAAATAAAAAATATGTAGTTTAAAATCATTACCCCCCCACCGACAAAGTTGAACATTACCCTAATTTTACATTGAACAGAAGATCAAACGAAAATCAAACCCCATGTTTCTCCCTTTATTGCAGAGCTTTTTTGCCCCATGTAAAACATCCCAATAAAACCAAATATTTGGGGTGAACCAAAAGGATGGCCAACATTACCGCCACAATCATTGATTGCGTGAGTTGTGGTGCTACCACCAAACGAAAGCTTTGTTGCGTGTCACATAGCGCGCCATACTAGTCGACGCATCATAGTCAAATGCTACCAATAAACCTGTAGTTTGGGAGTGAAAAAGGCTTTTCAATTTCTAACACAAATGATTATTGCGTCACAATGTCATTGCGAGGACAATTTAATTTTTTGGCTATGGGTGAGGTTGAGCAGCATTTGGTAAATTTCACATGAATAGCAGAGATCATTGAGGGGTTTGAAACTAAAAGAGAAACAAAACTACGACGTAAAATTTAAGGCCAAAACTTTTTATGAAGAAAAATTGCTAAAGAATCATCCAAAGAGGACATTGAGTGCAATTATTGTTATAAACCTTGACAGCAATAGAAGATGTAAGGGAGAAACATTATTTATGTATGTCGGTAGTCCGTAATGTCGTACCTCCACAGAACATTCCAAGTTTGTATTTGCATACCACAAAAAAGGGGTGGTAAACCTCATGACCATGAGGGCACAGATTTTTTATCTCAGCGCACCCTCATTTTCAATAACATATTTGGCATTTATTTGCATTTATGCTTAAGTTGAATCGCTTGTCCCTTTGTATGAGTTTTTTCGTGTACATTCCCAAAAAAACGACCTGTCACCAAGATTTAACCAAAGATGTCAATTGTCTTCTATGTGGCATAGATTTCCCCAGCCTTTTTCCTTTTGCTTGAAATATAGCCACGTTTATTATTGATACAAGAATTTCACTGATGCATACATGTGTTGCTACGACAACACATTGACACGTGAAAAGCTAGGAGTGGGGGAGGTTTCTTTCTTTTATCAATTATTCGAACACTTGAATGTTGTGTTGCGTTGCCCTTTGTGTTGTCCCTGGTGTTAAGATCTCTTTTTTATTAAATTAGAAACTTATGTTTTACGCCAGATTAAAATTGTAACGAAATACATACATATATCATCTTTGGTGTCACAGAGAAGTCTCTGAAAACGTGATAAATGAGCATTAATTGTAAAAAGTTATAGAAAAAAATCCACATACATTAGGCCTGTACGATAACTTCGCAAGTGAAAAGTACTTGCAAGTACTCAGCAAGTTCTCAGTAACGTCTCTCCACCAATTTTACTCTCTCGAAGCTAAAAATTTGCAGGTTGTTATCGAACAGCAATTTGCAAAAACTTGCAAGAAGTCAAATAATAAAATAAAAAAGTAGTCACCACAAACTACAAAAAAAGTTATTTTATTTACATTATCGTTTTCCATAATTTATTTAATAATTTTTTTCCTTTTTATTTCTATTTTTTTAATAACCACACGTTTGTTTATGTTTTTGCCAAAAGTCCGCCATAAAACATTCGAATTTAAATCAGCTGATCAAACTTGCAAGTTCTTACAAGAAAAAATTTCCTTGCAAAAACTTGTAAACAAAACTCTCCAAAGCTCTCCGAAATTCTCTCACTATTGTCTCCAAATTCGCTCTCTTTTACTTTACAAGTTTGTTATCAAACAGCATTTTGTAAAAGTTTGTGCAAATTTGTACAAACTTTTGGGTTATCGTACAGACCTATTTACAGTTTTATGTTATTACCGAAGTTTAATGGTGGATGACAGAATGCTGATGGGCAGATGGTGTACATTAGGCCGCGGCGATTTGTATGGAAACAGAAGCACCTTATCGGGCCCTCCATCTTTCTGATTCCTGGGATTGTATTGAGCAAAAAAGTGCACTAGACTATATGTCTACGGTGAAAATCGAGCCTCCCGATTTTGACTTGAAGTTTTTTTTATCAACAGGGCCAATACTGCCTAAAGGAGAGTTCGAATGCTTTTGCGATGCACTAGAGAGTTCTTAATAATTGTCTTGGTTAAATTTGTGTCTTAGTGTTGATCGAAAATCTCAATGGTTTGGCTTTTATATGCCAAAGTATTAAAAAATAAAAACGTGGATACAAAACTTCAAAATCGGGAGGCTCGACTTTCACCGTAGACATATAGTCTAGTGCTTTTTTTTGCTCAGTACAATCCCAGGAATAAGAAACGCGAAGGGCCCAATAAGGTGTTCAAATCAACCTACCCTAGTGTACATACTGCTGTAAAAACATGAATTAGGACGACAGCACCATTCTGAATTGTGTTGAGCAAAAGTTCTATCCAATTAATAACTATTAGGACTATTTTCAAAGAAAGAAATTTTCAAAGAATTTCTGACTACTAAAATCATGTGGTTCCACTCTGTTGCAGTTATCAGGTGAACATTTAAAAGTTCTGGATATGTTTTCATTGCTTTTCCTTTGGCAACATCTACCCTTGTGGCATCTACATCATCGCTGCTACCAAGGCATTAAAAAATATTTCCCGTTCTGCTTGTACGCCCATGTGGGCCGTATTTATACTTCTTCTCAGTGGACTCATGCTTGGTCGTTCTCATAACATGGCCCAGCCAATGCAATAGTTGCCGACATCATTGTGTAGCCGGTAAATTTTGGGCTTCATAACACGTCGACATTCGCCGTCAACGCAGATTTTCAATCAAACAAAAATGTCCTACAACAATAGGAGTTGGTAGTAATTCGAACGAATTTAAATTCGAATCGTCATAGAGAAACAGGCCATGAATTCGAAGATGGGTCATATCTTTTGATACCACCTCAACCAACAATTTAAAATTGTTCGTTGTTACACTGCGCACCATAACTATCGATGGGAGTAATCGATTTGGTCCAAACATTTCATATTGTAATATTCCGCCAAGAAAATGGTTAGGACTATATTGGTCCTCTCCTCCCATAAAAAAATTCAAATGGTTTCCAACAAGTAAAAAAGTATCAGTCGGCTTTGCCGACAATGATATACCATCAGCCTGTGTGGATTGAAATACTTGTTTCCCAAAAAAAAACTTATGTAGTTAGGGGGGTTTTCAAAATGTTGGGCGTATGAACCGACAAAAGTATGGATAGGGCTAAAGCTCAAAAATTTGAGGGATATAGATAGATAGGACTTTTGTATCACACTAGCCTACGAAAAACATAATATCGCTGTAAACAGGGCCACTAGGAAAACCTTCGGTAAAAATGTCCAAAATCCTCCAACCACACAAAACTGCTGAACGTTTGTGTGGGTGGTACCACAAGGATTGGACAGATAGGCCCCAAATTTGAACATAAACTAAGTTTCGACTAAATTTAGAAATCCAAAATTTGGACCAAATGGGTTGCTACGTCTATGAGAAATCGCGCGTACCATTTTAGCGAAGGAGTGGACCGATATGGCTTATCTTCGAACTTAAACTAAGTTTGGACAAAATATTACGAATGCCAAAGTTTGGACCAAATCTGCATATCCGTTCAAGAGTTATCTTGCGCTCCAACCACTACAAACGGTGTTATACGGGGTTTTTGTATCTTTCAGGCTGTTTTTCAGGAAGTATGGACTTGCCCATGATAAAACTTATACCATCGTATGGGGACCGTGACTACAAGTTGCTACAACAAAAATCAAAGCGATTCTAGAGCAGGTCCTAACTTCTCCGAAATTTTGTGTGGGAGGTACCCGAAGAAGTGAACCGATTGAGTCCATTTCGAAGCCTCATCTAAGTCTAGTAGAAATTTAACGATGTGCAAAGTATGGACCTAAACTAGTAGAACTTATCTGTTGAAAAGATCACATAAGCAAAAATGCATCTATCAGCGGTATTTCGTATCGTATCGTAGCATACCAGAGCTCCTCTCGGATCGTTTTAAAATTAACCTTGCTGCCCCCTTTTACGACGGTACATATTTTTCGCGGACAAGTCCATACTTCCTAAGATATTAGCTTAAAAGCTCCAGGAAACCTTGACGGCACCAACTTAAATGGCAAATCCGCATGATAATTCTCGCATGGAATTTGTTATTGGTCCAAACGTTGCACATCGTATTATTTCATCTAGTCATGTATCGAATTTGAAAATGGACTATATCAGCTCTGTCTTTCGGGTACCTCCCACACAACATTTGGAAAATTGTAGTTAAACAGCTCGTCTAGGATCGTTTTTAATTTTTTTGCAAAAAGTTCTTCTTGCGGGTCCTGTTACGACGGAGCATTTTTTCATTGTTACATAAGCCGAACTAAGAATAGATTTCCAAACGCACCGAACTTTTGCTTTACTTCTCCAATTTTGGATGCTATGTTTTGTGATATCTTCTTCAACTTGGTCTTTCCATTGGAGTTTTGGCCTTCCTTATTTAAACGCCTTTTTAGCGGGGTTATCTTTATCCATCCTGCTGACATGGCCAAGTCAACGAAATCGTTGTAGTTCGATACGTTTTACTAAATCGATGTCGGGCGGCTGGCATAGGCCGTGGCTCATACGACGTCGGTATTCACCGTCAACGCATATTGGTTCATAAATCTTTCGAAAAATTGTTCTCTCAAACTGTTTACTTAGACCAAAGTAGCATCTGTTGGCCAATATTATTCTTCTTTTGATTTCAAAACTAATGTTGTTCGTTTTATTTATGGCGGTGCCGAGGTAAATAAAGTCATTTACTACCTAAAAATTTTAGTTCTGAACATCAACATCGTTGGTCCGAGTCTACTGGACGTCTTGCGTGTTGATACCATAAACTTTGTCTTATCGCCGCTGACTGCCAAACCCACTTTGGCAGACTCGAGTTGATCGACTTATTATATCAATATCGTCTGCGTAGGTCAGTAACATTATATCCTTATTGTATATAGTGCCATTTTTATCTCTATCGGTATATACATACATTCGCTTCTCGTATGACCTTTTCCAATTGAATGTTAAATAGGTCACACGATAGGCTGTCACCTTGCCTGAAACATCGTTTTGTTTCAAAAGGCTCCGAGAGGTTCTTTCCTACTTTAACAGCTGATCTTGTATAATCTTACAAGTTTTGCAGGGATACCAAACTCAGACATGGCTTGAAACATCTTTGATCGAATTGGGCTGTCGAAGGCGGCCTTATAGTCGACGAACAGGTTGTACGTGTCGATCTGTCTAAAACCGCATTGGTATGACCCGATTATGTTATTGACCATGGGTTTTAAAACGTTCATACAGTACACTCGACAGCACTTTGTATGCGATTGGGAGCTTACTTATGCCTCTGTAGTTTGTACACACCGTCTTGTCTCCTTTCTTGTGTACGGGACATAGGAGGCTGACGTTCCAATCGTTGGGTATGCTCTCTTCCTGCCAAATTTCGGTAATTAACTGATGCATACCCCTTATCAGCATTTCGCCACCGGTCTTGAAAAGTTCGGCGGGCAGCCCATCTGCTCCTGCTGCTTTATTGTTTTTCAGCCGATAATTTGCTGCCATGACCTGGCTTTGGCTAGGTGGAGGACATTCAACGTCGCCGTTTGCGATTGGTTCTGGTGTATCTTCAACGCCGCCCATATTCCAGATCCTCAGTACGCTATCTGTATCAGTTACCAGATTCCCTCCATGATCATTGCAGGAGAATGTGCCTGCACCATACCCTTCAGTCCGGTGTTTTACACTCTTGTAACATTTGCGGACTTCATTCCAACTAAACTATGCAGTGCAGTTTAACGACTTGTCTGGGATCTTTATACCCTACACCACAATGTGAAAAGGGTGGTATACGTTTTTTTCAGAAAATTCATGTAACACCGCGAAATATTCATCGTAGACCCCCAATGTGGCATACCAAAATTCATATCTCGACGAGAGATGTGTGTCCATCCGTCCGTCAATTAAAAATTGTAACCAAACTACAAGCCGCAATTATGGAACAGTCGTTGCATGTAGTTCTGGTTCGAACCAGAATAGAACCCTATAGTTATTGGTGATGATATTTAGTGAGTGAAATGGACCAAAAACAAAAATTTTAACCCGATTTTGTAGCGGCTCTATAGGTCACAATTATAGTCCGATTGGCGAGAAATTTTGAGGAGTGTTTGAGCATATGAAGAAGGAGGTTGCAATTTACCATAATGATCAGATAATATCACTGTGCGACAACCAACAAAATTACAAGGAAAACTGAGTATATTATGAAAGTAGAGCTAAAAATATGAGACACGTGTATCGGCGTTTTTAAAGTTTACATTACAAACTAACCAAAGTAGGCTGCCACCTATTTCTAGTTTTTGCATTTTAGGTATATAGTATCTTTAGAAACTTTACTGAGGAGGATGTGGGGAATACTTTTGTTAAATACGTTAACCCTCATGCGGTTCATCAAAGGGGTCTTTTTGGTACTTTCTTCGAAAAATTTTCAATAACTCCTTTAAAATGTGACCATATCAAATATCCTACAAAATTGTTCGTCACAAAATTTTATTATAGGTCTTAGAATATACCAAATCTGTAAATCTTATGTAATCGTCAGAAATCTCTAAAAATAAAAAACACGTTTTAAGGTTAAAGTCGGACTTCATCTGAGCTTATTCAAAACCTTCCCACAAAAGATAATTTTAGAGAGATGAAATCAAAGACAAAAATTACCTTCGTCGAATTTCACTATAGGTCACCAAAGAAATGAATTGCCGATTTACATTATATATCATAAAATTTTCAGTATCAATTTTGCTGAATAAACATGAACATATTTCTCAATTTTTTTGATGAATTTATTTCCGACTTTTTTCGAGTTGATCCATGAAAGTAATATAAAACATGGTTCTAGGTGAAATGTGTCAAAAGAAGAAAAATTCTACACAAAACTTCACTATGAGTTTTGGAATAAAATATATATCTAGTTATATTATTTCGTTAAGAAAATTAAATTACGAATTTGTATATTTTAGGATGAAATTATTTGTTTTAATTTTGAACTGTTAATTTTACATAATTCCATGTTGGATCAAAATCTAACTGATTCCTTCACTTTTTGGGGATATTTTTAAAAAGGGAAATGTTCCACATCAAATTTCACTATAAGTCTGAATAAAAGAAATCTGTAATCATAACATATAACATTCTTATCAGCTCTTTTTTCTGACATAGGCTTTAGGACCATATTTTACCATTTTTATCCAGATTGTCGTTGTGATTGGACACTATAAATATCTTGTTGATGGTTTTTCGTTATGAATTCATACTGATGACGTTGTGCGCTTCCTATATAAACATCTTTTGAAATGTTTATATTTATTTGAAAACTATAGAAAACTCAGATCGGACTTTGCAAAATTGCGAATTTTTAGTACTTTTAACTTATCGTAGTTAGGATAAGCCATTGAGTGCTTATATTGCATGTGAATGTGAGAGGTCTACGGCTATAGTCGAGTGAAAATTTAAGTGTCACATGGGCTTTCACATACACGATTTGGCGTGGTCCAAAATAATACAATGATGGGAGTACTTCTGCTTTGGTGACATTTGCGGAATTAACCCTAGAAACGTTTTGAACGGTACCACCCGATTTTCGGTATTTTGAAGGCTTTAGCGTCATTATCACAGCGAAATGTCTGAAATTTTGTACTTTGTCTTCGTTGGGTTATAAAAATTTCTCCCTTAATTTTTTCGGTATACATAGATCTACGGCTTCATATAGCCCCCATAGAACGTACCTGCCGATTTTCGGTATTTTGAAGTTTGCGGCCTCAATATTCCTCAGAAATGGCTTAATTTTGGTATTTAATCTTCATTGGGGGTATAAAACTTTCCCGCAGAAACTAGTCGGTACAAGTCCACGCCTTAGTATAACCCCATAGAACCGTTACTTCGTATTTACGGTATTTTGAAGGTTATGGCCTTCCACCGAAATGGCTGAAATTTTATATTTAGTCTTCGTTGGGTGTATTGAACGTTCCATATGAAATTTGTCGATATATGTCCACGTCATCAAAACGATAGTCCGACTATCGATAGTCTGGCAGCTCTAAAGGGTACCTCTCCCACAAAATTTCAAAATTTGTCGCTACTATGGTGCGCACGATAACTCTCAAACGGGAGTATCAAATTGATTTCGTTCATAATTTGCACATCGTAATAGTTCTACCAAACCTATAACAGGTTCGAATATGGACCATATCGGTTCACTCCTTCAGATATCACCAACAAAACAAAAATTCTTAAACGTGTTTAAGAACATGACTTGGATCGTCTTGAGATTTTCGCAAAAGGTTGCCATTATTGACGTGGATCGTTTTGAAATTTTTGTAAAAAGTTGTCCTTGCTACCTCTGTTACGACTGTTCAGTTTTTCGTGGGTAAGTCCATTCTCCCTCAAATAATGACCGATAAGTATAAAAAAACTGCATATGGCCTAATTTAAAAGGGGCTAAAACTAAATTATTTGCATTTATCGGGACTTTATATCAGCAACGAATAGGAATTTGGCCTTGTTGTCTTTACCAATATTGTAGTCCTAAACTAGTAGAACTTATCTGTTGAAAAGACCACATAAGAAAAAATCCATCTAGGGCATCAACATCGATAAAATATAGAAAATTTTACATAATTTCTGGAATTCTGGTCAGTATCAGCTAAACTCTTGGGAGTTGAACCAAGTAACATTTTCCAAAAATCTTTCAAATAATGTTCTAAGCAAGTCTTCAGAACAATCTGCAACTCTAAAATCATCATTTCATGTTGCATCGGCGGTTTTTCGTATCGTATTATACGTTAAGAGCTCCTCTCGGATCGTTTTAAAATTGACCTTGCGGTTCCATTTTACGACGGTACATATTTTTCGCGGGTAAGTCCATAATTCCTAAGATATTGGCTTAAAAGCTTCAGGAAGCTGCATGATAATTCTCCCATGGAATTTGTTATTGGTCCAAACGTTGCACATCGTATTATTTCATCTTCTCATGTTTCGGGTTGGAATATAGACTATATCAGCTCAGTCTTTCCGGTACCTCCCACACAACATTTCGGAAATTGAAGTTTAACAGCTCGTATCGGATCGTTTTTAAATTTGTTCCATAAAATTCTTCGTGCGGGCCCTGTTACGACGGCGCATTTTTCGGGAGCAAGTTTATAAAATTATGATTGCCAAAGTTTGAGCTCATTCGGAATATGTTAACATGTGCCACTGGGTCCTCAACGTTTCCATGGGCCCTTTATATACCTAATATTAAAATCTGACCCGATTTTCAAAATGTTCTGTAGGATTACTTGTTTAGCCACTACAAAGAACTGGTAGTAAACTGTTTTCATCAATTGGACAATATGTGTGGTCTGTAGAGCGATTTCATTAAAATTTGTATGGGACCAAAAGCGAATTTTCACAAAATCACTCTACACACCATATTTATTTTCCAATCGATGAAAACAGGTTACCAGTTCTTTGTAGTGGCTAAACAAGTAATCCTGTAAAAAATTTTGAAAATCGGGTCAGATTTTAATATTAGGTATATAAAGGGCCCCAGTGGCACGTTTTAACATATTCCGATAGAGCTCAAACTTTGGCAATCTTCATTTTCAACAAAAATAAAAATTTTAGGAGGGTGCCGCATAAAAAAATCGGATATCGACTTTTTACCTTTGAGTTAAACGAGTCTACTATGTAGCCTACGCAACCTTCGAAGGGAGAAACAGACTTGGTCCCCACTTTCGGGCACCTACCACAGAAAGTTTGGAAATAGTAGAGTTTAACGACTCGTCTGGGATCTTTATACCCTACACCACGATGTGGAAAGGTTCTTATGAGTTAGTTTTTCTAAAATTCATGTAACCTCGCGAAGTATTCATCGTAGACCCCAAATGTGATATACCAAAATTTACATCTCGACGAGATAAAGCGATTTTGAAATGTTTGTCCGCCCGTCCGTCCATTAAAAATTGTAATGAAACTACAGGCCGCAATTATAGACCAATAGTCACGAAATTTTGCATGGAGGTCGGGTTCGAACCAGAATAGAACCCCTAGTTATTGGTGATGATATTTATTGGGTGAAAAAGACAAAAAACAAAAATTTTACCCGATTTTGTAGTAGTGGATTTGAGAAGTGGACCAAAACTTTTGTGTGAAAATTGGTAAAATGTTCAATAGACTACAGGCAAACAAATTATAGTGTACCACTCAGAATTAACCTATATTTCCCAAGCCGTAAAGTCGCAACACGGTTAGTTTTTCTGAAGAAACAGGCAACCTTTTGCTTCGAGGTGCTTCTTACATGAACAACTTTCGATTCCTGCTTTGTTTCAGGCTGCTAAGCATAGATCCTAGATTCGTCGTCTGTGATGATCTTATAAACGTGAAGCACCACGATCGATTTTATGCTCACTTTCTTTGAATCAATTCACAGGAGTTTTTTTGAGCGATTGTCCAGTTTTGATGAAAAATCCATTTTTGCCGCCAGGTGTTTATGCAAAATAACATGTTAGTTGGTGGAATAAATGCCCAAGGATGCCTCTATCTCACGGTATTTAACATGGCGATCTCGCATTATTCGTTTTTTGGCACAACCACCGATTTTGGGCGACCCTCACGACCTTCGTTTTTTGGCGAGTGCCGACCACGGTTGAATTCATTAAACCAATTTTTCATAGTCCTATAGGATGGTCCTTTAAGGACATACAACGATTTAATTTGATCGATACACTCTTGGAGTGATTATTTACGTCAAAATTTGTGAAAATTTCTTGGACGAAAATGTTCACAAGTAAATTCAATTTTTTTGGCAAAGTGATTTTTTCAAGTCACTGTAGGACAAACTGTCTTGAGTAAGTCTAGGCTAAAAACTGTCAAACTGTCCAAAAAATGTTTCAAATAACGCCTGACAATACGCGGTGTTGCCTAGACCAGGTAGTTTTCGTGCAGCCCTCGTAATTCAATACAACTCGTGGTGGAGGGTAAAAAAAGTTCGGTCGGACCGAACTTAACGCCGTTCTTACTTGTTTTTATAGTATGTTTATCTTTGGAGGAATGGGTTACTAGCCCAACGACCAACCCAAGTTTTTAACGTTCTTATGGGTGAACGCGCGGCACATGATAGCTTGCAACATTTAGAATCTGAAGTTTAGATAGGTCCAGAGCATTACCATGTTTAAGCCGGTCAGGGCCGTTTTTTGGTATCTTTCATCCCTCACGCCACCTACTCCATCAGTTGCTCAAATTTAGACCATAAGTAAAACTTTGTTTAAATTCGATTTCATTCAGAATAATGCATTTTGACGACTACAATGACGGATACATTCATTTTCCCTCAACTCCCATTGCATAACTTCTTGCTATGTTAAGCCCGGCATATCTGTTTTCTAGACTTAAAGCACACAATTACCATGCAGCTGAGTTCACACCACCAACAGCACAACATTAAGGTCATCAAGTGTTTTGTAACAAATTTTAAAATATATTGCAACTACGATTCCTACATTCCACGTGTCCGCACAACGAACATACATATACACAATACATTCATAAGTTGTCTCGCTTTTGTAGCACATGAATATTCCCGTTGTGTATGTGTATCTTTATAAGGGAATTGATTTAACGCATCACTGCTCTAAATATAAAACTTTCAAATGAACAGTTAAATACGCGCTAATAGGGGTTCACTTTACAAAACAAAATTTCAGATCACTTTTGGCATGGCTACCGAAAAACAACAGCAACAACAACGTAGCAACAATCATATGTTATTGTTACACATTTGCCCACAGAAACACAACCACTTACACACACATACATGCACATACCCATCCATATCAATATAGTGAACTAGGACTTAGTTTCCTCCACTTTGCAATCGATGCGGGATTTATTCCCGCTCCCTTTCAGTGTTATTTGGTTATGTTGTCCAAAGTATTTGTGTCAATGTGGATTGATTGTGACATTAAGTCGGATTTATTTGATTTAAATTTCGACTACTTTTTTTTGGAAAGGTTGTAGATTTCAAAGTGTTTTAAGGGTTAAAGATTTCAAGGATGCAAATTTCATTTGGCTTCAATTTTCCTTAGGATTTAAACGGGCCGGTCATGACAGTCGACGCATAGTGGAAAAAAACGGTGTTATACTTTTTAATTAGAGAATTCCATATGGTCGTGTCCACAAAGAGAGGCGGGAAGGAAGGGTTCAGATACATTGTTGTTTCTGTTGTTTTGTTGCCAGCATGGATTTTTTTCTAAATGTGTGAAAATCTTGTTTATTTTAAAGCTTTATCGAAATTTTCCACAATGTGGCTTGTTTATTTAAGAAAAGGCAAATAGTATTTAAATTTGATGAAATTGTTTAGTTTTTTATTTAACTCAAATCGATGGTGGTTTGTTGTTCATTTGATTGTTGGCGAGGGGGTTGTTTAATCTGATTCCACTACGAGTATATGTGCAAAAACTGTACACAGAAAGTCTTGATCGGTGATATCAGAAACGAAATATCTTCCTTCCGTTTCTGATAAAAACATGAAAGGATAAAGGTAGATCGATTGCGAAGATATACAGCCTGGCAAGGGCGGCGTGCATACATAGGTGGTGGAAGACACCAAACATCGGCTCTGACAGACCCAGGCCAATATTCGTGGATTTTTTAAAAAATATTTTTCACGGATTGCCTGACAAATAATAGTGGGGTTTTTAATATTTTTTCCAAGACATATAATTGTGGATTTTTTAAAAATATTATTTTAAGGATGTTAAACCAATAATTGTGGATTTTTTGAATATATTTTTTCAAGGATTGTCAGCCCAATAATGGTGGATTTTTGCAAAAATATTTTTTCCAGGATTATCAGACCAACAACTGTGGATTTTTTCAAAAATATTACTTCTTGGTTGGATGTTGGATGTTAGACCAATAATTGCGGATTTTTTTGAAAATATGGTCAGACCAATAAGCGAGGATATTTTTAAAGTTATTTTTCACGGATTGTCAGACCAGTAATCGTGGATTTTTTAAAAATATTTTGGCAATAATTGACAAACCAATAATCGTGGATTTTTTAGAAATATTTTGGCAATAATTGTTAAACCAATTATGGTGGATTTTTTTAAAAATATTTCGCAATAATTGTTAAACCAATAATCGTGGATTTTTTAAAAATATTTTGGCAATAATTGTTAACCAATTATCGTGGATTTTTCAAAAATATTTCGCAATAATTGTCAAACCAATTATCGTGGATTTTTTAAAAATATTTCGCAATAATAGTCAAACCAATAATCGTGGATTTTTTAAAAATCATTTTTCAAGGAATGTGAGACCAGTAATTGTGGATTTTTTACCAATTATTTTTCAAGGATAGTCAGACCAGTAATGGAGTATTTTTTTAATAATTATTTTAAAGGAAGGAATGTCAGGCCAGTAATCGTGGATTTTTTTAAATATTTTTGAAGGATTGTCAGACCAAAAATCGTGGATTTTTAAAAATATTTTTTCAAGGATTGTGGGACGAATAATCGTGGATTTTTTAAGAACTATTTTTCAAAGATTGACAGACCAATAATCGTGGATTTTTAAAAATTGTCAGACCGATTATCGTGGATTTTTTAAAAATTATTTTTCAAGGATTGTCAGACAAATAATCGTGGATTATTTCAAAAAATTTTTTTTCAAGGATTGGCAGAATAATAACCTTTTTTTTTTAAATATTTTGGCAATAATTATCAGACCAGTAACCGTGGATTATTTTAAATATTTTTTTCAAGGCTTGTCGGACCAATAATCGTGGATTTTTTTTAAAAATATTTTATCAAGGATTGTGGGACGAATAATCGTGGATTTTTTAAGAACTATTTTTCAAAGATTGACAGACCAATAATCGTGGATTTTTAAAAATTATTTTTCAAAGTTTTTTTTTTCAAGGATTGTCAGACCGATTATCGTGAATTGTTTAAAAATTATTTTTCAAGGATTGTCAGACTAATAATCGTAAATGTTTTTAAAATTATTTTTCAAGGATTGTTAGACCAATAATCGCGGATTTTTAAAAATTATTTTTCAAGGATTGTCAGACCAATAATCGTGGATTTTTTTAAATTTATTTTTCAAGGATTGTCGATATTATCCATATTATGGAGGGTATAATTAAATTTCTCATTCCGTTTTAACACGTCGAAATATTCTTCGGAGATCAGGGTAAAATTCCAAGTTAATCTAACCATGTCCGTCTGACCGTCCGCCCGTCTGTTGAAATCAAGATACAGCTCTATTACTCCTAGGATGTTTGGCATTGCAAATGGGCTATATCGGTCCACGCCTTCATATAGCCCCCATAGAACAGTACCACCCGATTTTCGGTATTTTCATGGTTTTGGCCTCATTATCACACCGAAATGGATGAAATTTGGTACATAGTCTTCTTAGGGGGTATACAATTGTTCCCCAGAATTTAGTCGGTATCGGTCCACGCCTTAATATAGCCCCATAGAACGGTACCACCCGATTTTCGGTATTTTGAAGGTCTTAGCTTCATTATCACACCGAAATGACTGAAATTTGGTACTTAGTCTTCGTTGGGGGTATTAAACTTTCCCCAAGATTTTTTTAGGTATCGGTCCACGCCTTCATATATCCCCTATAGAACGGTACCTCCCGATTTTCGGTATTTTGAAGGTCGTGGCCTCAATATTCCACCGAAGTGGCTGAAATTTGGAATATAACCTTTGTTGTGGATATAAAATTTCCCCCTTTAAATTTGTCGATATAGGTCCACGCCTTTATGTAGCCCCCATAGAACGGTACCACCCGATTTTCCGTATTTTGAAGGTTTTGGACGCAATGGCTGAAATTTGGTACATAGTCTTTATTGGGGGTATAATTTTTTTCCTTAGAATTTAGTCGATATCGGTCCACGCCTTAATATAGCCCCCATAGAACAGTACCACCCGATTTTCGGTATTTTAAAGGTTTTAGCTTCATTATCACACCGAAATGGCTGAAATTTGGAAATTAGTCTTCGCTGGGAGTATAAAACTTTCCCCAAGAATTTTGTCGGTATCGGTATGCGCCTTTATATATCCCCCATAGAACGGTACCTCCCGATTTTCGGTATTGTGAAGGTTGTGGCCTCAATATTCCTCCGAAATGGCTGAAATTTGGTATTTAGTCTTTGCGGGGGGTATAAAACTTCCCTCCTACAAATTTTTGGGTATAGGTCCACGCCTTCATATAGTCCCCATTGAACGGTACCTCCCGATTTTCGGTATTGTGAAGGTTGTGGCCTCAAAATTCCTCCGAAATGGCTGAAATTTTATTTAGACTTCGTTGCGGGTACTCAAACTTCCCCTTTAAATTATTAGTTATAGGTCCACGCCTTTATATAGCCTCCATGGAAAGGTACCTTCCGATTTTCGGTATTTTTAAGGTTGTGACTTTGATATTCCATCAAAATGGCTGCAATTTGTTATTAAATCTTCGTTGGTGATATGAAACTGTTACATAGAAATTTGTCTGTACAGGTCCACGCCTTCATATTGCCCCCTTTTCCGACTAAAATTCGTCGGTATAGGTTCACGTTTCGATATAGCCCCCTTAGTACGGTACCTCTCGATTTTCGTAATACCGAAATGACTGAAATTCGTTATTTAGTCTTCCAAGGGGTTATAAAATATTCCAGAAGAGTATTATCAGTATGTATATATCTACGTCTTCCAATATCCCCATAGAAGCGTACTTCTCGATTTTCGGTATTTTTAAATTTTAGCTACATTCTCTTACCGAAATATAGGAAATTTGGTATTTAGTCTTCTAACGCCGTTCTTACTTGTTTAAAAATTGTTTGTTAGGGATTGTCTGAACAATACTCGTAGATTTTTTAAAAATTATTTTTCAAGGATTGTCTGAACAATTCTCGAGTCCCTTCTCCATTTTTAATGTACACAAAACAACTCCAGGAAATGAGCTTGGCAGTTCTAATTAGTGTATTATTTAAGTTCATAGTTGTCACAAAATACTGCTGTCTTTTTTGGCCGGGCAAAAAATACCACCGAATTCATGTAAAATATCTGAAGATCAAAGATGCGTTGCTGAAGTGCTAATACAAATCATTTTGCGCAATTTTGTCAAAACCCAAAATTAGCATATTTGTACAGTGACACCACCATAAATAGGAAATGATAGCCATCAGCTTACACTATATTTTCTTGTCTACCATAAAATAATTATAAATGAAGCTAATGAATGAAATATCTGCAACACTTGTTCTCTTGTCTCGAATATCACTCCAAATTACAATGTACGCTAGGCCATAAAATGTAACCAAGGAATAATGTGTGACAACCGTGTAGCGATAATTTTTCAATCAAACAACATCAGCAGACACAAACATCCAGCTTCTATAGAAAGGCCCTTTTAGGCTCGCACACACACAAAACGAAGAGCAAAAAGTTTACAAGGAAAAATAAAATCTCAATTTCGTTTCGCCTTTTAGCAGAGAAATGCGTGAAAATAAGAACGAATCTCCTTTTTTACACACAAGTAATGGATAAAACATGGATTGTAACATTAATTTGGGTTTGTTGCCAATGTTACCACTGGTTGGGTATTTATCCTACCATGCCTTGCTCATTCCCCCAACTACTCAAGACGAACAAAAAATTAACCCCAAAAATACGCAACATAAAAACGGTTACAAAAGGAATCTGTGAAGAGTTGGAAAATTTACTGTGACACACACTTGTGCATCATTAACACAAAGGTCACAGCTGGTGGCTTTTGGTTTGAATCTTGTTTTCATACTTTGGGTTTGGGTGCAGGTGGGTGGCTTGGTGGCTGACAATGATGATGATGGTTGTCACCAACAACAACACTGATGGGTGGTTGATATCATTAGAGGCCAATGTGGCCGGCCATCCTTGTGACAACACAACCAACATTCATGCGCTCCGTGTTTCCTTGGTATTGCTGGTTTCCATTTTTCGTTTGGGCTTCTTATCGTAAGTTTCCAATTGTAGATCTGTGTGTTTCCATTTTGCCGTATGGGGGGAGAAAATGCGTAATGATTTTCGCTTTTCCTTTTATTTCTCCATCGACAAATACAACCAACTGCGGTTGCTCAACCCAAGACTAACATGGCGGCTGCCACCTTGGTGTGACTTATCCCGTTGCAAAAACAAAAAAAAGCAAACCGAAAACAAAGAAATGCGATGCGCCAGAATCCCTTCTTATATTTGCATTTTATTCCCGTTCAGAGCTTGCCTGAACGTTAATTTCATTTGATTTGAGTTTCGTTTTATAATTTGGCAATAATGATGTAGACATGGTTACTTTGTTGCTGAAATGAGAATGAAATTCGTCGGAATTGGTATCTTGTATGGCAGTCATATTATTTCCTGGTGGTTATATGTAAGGCTAAAAAATTGAAGGTTGGGGGAAGGGATGAGAACAGGGCGTTACAAATTTTAATTTAATTTGATTTTTTTGCATGTGCGCCTCGTATTTAAATACATTTATTAAGGGTTTCGTTATTATAAAAAACGGGACAAACCTCGAGAATGATGTGGCCTTGGTGACAATGCTTTTAGTACAACACTCAGTAGATCTATTTCCAAAATTGTGTAGCAATGTAGTGCATCCACATCCATAATATTTTATATATGTAAAACTCATGATTTTCTACTATGAGTTGCGGAACAATCCCAAGTAAAAAGACTTGTGATAAGGAAACACTCATAAAGAAATTTTCGCAGCCAATTTTTGCATTCTGGAGAACGGTCACGGGAAAGATGGACATCTCTTCGGTCGGCGCTTGGGAGCTGATGACATATGTGATGAGTTAGAAGTCCACATAGCTGACTTGGTGCAGTTCTTGTATCTGAGGAATACGAAAATACCCGCCGCTGAATCCACTGACACAGATATGTTAAGATTGATGTAGACACCTACCTTCTGGTCTAAGCCCACGGTGCTCTCCATACAGGACGGAAACAATGCGTCCAACACATTTGATTGTATTCACCCCTTGGTTTTGGGGCGGAACCTATCTAATACTACTGCCTTTCTGTGGGTCAGACACGCCGTTGGTGATACAATCCATTCGAACAGAAACTATACCCACGATTTTGGTTTAAACCACAGCCACCGCGATGGTCACAAAAGAGGTCTGCAACAAACTGCCAGTATAGATCTCACAGCCCTATGTGCTCCTGACACCCGTGGTACCAAAACATAGCCTCCGGTCTGGCTTCGAGTATAAAAAATACTACCAGTTATATTCCAAACAGTGCGGGACTATTAACCGCAGAGAAAAGCCTTGCCGACTTCGTAGCCAAGACTAGTACTACCAATTGGACTCAGGAATCGAGACTGGTGGCCATAGAATATAGCCTCTGCCCAGCTTAGTATCCAAAGACCCACAGAATAAAGTTTCTGCTGACTTCGTGGCAAAAGATTATTACCAGTAGGACTCAAAAGAGCCCGGGACTGGTACAGTGTGTCACTAACTGGACGACTGAAATGAGGCTCCCCCTGAACATGTTGATCGACGGTACATTGATTCCGGTGTAACGTTCGACAGCGTGTTTAATGCGTCCGAGCAAGTCACAGCTTTTTGCAACAAGACCATAACTAGGAACGAGATCCTCATGTCCCTGGCCGACAGCACTTGGGGTGCTCATGTGTAGGCGACTGCCTCAAACTAGTGGACAGGCTATAACGAGTGGTTTTATCGAAGGCTGAGGTTAGCACAGCCGCTGCCAGGGTCGACTTAAGGTCGTGGGTCCTTCAGTAAGAACAACAGTTAATTGTGCTCCAATGCTTTATTAATAGAATTACGTAAATATGAATATTCAATGGTTTTGAGATTAGTTGGAGATGTAGTGTATGTTGGTTGGCTGATGTTACGAACAAACTCGGGTGTATGCTGTCGGCTCGATGGTGATCGGATTTTTAGGATCGGTTTGATGACAAACGAATTGTTGCTGCTTGGCTCTATTGTAGTCGAATTCTGTTGGCTCGTTGGCAATCGTCGGTTGTGTCGCTCGGATCTGTGGTAATCGGATGCAGTCGGCTCGTTGGCAATCGTCGGTTGTGTTGCTCTACTCTGTGGTTATCCGATGAAGTCGGCTCGTTGCCAATCTTCGGGTGCGTTGCTCGGTTCTGGGTGCTACCCTGTAAAGAGAAGAGTCGGGAATGGTAAGGCAAAGAGGGAACGAATCGCAAGGAGCGAATAAACCGCAAGGAGCGAACGAGTCGGCAGGAGCGAACGAATCGCAAGGAGCGAATGAATCGCAAGGAGCGAACGAATCGGCAGTAGCGAACGTTTTGGATGGGGATTTGATGGGTGGGCCATAAATATAAAATTGTGGTACAATAAGTTGACATCAACTGGACATGGGCAAAGTACCGTTATCAAGAATTAAAAATTTAAATTTGATACAAAAACAAGTAAAAAAGTATCAGTCGGCTTTGCCGACAGAGTTATACCCACAGCCTGTGTGGAGTGAAATACTTTATTTTCAAAAAAAAAAAACTTATGTATTTAGGGAGGTTTTCAATATTTTGGGCGTATGTACCGACAAAAGTATGGATAGGATTAAAGCTCAAAAATTAGGGATGTCGATAGATAGGGCTTTTTTATCACTAGCCTAAAAAAACATAATATCGCTGTAAATAGGGTCAATAGGAAAAATGCCCAAAAGATCCTCGAACCACACAAAAATGTTGAATATTTGTGTGGGTGGTACCACAAGGATTGGACACATAGGGCCTAAATTTGAACATAAACTAAGTTTCGAAGTATTTAGAGATCCAAAGTTTGGACCAAATTGGTTGCTGCGTCTATGAGAAATCGCGCGTACCATTTTAGCGAATGTTTTCGAACTTTTGTGGGGGAGGTACCGGAAGGATTGGACCTATAAGCACCACCTTCGAATTTCATCTAATATTCGAAGAAATATTACAATATCCAAAGTGTGGATGAACGCATTATTCGGTTCGAGCTCTCCAGCCCTACATATGGTGCCGTCACCGACGTAGCCAGCCCCCCCCCCCCCGAAATGGTTTTGAGTTCCCATAGGATATTAGCTTATGTTACACATTTTTCAATTTTTGAGTAAAATTTTAAACTGTTTTAAATTGTTCAAGAAATATGTAAAGTAGTTGGAAGTATTACAGATAATTATTTAACTACATTGGTATACTTATTATCCAACATATTTGAAAATATAAAAATAATGAACAAGTTAGGCTTTTTGAACAATTTTATGCATATTTCTTGTTAAGTTTAAATGTGTTGTTTAAGCGTTTAATCGGAATTTTAGGCTGACTGTAAGTGTTACTGAGTTCAGAACAAAACGTTTATTTGTATTTATTGAACGTTTGTAACATATTACGTCCAATTCTTTGGCTTATAAACAACATCCAGAACAAACATTTTTGCGATATTTTGTTTTCGAATTTTTTTAAAAGAGCAATTCAACAATAAAAGATAAAACCGTTGCTTACTCTTTGTGGTTTTAAGTGTTTGTATATTTTCTCTAACACGTTTTTATAAATAACTATTTTGAAATTCATAACAATTACAAATTCTTTATTATGCTTGAAGTTTGCAATAGAAAAACTATATCAACCATTTTTTATGATATACATAATTTCTGTTCCACCGCAGTGTCGTAAATGTCTATTGGACAAAAGGATTTTCTGTTGAATTTTTATGTTTTGTTCGACCTTTCGAATGTTAATAAAATCAAGATTATTGAGCTTGAGGTCAATGTTTATATGTTACTAGCTGAACCCGGTGCGCGTCGCTACCCCGAATAATGTAAAATATATTTTGACAAATTTATTTGTAGGCCAATTTTCGTCACTCATTCCAACTTTCATTAAAACCGGGTATATAAAGCGCGTTTAATGCATAAAATACATGAAATCGGTCGAAAATATATATGGGCGCTATATTCAAATCTGAACCGATTTCAATATAATTTGGCAAATTTATTTCTAGATCAAATTCCTGCACACATCCCAAATTTGGGGACATTATCTGTTACCATTCTATAGATATTTGCATACAAAATCTAAATTTTTTGGAGGTACCTCTGATTCTGATGCTATATCTCCGGATCAACGCGGAATGTTACTTTCAGGCCAGGTAGTGACATACTCTGAAAATTTCAGGAAGATCAGTTTAGCGGATTTTGAGTCCATAAACTTCAAATAAACAAACAAACGTAGAAACATTTTTCTACTTTATATATGTACATTCATGTATTAATTTATTACATATTATTTCCAATATTTCAAAATGACAATGAATTTCATCTTCAATGATTTTTCTGTCGATTACTCTTTGAATAAAACCATAAGAAAACGTCATAGAAATCCACAGCAATTGTATTTTGGGTAGTACTTTCAATGGATGCATATTTCTAGAAATGTTAATTTTTCCTCGTTCGGTAAAGGACTTTGTGACGACAAACGAAATCTAAAAACTGATCGGAAACAGTTTTTCTTCGTCAAAATCTCAACAAGTACCACTCGACTTTGTAGACGGGAATATACCCTGAGCCTGTGTGAATTGAAACTTTCATCTATAGACAGATCGAATAGTGGCTACACAGCCAAAAACTATGTATTAGGAGATTTTCTGAAATTTGTAGCCATTTTCAGACGTATGAACTTGCAAACAAAATATGGATTTGTATCATTGATCACAAGTGTTGCGGAGGAGGTATAGAGAAATGGACCGGACCGACATAGATCATTTTGGGAGTATATCTTATATTGGGAGTCATTTCTTTTGAAAGATATTGCGCCCACTAGTCATTTCAGTTCGCCACAGTATAATTTTCACCTTTTGACCCTTATGTCAGGAAATGTGGACTTGTCTACGATACCTTCAGTAAGAATTTCTAAAGATCCACAAATAGACCTTAAACTGCACTTAAACAACTATTTTGAAGGTTTGTGAGGGAGGTACCGCAGTATGGCCCATTTTCGAGCAAAAACTAAGCCGCTGATATATTGCCATAAACAACTTGTACTGTAGTAATAGGGGCCCCGAGAACACTTGTTGCAAAAAAGCAAAGCGTTTCCAGAGAGTTCTTTTAATTTTTTAATTTATTTATTTCATATTTTACTTATAACTAAATTATTATCATAAAGGAAGTGAAGCCATGACCATTGAGGTCTTAAACTGTACTTCGCTGAAAATTTTTGAAATACTTTTCGGAAGTTTGACGAAAGAAGTTGATCAAAATATCACGAAGTCCAAATTTTGGACCGAATCGGTTGATACGAACGGACATAGCTAAGTCGACTCCAAGTTTTCTGAAACAGATTTCTTCCAAACACACTTTGGCCCTAAAGCCATAATTTCGAGAGTATAAAAAATGTAAATTGGGAAAAAAATGTGTTTATGGATTTTTGCTAAAAGAATGTATACAGGTTTATACCTTGAATTGGGCGACATAATTTTATTTTAAAAGAATTTAAGACTGGATTCCAGACTTTCCCTTGTTCCTGATCAATTTATGAGAAAATCCAGGTTAGGAAACCAGAATTTCTATAAGTGAAGTCCGACGATTGGACGCCAAAATTAGTCTATTGACAGATGCACGATTTGGCGACAGAATTTGTCATGTACATAGGTGCTAAAATTTCTTGATGGATAGATTAACTATTGCTCAGCATTAGTTTTCGGCCTTCAGAAATTCTTTGTGATAAGTAGACATAGGATTTTTGCATATATTTGAAAATTATAATGTTAAGATATTTGAAAATTAAATGTTATGATATTTCTAAGGTTTTCCGATTGTATTCGATTTCTTTTGGTGTTATCGAAGTGATATCACTGAATTTCATAACAACAAGATAAAATTGGCCAAGAAGTCTTACGCCATTTGTATTAAAAAATAGTAATGAAAATTATTTCATCAGTAAAATAAGTCTAAAATAAGGTTTACATCTTTGCTAAATAAGACATTTTCGCTAACATGAACTTTCAAAATTTTGGTCCGAAGGAGTGCACAAATATAGTTCATATTCGAACCTGATCTATATCTGGTAGGTATTTTAGGATGTGTAAAGTATGGACGCACAATTTTTCCGAACATTTTTGAACTTTTGTGGGGGAGGTACCTGAAGGAGTTGACCGATATGGCTTATTTTCGTTTGCACAAAATATTGCGAAGACCAAATTGTTGTTGTTGTAGCAGCATATAAACCTACGTAGAAGCATAGGTTTGATGCTGGGTTGGCCGCCGCTGGCCGAAACACTATGGTTTCGGGTCAATCCGGTACGATAGAACCCGCTGCCGTGGGATTGAGACCAAATTGTGGACCGAGTCGACCGATCCGTTCGATAGTTGTATTGCGCTCCAGCCACTACACACGGTGTCATAGGGCTTTTTTGTACCTTTCAGGCTATTTTCTCAGGAAGTATGGACTTTCCCCTGATGAAACTTATACCGTTATATGTGGGGCAGTGAATACAAGGTGTTACATCAAAACTCAAAGCGATTCGTAAACAGGTTGTAAACTGAACTTTTCCGAAATTTTGTGGTGGAGGTACCTGAAGGAGTGGACCTATATGGCCCATCTTCGAACTTAAATCAAATCTGGACAAAATATTTCGATACCCAAAATTTGAACCGAATCGATTGATCCGTTCGAGAGTTATCGAGCGCACCAGCCAGACAGACAGACAGAAAGACGGACGGACATTGCTAGATTTACTAAAAAATTGTTTGAAACGGATATCGTACAAACATACTTGGGGCCTAAAACCATTATATCGATGAGGCACATTTTTGGTCGCATCTTTAGCCTAAAGGCTGAGGGTATAATAATGGAATGTTAATGGAGAAACTTTTGAAAAATTGGAAAAAACCCTTGATTTAAAATCAATATATTTCATAGATGTCGAAAGCAAAATATTTGTATTGGAACCATATTGGGTTTCTCTGTCGGCTGATACTTTTTTACATGTTTCAAAAAGATTTGCATATATTCATGTAGTACACATGAATGGTATATGGTAGCGAGGAAACTCCACACAATACTATTTGTTAGAAGATTTTATTGAAATTCTTGCAAAACCTCTAACACCTGGTAACCTTATATTAACAAATCTCAGCTTAGTTACAATAATGTGGTTTCATATTCAAACTAAGACAACCATTATTTTGGCACACAGAAATGACTTTTATTTCAATATTTTCATATTTTGATTGCCACCGTGTAAAACATAATTGTGGAATGTAATCCAATAATCTGAAATATTTTCTATTCATATAATACTCTAAATCCATAGAAATTTCTATAACAATATAATACAAAAATTTGATCATATTTCATAAAACAAAAAAAATATTTCTAAACAATGCAACAACATATCGCTGGTATGCAAATACTCAGGTCGAAACGAGAATAAAAGAATTTCTGTATTGCAATTTTACAATTGTCCATCTAACTTTATATTTATAAATGTTAGAAATTGTCACCTAAACAAAGCCTAGACAACAATGTCCTATTTCAGTTGTGTTTCTATATCTATGTTTGTGTTAGTGTGTGGTTATGCAGTTTTTCATGGGGGGTAACCTAATCCTCGTTGATCCTATTACGTGAAACATTCAAATAAATTAAATGCAATTTTTGCAATATAATGAGAATTGGGTGGAAGTGGCTAAAGAATTGCACAGTAGCCATGTTGGGCTGTAGGATTTTCATGTTAAATGACATGTCATCTCCCGATATTGTCACACAAATAAAAAGGACTTGGGCATGAAATGGCTGCCCGTGGTGGATGACATGACAATGAAGATGTATGACACAAAGGATTAAAACTATTTACCTGAAGGATTATATGTTTGCATTTGGTTGCCACAAATATACAGACATACGTTCTCATATGTCATTTAGTAACATAACGCAAAAAAAGGACAATGTCATTTCTGCCACCCAAAGCAAAAAACGGTAGTTATTCACACATTTTGTTTGTTGCACAAGAATACATTTTTGTATGCATTTGGCTTGAAATTGAAACCAATTCAAGCGAGTTCCTTTCTATGATTTCATAAATGAGCGGAAGGACATTTTTTGGGAAGTAAAAGTTGCATTAACATTCATAAGCATGTATGTATGTATGTAGATGTCTACAATTTTGTTTGACTTTTTAATGCCATTATTCAAAAAAATAAGATGGTTTGCCTTGGTTTTCTTAAACCTTGCCACCTCTATTCATGCAACAGATATCCTTCTTCGTTTTCTTCACATAACATTGTAAAATATCCTTTTAAGTTGATCCCTTATTTAAATCATACTTTCGTGTGAGATTCTCAGGCCAACCAAAAAAAAAAAAACCTAAATTGAATTTGTTACTTAATACAGAGAAAAGAAAGGGGAAAGGATTTTCCTACTCTACTATGACCCCATCATATCGGAAATACATAATTCAATTTGGTAAAGAACAACGCACTTTTCCGCTTTTGATCTTTTTCTTTTTTGCTACTACTGACACACCATCATCTTTCTCCTTCCGTTTGGCATTAACAGCTATTCATTTTGACCTGTTTCCTGCAACTAAGCTTAGTTTTTTTTTTGCAGAAGAATTATTTTGCAAATCTTGTACTTGTGTTATTTTTTTTTTCTGTGGGCTAAACGGAGAGGAAGTATTTTTCTTGAATAATAAAACCAACGTAATGACATTTTTTGGTTTAACGCAAAAATATCAAAATATTCCAGTAGATAAATGGATTTGTTTCTTGGGTTGGTTTTCTTTATTTTTTATTTTTTTCACAAGAGTTTAATTCCTCGCCTTCTTCGATACATTTAAAGATATGGTACTACATGTGGACTTAAGGATAATTTTCACACAAGCACAGAAGAAGAAGTACCGGCGATTCTTCATATTAGGTCTGTACGATAACCCAAAAATTTTTAAAAATTCGTACACATTTTTATTTAATGCTGTTCGATAACAAAATTGCCCAGCAAAAGACAGCGAGATTGAAGAGATTTTTGGAAAAGTTGTCCCGTAATAATTTGTAAGTTCGGCCAGCTGACTTTTAATCAGCTGTTCAATGTGAACAACTTGAAATGTTAACATTTTTGACCAAGAACATTTCTCAATTTCACATTTTTTAGATTTTAAAGTGTTGTGGATAGGATTACAGATTTCAATAAGTCAAATTCAATTTTAAAATTTATGTTTTTGTTCCATTTGGTTTGGTTTGTTTTTGTTCCATTTGGTTTAAAATATCAAAAGAAACAAAATAATTTTCATACATTTTCGGAAACAGCTGATTTTTTTGCATGTTTTTGAAAAGTGTTGTTCGATAATTTTCTGCAATTTTCTTTCTTTAGAGAGTAAAATTCACTGAGAGGAGTGGCTGGAACTTGCTGAATAATTATTGCTGGGAAAGTTATCGTGCAGACCTATGTGTACGATAACTTTCCCAGCAATAATTTCTCAGCAAGTTGCAGCAACCTCTCTCAATGAATTTTACTCTCTTAAGCAAGAACAAGTAAGAAAGGCTTTAAGTTCGGACGGGCCGATCTTGTTATACCCTCCACCAGGAATGGTATGAAAAGACTTAATACCAAATTTCAGCAATTTCGGTAAAACAATATCGCTAACCTTCAAAATGCGGAAATTCGGGAGGTACCGTTCTATGGGAGCTATATCAAAACGTCGATCTATACCGACAAATTTCTGGCGTAAAGTTTTTAGACTCAAAGAAGATGGTTAAAACCTAAAAAATACCGTAAATCACAAGGTACGCTTCTAAGGGGGATATATCAAGACGTGGACCTATATTGACAATTCTTTTCTGGAACATCTTATAACCCCATAAAAGACTAAATAACAAATGTCAGTCATTTCGGTGGGATATTAACGTCACATCCTACACAATTATGAAAATCGGGAGGTACCGTTCTATGGGGTCTATATGAAGGCGTGGACCTATACCGACAAATTTCATATAGAAAGTTTAATAACTCAAATGAGGACTAAATACCAAATTTCAGCAATATCGAAGAAAAATTGAGGCTACAACCTTCAAAATACCGGAAATCGGGAGGTACCGTTCTTTGTGGCTATATGAAGGCGTGGACCCAAACCAACAAAATTCTGGGGAAAAATTTCATATTCCCAACGAAGGCTAAGTACCAAATTTCAGCCATTTCGGTGTGATAACGAAGCTAAAACCTTCAAAATACCGAAAATCGGGTGGTACCGTTCTATAGGGGCTGTATTAAGGCGTGGGCCTGTACCAACAAATTTCTGTGGGAAAGTTTTATTACCCGAACGAGAACTAAATAACAAATTTCAGCCTGTTCAATGAATTATTGTGGCCATAACCTTCAAAATACCGAAAATCGGGAGGTACCGTTCTAAGGGGGCTATATGGAGGCGTGGACCTATACCGACAAATTTAAAGTGGAAAGTTAAATACCCCTAACGAAGACTAAATACCAAATTTCAGCCAGTTCAATGGATTATTGTGACCATAGCCTTCAAAATACCGAAAATCGGGAGGTACTGGGGGCTATATGAAGACGTGGACCTGTACCGACAAATTTCTGGGGGAATGTTTCGTACCCCCAACGAAGAATAAATACCAAATTTCAGACATTTCGGAGTAATATTGAGACCACAACCTTCAAAATACCGAAAATCGGGATGTACCGTTCTATGGGGTCTATATGAAGGCGTGGACCCATACCAACTAAAGTCTGGGGAAAAGTTTTATACCACCAACAAACACTTAATACCAAATTTCAGCCATTTCGGTGTGATAATGAAGCTAAAACCTTTAAAACCAAAACGTGGACCGATGTAGCCCATTTGCAATACCAAACATCCTAGGAGTAATAGAAACTTCTACTTACTTACTTACTTAGCTGGCCCTTTAAAGAACATTTGTTCCATAGACCGAACTAAGAAAAGATATCCAAACCTCTCTGTTTTTCGCTTCGCTTTTTGGAATACAGCGCCTTTTCATTTCTTCATCCACTTGTATGCTCCATCGAAGCTTAGGCCTCAAGATTCTGCGTGCACCGCCATGTGGCATGCATTCATACGCCTTTTTAGCGGGTTCATCATCGTTCATTCTTATGATATGGCCTAGCCAACGCAATCGTTACATCTCAATACGTCAACGTCAACGCAAATCGGCCCGTAGATCTTTCGAAGAATTTTCCTCTCAAACACACCAAGCACTGCCTTATCTGCTTGCGCAAGTACCCATGCTTCGGAACCATACATTAGCACGGGTAGTATCAGCGTTTTGTATAGTGTTATTTTTGTTTGAACAGATATGGATTTGTTTTTAAATTGTTTATTTAAACCAGACCAACCAGATGCTAATCTGTTGGCCAATACAATTCTTCTTCTTATTTCACAACTGATGCTGTTTGTTGTGTTGATGGCAGTTCCGAGGTAGACGAAGTCTTTAACTACCTCAAAATTGTAGGTACCAACTTCCACAGTTGGTCCGAGCTCTATGGACGCTTTGCGCGTCGACAGACCCACACCCATTTTCGCAGATTCTCCTTCGCCCTTCCTAAAGGTATCAGTTACTTCCTTTACTGATCGTCCAATGATGTCTATGTCATCGGCATAAGCAAGTAACATGTGACTATTGGAGTAGATCGTGCCATTTCTTTTGACATTTGCATCTCGTATTACCTTTTCCAGCAAAATGTTGAATAGGTCACACGAAAGGCTGTCTCCTTGTCTGAAACTTCTTTTGGTACTAAACTGTTCGGAAGGTTCTTTCCAATTTTAACTGATGACCTAGTGTCAGTTAAAGTCATCTTACAAAGCCGGATGAGCTTTGCGGGGATACCAAATTCAGACATTGCATGGAATACCTTTGATCGGAGGTGACTGTCGAAAGCAGCTTTATAATCGACAAAAAGGTGACATGTGTCGATCTGCATCTCTTGGGTCATCTCAACGATTTGCCGCAGGGTAAATATCTGGTCAATGGTGGACTTGCCAGGTCTAAAGCCACATTGGTATGGTCCAATTATTTCCTTGACCATTGGCTTAAGTCGTTCGCACAATATCCCTGACTCTATCTTATAGGCAATAGAGAGAAGACTTATACCCCTATAGTTGGAGCATACGGTCTTATCTCCTTTCTTGTGGACGGGACACAGGATGCTCAGATTCCAATCGTCGGGTACCCGTTCTTCCTGCCAGATGGTCTCTACAGGAGGATGTGCCTGTACCAAAGCCATATGTTTGATGTTTCACTCTTTGGTAGAATTTTCATTCTGGCTCCTGTACATCTCGATTTTTTCACACTCCCGCTTTTCCATTTCTCTATTTTTCTTGCGGAAAAGACGTTTCTCTTCTCTCCTTTTCTCCCGATATCTCTCTCGTGCGCTACGCGTTACTACTGATTGTAAAGTAGCTCTATATCAGCCAAGATCACCCATATACGTAACGTGACTACAACAACAACATTTGTTCTCTTTATTCTCATCTGTCGTGGTTTGGCAAAGGAAAGACTTGCTCAGAGAGACTAATGCTCAAAATATTTTGAGCACCATCGCTCTATATCAATGGTGTGCACGGCCATCCACTGGTGGTTTCTGTGAAATACTCTTAATTTAATTAATTCAACAACACTTGGGCGTTTATGTATTTTTTGTAATAATTTTTTAATAATTCATTTGTAGCACGATTTTAGGTATCATTAGTGCTTAAAAATATTTAAATATGTAATGAAACAACAAGAAAAATTAAATAATAATTCTCCCTTAAATTTTCTCTGTTCCTGTTTTGCTCACCATTGCTCTATATGCCGCATTTTTCTCTTCGGTAGCAACACGACACTCCTGTAGTGGAATTCTGTAACCCATTTTTCGAGTTACGGACAAATATCGGTAAAACTAATATGCTTATAATTTCGGTAAATAACGATATTTTTCGGTAAGTAAACAACCAAAATAAAGCTGTTGCTAAATTCAACCGATAGCAACAGTGTTGTCAACTTTTATTGATACTTTTCATTCATAATTTTGCGTTTTAAGATTACCGATTTTTGTCGGTAACTCAAAAAATGAGCTACAGAATTCCAATACGGATTTTTCGGCTGTTTGCATGGGGTGGGCAATATTTTGCCATTGTGTTGTTATGTTATCGGGACAAGGAGTGCTCTCATTAAGCAATTGGGCTAGTTGAGTGGAATATGCTGTGGCTATCTGTTGTGTTTGCAGCCTATCGATGTCCAACTTCCGCGTTGTGTCTGTTCGTGCTTTATTTGCAACGTTTAGACGGGTACGTACCTTTGCTGCAACAAGGCAACAAGGTAGTGGTCCGAATCAATGTTTGCGCCTCGGAACGATCGTACATCCCACACGCTCGATAAATGTCTTCCATCTATCACAACATGATCAATTTGATTACTTGTTCTTTGATCTGGAGACAGCCAGTTGCCCTTATGAATATCGAGATGATTAAATCTGGTACTGCTAACTACCATGTTTTTTGCAGCTGCAAAGTCTATCAGCCTCATACCATTGTCAGATGTTTCACTGTGGAGACTGAAATTTGTTGGGCCAAAGATATTCTCCTTTCCAATTTTGGCATTGAAATCGCCTAAAATGATTTTAATGTCATGGGCAGGGCAACGGTCATATGTTTCTTCTAAGAGCTCGTGAAATATATCTTTGGTCTGTTCGTACTTTTCTTCAGTGGGAGCATGAGCGCAAATAAAGCTGATGTTGAAGAATTTAGCTTTTATTCGAATTGCAGCAAGTCTTTCACTCACTGGGGTGAAGCTGGATACCAGATGTTTTAGTCTCTGACTAACTACGATTCCGCATCCAAACTCATGCTTTACGTCATGGCAGCTATAATACAGTGCGTCACCTTTAGGTGTTGTTGTGACGCCTTTCCCAATCCATCGTATTTCCTATATGGCAGCAATATCGGCCTTGTACCTTTCAAATACGTCTGCCAATGCGAAGACTGCACCTTCTCTATAAAGAGTGCGAACATTCCAGGTGCAGATTCGCAGATCATGGTCCTTAAAACGTTTGCGGGCTTCGTCAACTTTAGAGGGGTTTGTTTTTCTTTTCTTTCGTTTTTTCATAGTAGACTGTTTTTTCTAGGGGAGGGTTACTAACCCGACGCCCAAACCCAAGTTTTTAACGTTCTTATGGGTGAGCACATGTTAGCTCACTATCTTTAACGGGTGTTAAAGGCAGTTCCCCAGGTGACACCACTTGAGATTAAAGAGGGACCAAGATAAATCCTGGGCTTTGCCATGTTAAAAAGGTCAGGACTGTTCCTTGGTATCTTCCATCCCCAACGTCACCCTTGAAACTTCTATACCAAATTTTCCATCCATCCATCTTAAAAATTGCTAGCTGTATCTTGATTTCAACAGACGGACATGGATATATCGACATAGAATTTTATACTTTATAGGGTCTCCGATGAATATGTGTTACAAACGGAATGACAAATTTAATTTTACCCTCCATATTATGGTGGAGGGTATAAAAATTGCAGAAAGTTATCGAACAACATTTTGTAAGAACTTGCAAGAAAGTCAGCTGTTTCCGAAAATGTATGAAAATTGTTATTGTTTCTTTTAATATTTTAAACCAAATGGAACAAAAACACAAATTTTAAAATTACATTTTACTTTTTTAATTTTGAAATTTTCTTGGTCAAAAATGTTACAGTTTCAATTTGTTTACATTGAACAGCTGATTAAAACTCAGCTGATCAGACTTGCAAATTTTCCCAGCAAACATTTGCAAGTTCTCAGTCACAGAACTGTCAAAAAATCTCTCTCAAATCGCTCTCTTATGTGAATTATTTTTTTTTTTTGACAAATTTGTTTACATTAGGTCTGTACGATAACCCAAAAATTTTAACAAATTCGTACAAATTTTTACTGAATGCTGTTCGATAACAAAATTGAAAGAGATTTTTGGAGACTTTTAATCAGCTGTTCAATGTAAACAACTCGCAATGTTAACATTTTTGACCAAGAATAATTCACAATTTCACATTTTTTTGGATTTTGAAGCGTGGTGGATAGGATTACTGTCAAAAATAAAAATAAAAAAAAACAATTTTCATACATTTTCGGAAACAGCTGACTTTCTTGCAAGTTTTTGCAAAATGTTGTTCTGCAATTGAGAGAGTTCGAGAGAGTAAAATTCATTGAGAGAGGTTGCTGGAACTTGCTGAGTAATTATTGCTGAGAAAGTTATCGTACACACCTATTTTTGTCTTCTTTTTTGTTTGTCATCTGTTTATCGGGTTTGCCATCAAGCAACACATATTACGTGCAGATGCGTTATGGAAACCCTGAAATATAAAACACGAATGGTTCGTAAAATTTAACAAGAACCAAATTTTGAACGCATTTATATAAAAACATGCTGTTAATTTTATCTATGCACTCTTGCCGTGATAATCCACGTCGAAAATTTGTGAAAAACGGTCGGACAAAAATGTACACGAGAATAATCCATTTCTTTGGCAAATTGATTTATTCAAGTCCCTGTATACAACCCAACACATATGTAGTTGTACGTAGTTGTAGGCTAAATATTGTCAAACTTTCCAAAAAGAAAGTCAGAAACTTCGAGCAGCCCTCTTATGTAACTATCAGCGAAAAACGCATAAAATGGTAATCAAACTTTGTTTTGGAACATATTGACGATTTTCCAAATTTGATTAACGATTTGACGATTTCCGAGCAAAAACTGTCGACATCGCTTTTCAGGAGACTAATTCCAGACAAAGCCAAGCAAGATAATAAACTGAGCAAAAGTAGAGTTTGGATTTTACGAAATAACACATTATGGCGTCTACAACTAAACATGGAACGGTCGATTATAATGGTAAATCTATTGGTTTTGGCAAATGAATTCAAAATCGATTACCAATGTTTTTCTATCAGTTCAGTTAATTAATAAATTTAACAGTACTTCATTTTTTGTATATTGGATGATGATATTGAAGTCATTTATTGTCTTGACCCACATTCTCGTAATCCACGCATGAGAATGAGAAAATTTCCACAATTACACAAGGTTTACGGATTTGTTTCACTAGGTGTATCTTATCTTTCCCACTAAATCCCCCTTTCCTAAACTTCCTCACAACAATTCTAAATAAATGGACATCATTAGCCGATTCTATTCTTTATTAAATGAGACAATGAGAAAATTATATTAAATATTTTACACAAATAGCACTAACATCAAAACAAAACAACTCAAACAGGTAAAGGTAAAAATTAAAAGGTTTACACCTCCACAAAATTGAATCATCAAGAGAAAATTGAATACTGACAAAGGTCAGTAACAACAAAAGGGCAACTGAATTGCTGAAATCGAAAAAAATGGATTGATTTGCTGTAGAAATACTGTATATTGAAACACGACTTTGTAAAGAAATCGAGTGAAATAAGTGGCCAACAGAAAGGAGTTGCTTTTACAATCATTGTTTGTTGTGGACAACAGATGATTGAATGGCAGAAGATGTATGGACTATTGTTCAAATAGGGGTTATAAAACCAAACAGGGGTTAAGATTAACTTGAAATTAAACAAAATACCCCAAAAAAAGTAAATGGACACAGGATCACAGGAAATGAAAACCAATTGTAATCTACGTTTATAGAAAACCATTATTTAAAAACAAAAGGGATGAATTTAGAATGATGGAATTTGAAAAAAAAAACTATTTTGTATTTTTTGTAATTTTTAAGTATTTGGGAACCAAAGGTATTGGATAAAATTGAAATTATGGATGCAAAGCTGCTTTTTTAAAAAGCTGTTCCTTTATATTTCTGAAGGAAAAAATATCGTTGCATGCTTAAATGACTCAATCTGAAATAAAGAAACCTTGAATTTTTAGACCTATCCACTTGCTACCTCGGCGTATCTAGATTCCGTCATGCTCATTTTCAACGACACCAATCATTAGTTCGTACTTATTTCTCCAAATGTATATGCGACTTAATTTGTTTCCAAAAATTTCCATCATTCCAAAATGTTGGCAGGTCTTCTCATAACACTTGCTTCTAAAAATATTCCCTTGTTTTCAATTACATCAATGCTGCTCAACACAAAAAACGGAAGAATTGTTCCAGTTTGTTTTCAAAAATTGTTTAATTTCCTTTTCTTTGCCTTTGTGCCAAAGTCCATCCATTCATTCTATGCAATGGATTGCGAAAACAATTTCAATAGATTAGAAAAAAAACAAATATTTCAAATTTCTTTTGCCAATAATGGCAAAACAAAACTCAATCGTTTTCACTGGAGTTCAACAAAGACAGGTTCGAAATAAATTTTGATGTTTAAATTATAAGGGTTGGAAATGAACACTCCTTCACTTGGTCAATGGCAAATGATCAATATGACTGACTAACAATTACTTACAATGTGACATTCTTCTGTATGGTTTTGGGAAAAAATGTGTGAAATTATCCAAGTCTATAGCAATTGGTTGAACCAAAATATTTAGAGAACGAAACACATTTTACAGGTGATTTATCAATTTGTTTTGTTTTCATTTGTCCATTCAATGTCAAGGTCTCCAAACAACTCCCTCTTCGATTTCAGTCTTTATTTGTTTAGCATTTGTCAAAATTTTTTTTCTCGTGGTATTGAATTCTCAATGCTAGAGTTACGAAGAAAGGTCACACTTTTTTCTGGTTTTGTCACTGGTCAGTTTTCTTATTGTCTAACATTTTGGTGATGTTTTGTTGTCCATTCAATTTATCTATTTTTTTTTTCATTGGGATGTGTTACCATTTGTTTCCCGGTAATTGTATTAATCAAGTGTTTGTGTGTGAAATTATCACTTCCAATAGGAGTTTCGTAACCTCATGGATACTGTGCACTGCTATGTTATGCATGAATAATAGATTTCCATGAATTCTATTATTGAATAATTAGTATGTTTTGGGATTAGTTGGACAGAAGTGAGAGTTATTGGAAGGGTCAGGTTAATATGTGTTCAATATATTAGACCAATACCAAGGTAAGTAAAACATACATGTTGCAGAATTGCAGGGAGTTAATATAAATAATAGTATTGATTGGACAAACACATTACATGTCTGCCTTCGGTTCCAAGGAAGATACCATCATATATTTCAATAGTGGTAACTTTGGCTAATATATTCTTGAATACTTTAGATCATGCTAAACTTCTCCTAGAACAGTGTTTTGCTAAGCCACCCTGCACAGTGGTCCCACTTGTATGGAGAAGAGTGTCAAAAATCGTTCTAATCGAGCTACTTCCTCTAAATTTTAAACATAGTTTTATAACCAGCCCATAATAGTCCGGTCAAAATAGACATTGAAATAGCAAAAATTCCCACAGAGCTGAATTTTGATGGAGAGCTAGGGTTTGCCATTAGAAGCAATGTCCTAAAAGTCCCCATCGATCCCATGTGTGCAAAAAAAATTATTCGGGGTCAAAGGTCAAATTTTACGGGTTTTTAGGTTTTCGGATTTATTTTTTGAAAACGGTTGATCTAATCAAAAAGTGACTAAAGTAAATATTGTAGACAGAAAAATTATCTACAAGTTTGACCTTTATAATTTTTCCTAGAAGGAACCATTCTTGAGATATATAATAATAATAATTGTTCTACAAACATCCCATAAGGGACAATGGAGACTTCTCTCATATCAATGAGTGCACCCGATTCATTTTAGCTCAATGATATGGGACCTACAGTTTATTGCCGAGTCCGAACGGCGTGTCTAAGACACCACTTTTGTAGAGAAGTTTTACATGGCTGAAATACTCAGGAAATGTCGCCAACATTACTGAGGGGTATTTTGCCACCGTTTTGATGTTGCCTGGACGGGGAATCGAACCCACGACCTTATGTGTGCAAGGCGGGTGTGCATACCATTGCACCACGGTGGAGATATAGCTGTTCTAAAAAACACATGATTTTTATGCACTTATAAGGGAAATATGCACATATTCGGACGAACAGGCTAAAATAAGCGAAGTAATCGGGTCTGTCCCCCAAAAAAATATATATTTTCTTGAAGAGCGAAATTATAGCTATCTTCTAAAAAAATTCCAACAAAATCGGAGCGTGTTTAGTAGAGTTATTCAATGTTAGAGTCATTTTATGCAAAAATAGTCCATTTAACCCACATGTATAACCGAAAGCCCAACGGGAACGACCCCAACGAAAACTCTCCGATTTTTTTCAAGTTTTGTCCGAAGGTAGGGATTGTTGCGCTGATTACGGAAATGTATAATTTTCAACGGTTGCGGATCCGGTTATGGCTTTAGAAAAAACGGTAAGACTTAGCAAAAGCCGGCTAAAGCAAAAGTTGTAGATTCAATAATTGAGAGTGGTCTTTATGATTCTTAAACAAGACTTACCATTTTCGATATATCTCGATCTAAAGGTCCAATAAAAAATTAGCCGCGAAAGTACATTATGAGGCGAACCGGTTAAAGTAACGACACTATGTGTTAGATACTTCCGTAAGCTTTCAAACGATATCCACTTTGCAGTAATCGGTTCAGTAGAACCGGGTCTAACCCGGTTTTTAATTTTGGCCTTTCGGGTCTAATAACCGGCGAACCGGATCCGCAACCGTTGAAAATTATACATTTCCGTAATCAGCGCAACAAACCCTACCTTCGGACAAAACTTGAAAAAAATCGGAGAGTTTTCGTTGGGGTCGTTCCCGTTGTGCTTTCGATTAAACATGTGGGTTAAATGGGCTATGTTTGCATAAAATGACTCTAACATTGAATAACTCTACTAAAGAGACTCCGATTTTTTTGGAATTTTTTTTTTAAAAGATAGCTATAATTTCGCTCTTCAAGAAAATATATATATTTTTGGGGGACAGACCCGATTACTTCGCTTATTTTAGCCGGTTCGTCTGAATATGTGCATATTTCCCTTATAAGTGCATAAAAATCATGTGTTTTTTAGAACAGCTATATCTCAAGAATGGTTCCTTCTAAGAAAAAAATTGTAGGGGTCAAACTTGTAGATCATTTTTCGGTCTACAATATTTACTTTAGTCACTTTTTGATTAGATCAACCGTTTTCAAAAAATAAATCCGAAAACCTAAAAACCCTTAAATTTTGAACTTTAACCCCGAATAATTTTTTTTGCACACATGGGATCGATGGGGACTTTTAGGACGTTGCTTCTAATGGCAAACCCTAGCTCTCCACCAAAATTCAGCTTTGTGGGAATTTTTGCTATTTCAATGTCTATTTTGACCGGACTATTTGTTTTAAAAAATTTTTAAAGGACATGAAAGGCATTGAGTTGGATGAATGAAATGTTCCACGAAAAGATTCGCCAATTGATTTCACTGAAGACATGTCACCTCAAAACGAAGCTACAACAACGCCAAACAGAGATATGGAGATATTTTCTTAAGTAGTATTATAGGAAAAAATCAAACAATTTATCGCGCAATATCTCAGAAACTTGACCTATGGCGAAAATTTCCTTTTGGGTTCTTAGTATACTCATCAAGGGCTTTCATCTCCAAAAGAAATGTTCCACCCCCAAAAATGCTGCTGCACTTACTTAGCTGGCCCACTACAGAACATTTGTTCCATAGACCGAACTAAGAAAAGATCTCCAATTCTCTCTGTATTTCGCTTCGCTTTCTGGAATACCTCGCCTTTTCATTTCTTCATCCACTTGTATGCTCCATCTATTCTTTGGCCTGTCAATTCTGCGTGCACCGCCATGTGGCATGTATTCACACGCCTTTTTAGCGGGTTCATCATCGCTCATTCTTATTTTATGGCCTAGCCAATGCAATCGTTGCATCTCGATACGTTTAACTATATTCATTTCTTTGTATCTCTCATATAGCTCGTGGTTCATACGACGTCAATATTCACCGTCAACGCAAATCGGCCCGTAGATCTTTCTAAGAATTTTCCTCTCAAACACACCAAGCACTTCCTTATCTGATTGCGCAAATACCCATGCTTCGGAGCCATACATTAGCACGGGCAGTATCAGCGTTTTGTATAGTGTTCTTTTTGTTTGACGAGATGTGGCTTTGTTTTTAAATTGCTTACTTATACCATAGTAGCATCTGTTGGCCAATACAATTCTTCTTCTTCTTATTTCACGACTGATGTTGTTTGTGATGTTTATGGCAGTGCCGAGGTAGGCGAAGTCTTTAACTACCTCAAAATTATAGGTACCAACGTCCACAGTTGGTCCGATCTCTATGGACGCTTTGCGCGTCGACACCATCAATTTGGACTTTTCGCCGTTTACCGCCAGACCCACTTTCGCAGATTCTGCTTCGACCTTCCTAAAGGTATCAGTTACTTCCTTTACTGATCGTCCCATGATGTCTATGTCATCAGCATAGGCAAGTAACATGTGGCTATTGGTGTAGATTGTGCCACCCTCTTTTGAAGTTTGCATTTCGTATAACCTTTTCTAGTATGATGATGAATAGATCACACGAAAGGCTGTTTCCTTGTTTGAAACCTCGTTTGGTACAAAATTCTTCGGAGAGGTTCTTTCCTATTTTAACTGAAGATCTTGTGTCAGTTAGAATCATTTTACAAAACCGAATGAACTTTGCGGGGATACCAAATTCAGACATGGCTTGGAATACCTTTGAACGTAGCGGGCTGTCGAAGGCTGCTTTATAATCGACGAAAAGGTGGTAGGTGTCGATCTGCATCTCTTGGGTCTTCTCCAGGATTTGCCGCAGGGTAAATATCTGGTCAATGGTGGACTTGCCAGGTCTAAAGCCGCATTGGTATGGTCCAATTATTTCGTTGACCATAGGCTTGAGTCGTTCGCACAATATCCCTGACACTATATTGTAGGCGATAGGGATATGACTTATGCCGCTATAGTTGGAGCATATAGTCTTATCTCCTTTCTTATGGACGGGATATAGGATGCTCAGGTTCCAATCGTCGGGTACGCGTTCTTCCTGCCAGATGGAGCTAACTAGCTGATGCATACACCTTATCAGCGTGTCGCCTCCGGTTTTAAACAGCTCGGCTGGTAGGCCATCAGCTCCTGCTGCCTTATTATTCTTCAGCCTGTTTATTGCTGTCTTTACCTCATCTTGGCCGGGTGGTATACATTCAATACCATCTTCTGGGATTGGATCTGCGGTATCTTCGTCGACTTCGCTACTATTGGATACCAACAGTTTGGAAAAATGCTCTTTCCATATGCTTAGCACACCATCTGTACAGTTACCAGATTCCCTTGCTGGTCTCTACAGGAGGATGTGCCAGTTCCAAAGCCGTCAGTTTGATATTTCACTCTTTGGTAGAATTTTCGGACTTCATTCTGTCTCCTGTACATCTCGATTTGTTCACATTCCCGCTTTTCCATCTCTCTCTTTTTCCTACGGAAAAGACGTTTCTCCTCTCTGCTTTTCTTCCGATGCCTCTCTCGTGCGCTACGCGTTGCTACTGATTGTAAACTCCTGGTCATACCATGGATTCCTTGGTGGAGGTCTCTGGTATCCTAGTACTGATTTTGCGGCTGTTTGCATGGAGTGGACAATGTTTTGCCATCGTCCTGATATGTTATCGGGGCAAGGAGTGCTTTGATTAAGCAGTTGGGCCAGTTAAGTGGAATATGCTGTGGGTATCTGTTGTGATTGCAACTTACCGATGTCCAACTTCCGTGTTGTGTCTGTTCGAACTTTGTTTGCTACGTTTAATCTGGTATGTACTTTGCTGCAACAAGGTAGTGGTCCGAATCTATGTTTGCACCTCGGAACGATCGTAAATCCAACACGCTAGATGCATGTCTTCCATCTATCACAACGTGATCAATTTGATTTTTTGTTCTTTGATCTGGCAACAGCCAGGTGCCCTTATGAACATCGAGATGCTTAAATCTGGTACTGCTAACTTTCTTGCAGCTTCAAAGTCTATCAGCCTTATACCATTGTCAGATGTTTCACTGTGGAGACTGAATTTCCCGACTGTTGGGCCAAAGATATTCTCCTTTCCAATTTTGGCGTTAAAATCGCCTAGTATGATTTTAATGTCATGGGCAGGGCAACGGTCATATGTTTCTTCTAAGCGCTCGTAAAATATATCTCTGGTCTGATCGTACTTTTCTTCAGTAGGAGCATGAGCGCAAATTAAGCTGATGTTGAAGAATTTAGCTTTTAATCGAATTGCAGCGAGTCCTTCATTAACTGGGGTGAAGCTGGAGACCAGATGTTTTAACCTCCGACCAACTACAAATCCGCAATCAAACTCATGCTTTGTGTCATGGCAGCTATAATACAGTGCGTCACCTTTAGGTGTTGTTGTGACGCCTCTCCCGTTCCATCGTATTACCTGTATGGCAGTAATATCGGCCTTGTACTTTTCAAATACGTCTGCCAATGCGAAGACTGCACCTTCTCTATAAAGAGTGCGAACATTCCAGGTGCAGATTTGCAGATCATGGTCCTTAAAACGTTTGCGGGGGTCGTCAACTTTTGAGGGATTTTTTTTCTTTTCTTTCGTTTTTTCATAGTAGGCTGTTTTGTAGGGGAGGGTTATTAACCCGACGCCCAAACCCAAGATTTTAACTTTCTTATGGGTGAACGCGCGGCACATGTTAGCTCACTACCTTAAACGGGTGTTAAAGGCAGTTCCCCAGGTGACACCACGGGGAGGTCAGTGTCCACTTGAGATGAAAGAGGGACCAAGATAAATCCAGGGCTTTGCCATGTTAAAGCCGGTCAGGACCATTGCTTGGTATCTTCCATCCTCTACGTCACCTATTAGCGACTTCTATTATCATGGTAACTTGCAGCCGCACTGAAAACTCGCCAAAGCAAAAGAAAACGTTTTGGGGTATTCACTTTATTTAATAATCTTTCTTTTCTTTCCATGGAGATTTTCCCCGCAGATTTTATCTACAGATAAAGATTACTAAATCTTATAAAGTACCGAAAAAGTCAACCGATATCACATTATTTTTTCTTCTGGTGCTCTGAACTCTGGTTCATTATTTAAACCTATTCGGTCAAAATAAATAAATAAATCATCAAGGGAGTATACCAACACCAATTTTACCGGATTACAGTGAATTCGGTTGAAAAATGTGTTGGTAGCAGTAAAATACTTCAATTCAGGATGATTCGTTACATGGGAACCATGCGAAAACCTGGAAATAGGACTGCAATACTTTTTGTTTGAGTATTTTTAGGACTCTAGGAGGCATTGAACAAATTTCAGTTCTATAATATTATCTAAATATATTTTTGTCACACCTTCCCTTGTAAGTACCAACTGTTTCTACCAACGACATTCGTTTACGTCCGGTTGGTATATCCGCCTTAACTCCTATTGGACCATAATTGACGACTTAATGCAGAACATCGGCCCATAGTACAATAATTGACCACAACTCGTTCGTCTTGTATGTCATCTGTGTTCAATACACAGTGGTGACGTCAAAGTTCTGTTTGACATCTTCAATGCTGATCTGATTGTGAACAACACCACCCATAAATTACTTATTTTATTAGGTGGCCCGATACTGAGTTTTCCGCAATGTCAAAACCTTATTTGTTATTTAACTGTACGGAGGAGTTCTTCCCTACTTCTACTGAGGTTCACATGTCAGTTAATGCCGTCTTACAGTGCCGAATGAGCTTTGCAGCCTGGCTCGGAATAACTTGGAACTGATACTGCAGATCTTCATCTCTTGGGTCTTATCCAGAATTTGTTAGACCTAAAGACACATTGACGTGTGTTACTTACTTAATGGATAATATTTTCTGAGCTATGGGGAGCCGATTTATATACATAGGTGGAACAATACATACTTATTTTTGTGGACGGTGCATAAAGTACTCAAATTCCAATCATCATGTATGCCCTCTTCTAGCCAGATGCTGCTATCTAGTTAACGCATACACATCAGCGTGTCGACTACTATACAGCAGCGTCGCCCATAATATTTCATCAATACTAAAGCATGTGTGTATGCATGGGTGAAAAAACAACAACCACATGATGATGTTCATCGTATGTTTATGTACAAGTACACTGTACATGAGTGAGAGAAGCGAATGCAAAAACAACTCAGTGGGCGCCCTCACTATACTGTCTTTACAAAGAAGCGCGTCCCTGATATACAGCCTCAGTGTTCCTCACCAGACTTCTTGCTGTCTTGACCACGTTCTTGCTGGTTGGTCACTACTGAATACCAATTGCTTGGAAAAGTGTCTGAACACGATATCGGTATCTGTGACTATCTTTCTTATCTGTACAGGATGATAATCCTGTACCAACGCAAAAAAACTGTTCTTTCACTCTTAGAATAAAAATGTCGTAGGTTAACCTGGTGCTGCTAAACCATGTGTTTTGACGCTTCAAAATGTACCCACCTCATTCCTTTGTCGGATGTTTTAATGTAGAGGCCGGACTTACCGCCATTTGGGCCAATCATAGTTTCCTATCCAATTTCGGTATAAAAATTGCCTAGAATAAATGTTGTAGACATATGTCATCTTAGATAATATGAATGAGGGCTTCGTTTTGGTTTGCTATTCGCCAGATTATTTGATGCAATTCCCTCATATATATTTTTACAACAGATTTTCATCCGCACCTATTTTTACCAGTTATTACATATTTACCTTGTCGCACTGACTTCTTATACATCTGATAATAAATAATCCTTCATACACTGAAACATTATCCCCTGATATCCTTTCGATTGTCCCAACATACGGAAGCTCATTTATTAATGGTAAACCACGAAAGTCCAAAAGTTTACCAAAAACATTGCACACACAAAGACTTTCCAATTAAGGCAAAACCATCAAGTGTTCTTTGGCAACAAAACATCACAAAAAATTGATTTCCTTCTTTGAAGGACTTCTTACTGAAGAGGAGGCAAACACATAGAATGAGAGGAAAAAATATATATAACCAAAAGTTTGCAAAGATTTCCGGTATCCGGTGCTATCAAAACAAAAACCAAATGTCAAACTCATAAAGCCCACAAGCATTGAACACCAAAGAACAGTAACAACAACAGCAACAACAATGTCTACAGAAAAAAATCATTACAAATCCCAGCCCATATAAAAGCACAACAATGTGGGCCGAACAATCATTACGAAGTAGTCCTAAAGAGGATGACATTAAAACAGATGCAAAAATTATTAAGTTTTCAAAACAGAATAAAGGTTAGCATTAAAAAAGAATCGAATTTAACTGCATCCAGTTGAGAAAAGGGAATTTTTTTTGTTGGCCTATTGAATTGAATGGATTTGTATTGAATGTTACTGCTGCTGTTGTAATAAATACACCCTCCACGACAGAGTGTTGTGAGTGAGATTGAGGCATTTCATTTTGATTTTGATGTCCTAATGATGCAGCAAAGAACAAATAATTTGCCACACAAAGTTGGCATAACAGCGAACAGCGCGACTGCTGTTCAAGAGTCCTTAGCAAGGGTCAAATGATTAAACACCCCTCCGGGATCATGGAGGAATATAAAAAACACAACCCAACAAAGTAACACAAGGACAATGATAATGACTACAGCAAAGGGAAGGGGGATTGGAGGGTGAGTTTTGGTATATTTTTTGCAATTTGTTGAATAATTGGAACATTGATTAGCTGTAAATCAACGTCGTTAATGTCTGTCAATACAGTTAGAACTGTGAACAAGGCATAAAGGCGTTTTACTTTTTTGTACAACAGCAGCAACAACAGTTCGCTGAATGGAGTAGATCTGTCTGTGAATGAATTGGTGTTTGTGGTGCTTGTTGAAAGATTTACAGATTTCATACAGAGTATGGAGGGTTGTATTATAATTTTTGCGATAAATAAAGGAGGAGGGTACCTAATTAATAGAAAAATTGTAGCGAAAATGGAATTTGCAATCTTCTTGGATTGTGAAGAAGGACGGAATAGGAAACTAACTACACTTTCTTAAATATCAGCGATTATAACTCTGACGGCCCTTATAAAACGTCTATTGACATCAGAAGAGAAACATAACTACAGAGTAGACTCACTAGTGCCACACTGGGAAAGAGCTGATAGCATGCACGTAAATCGAGGAACCTCACAGGCGGGATGGTTTCTTCACAGCTTTGGCTGCTTGTTATTAACGAAATCCTAACTAAGTCACCAAGTGAACTACCAAGCAGCGCTATGCAGAGGAGTTTTTGTCACCGTTAAAAATAGTTTTTGATGTTGTCCGGACCAGCAATCGAATCCGGGCATGTAGCATGTAAGTCTGGCAGGCTCACGTCGATGGCACAATGGTCGATGGACCTTCTCCAACACACAACTAAATGTGTGATTACATCAGTATTATTGAATTATAAATTCGAAATGTAGGATACTGTTGACATATTATTGATAGTGGTTATTGTTTGTTGTATTGTTTGTGTTCTAATGCATTTTCAACAGTCCTAACGACTTCGTGTAGGGTGATTGCCGACCTCCCTTTAAAGTAATCATATTGTTTGTATCAGAGATGGCCTGTATGATGATTTTTTAGGTTTTCTACGTCAGAAATTTGTAAACGTCGAAAACGTCATATACCCGTAGAAAACGTATAAAAAATAGTAAACGTCATAAACCTCAAAAAATTATGTTGCCACCATATTTTTCCATTAATTCTAATTCGAAAAGCCTGTCTTTGTTTCTGAAGATTAAACGTACTTTTTTTTTTGGAAATTTAAAGACATTTTTATTAGCATTTTATTTTATAAAATAACTGAAATGATTGAACGAAAAAATTGGATCAGGCACTTAGCACGCCATCTACAATAAATTCTGAACACTATGTGTGATTCAAAGTATTTGCTGCTGAAATAATAAACAAACAATAATGTCCATATACAGTCGAAATCGCTTATAACGTCGTCGTTTATAACGTCATATCGGTTATATCGACGATATCCAAAAGTTCCAAATCCCTGGGGCCCTTTATAGACCTATCGCTTATAACGACATATCGGTTATAGCGACAAATTCCGTCGGTCCCTTGACCGACGTTATTAGCGATTTCGACTGTAATATAAAAATATACATAAAATGTATATTTTTTCAATGACCTCTTTTTACATTTGTTCCTTTTTTATTACGATTTTTAGGTTATACAATTCTATTGTTTATGCTGTAAAAAAACATGTTTTTTGGGAAGGTTTACGACGTTTCTGACGTATGTAATATACGTCAGAAATGTATGTCATATACGTCATAATTTCCGACAGACCATCTATGGTTTGTATGCTGTATCTTTTCTCTAATATGCACGTCGATGAGTCTTTCGACCGCTAAATATTTAACGACCACCACCAATTAAAATAGCGATCTATTCCGTCGTGAAACCGACCTCCATACCAAATTTCGTGTCGATCGGTCCATAATTGCGGCCTGGAGTATGATTACAATTTATAATGGACAGACGGACACATGGACGGACGGACACACATCTCAAAATCGCTTTATCTCGTCGAGATATGAAGATTGATATACAACATTGGGGCCTCCGACGAATATTTCGCGGTGTTACATGGATTTTTACCAAAACAAATTATAATAAATTGTGGTTCGAAAAAATAGTTTTCGGATGTATTCTAGAATTGAAAGTATTGAAAAAAATTTATAGAAATACTTCTTTTATTCTTCTTGAAACTCTAAAGAAAATGGGTGGATTTTGCCTTATGTACATTTACATAGAAGGTTTCCAATTGAGGAAAGTTATCGGGTTGCTGAGGCTTCTTAAACGGAAATAGAGTTCAATTAAACCGTTTTAATTTCTATGCGTTACTAAAATTAAGCGATTTACACAGCGTAATTATTAAAAACATTTTGTCCGCATGCGATTTTGATGTACAGCAAGACCATATCTTTTAATTTGTATATATTTTTCGAAATATAATTTGGACGCTAAGATATAGCATCGGCTGCATCTTAGCATGAAAAAGCCTATAAAACATCACTAATTTGCGCAAAGTACATACAATTTTGACCCGCATCTGGTTTCAGTGTCAACATAAACAAGTAAGAACGGCGTTAAGTTCGGCCAGGCCGAACTTGTTATACCCTCCACCACTAGTTTTATTGAAGTAAAATAGAATAATTAGTTTCCTTTCGCCTATGAAGAACACTTAATACTAAATTTCAACAATTTCGGTAAAACAATGTGAGGCAGCATTCTATGAGGGCTATTTCAAAACGTCGATCTATACCGACAAATTTCTGACGGACCGTTCAATGGGGGCTATATCGAAACGTGGACCTATACCGACAAATTTTAGTCAGAAATGGGACAATATGAAGGCGTGGACCTGTACAGACATATTTCTGGCGAACAGTTTAATATCATATTGGAGACTAAATACCATATTTCAGCCATTTTGGTGGAATATTGAAGACACAACCTTCAAAATACGAAAAATCGGAAGGTACCTTTCCAAGGGGGATATATGAAGACAAATTTAAAGGGGAAGTTTGAGTACCCCCAACGAAGTCTAAATACCAAATTTCGGTGGAATATTGAGGCCACAACGTTCAAAATACCGAAAATCGGGAGGTACCGTTCTATGGGGGCTATATGAAGGTGTGGACCGATATCGACAAAATTCTGGTGGAAAGTTTTATACCCCTAAAGAAGACTTCGTACCAAATTTCAGCCATTTTGGTAGGATAATGAAGCTAAAACCTTCAAAATACCTAAAATCGGGAGGTACTGTTCTATGGAGGCTATATGAAGGTGTGGACCGATATCGACAAAATTCTGGTGGAAAGTTTTATACCCCTAAAGAAGACTTCGTACCAAATTTCAGCCATTTTGGTAGGATAATGAAGCTAAAACCTTCAAAATACCTAAAATCGGGAGGTATTGTTCTATGGAGGCTATATGAAGGTGTGGACCGATATTGACAAAATTCTGGGGGATAGTTTTATATCCTTAAAGAAGACTACGTACCAAATTTCAGCCATTTTGGTAGGATAATGAAGCTAAAACCTTAAAAACACCGAAAATCGGGAGGTACCGTTCTATGGGGGCTATATCAAAACGTGGACCGATATATCCCATTTTCAATACCAACCATCCTGCAAGTAATTAAAACTTATGTACCAAATTTTGACTCTCTATCTTTAAAATTGCGAGCTGTATCTTGATTTCAACAGACAGACGGACGGACGGACAGACGGACATGGTCAAATCGACATAGAATTTTATGCTGATCAATAATATATATACTTTACAGGGTCTCCGACGAATATTTCGATGTGTTACAAACAGAATGACAAATTTAATTATACCCTTCATATGGGGGTGGGTATTAAAACCACATCGATATACATATATCTATTTCAAGGCTTTCAATCAAGAACCGTGGATGTAGCATCACACACTATTTTTGGGATAAAATTAATGTAGCTCCCTTTTCAGTGATTTTTTTTTTCGCAAAAACGAAGACCAGTTTTTTTATTGCAGTGAAAACGACCCACAGAAAACGCGATAAAATGCGCGATATTTTCAAAAAAAATTTAGGTGGTTTTCCTACCTTGGAATTTCTCGTATCTCGCGTTTTACTAGATTTTCACGAGTAATGATTTACTAGATCCGCAACGTAAAAATCTAAAATTTGCTATCAAGTACGAGTAAATCGAATAAAAATTGTAAAATGTAGGTCCGAAAAATATGATTTTTAAAAAATTCTTCGAACAACATTTTCATATTTGGATACAGATTTCTGTGAAGCTGTGTAGGCTACATGCACGACACTTTTATCAAATAACTCAGAATCGCGAGTTCTACAATCCTATATATGATTTTATGAAAACCCCGTTTGCGGAACGAAACTAGAAGAACATTTCAAAAAACACTTAAAATCTTGCTTCAAAATGTCAGCATCATTTAATGGTAGACGCAAATCAAATTTTGAAAAGTTATATATTAGTGAGATGACCCTTGTTTAGTTGGCTTCTACTTTTACTTTCACAAGAAAACGTGAATAGTGTGCTTTTATCACAAATCGAGAGAAAACAAAAAAAGACATGTTGCCTTCAACCCATTTTTTAACATAAATATAGCCACAGCATCCACGCAAATTAATTGTTAAGGCAAATATTTTTTCCAAGTCTAAAAACATTTCATTTTATTCAAAAGCATTTTATTGGAACATATCTGTCCGTCTGGCTGGTGCACACAATAACTCTCGAACGGATCAATTCTAAAATTTGGACTTCGTAATATTTGTCCAATCTCATCCCACAAGAAATTCAAAATTTTTCGCTAAAATGGTCAACACGATAACTTTCGAAGGGTGTAACCGATTGTGCACCAATCGGACCAAAATTTCGAAAAAGTGCAGTTTAAGGCCTCCTCTCGAACCTCTTTGATTTTTTTTTTGCAACAGGCTATGCTTATTACGACGATACTCATTTTTCAGGGGCAAGTTCATGCTTCCTGACATAATGGTCCTAAAGCTCTAAAGGACATAGTGACCCACTGAAATTACTGGTGGGTGCGCTACCTACTGAAAGGAATGACTCCGAAAAGTCCACACGTCTAAAATTGGCCACATAATTCTGAAAACCCGCCATGCACTCTGAATGCACGGGTTCGATTTCCAGGCCTGGCAAATTTTCATTTCTTTGGTGTCGTATTTTACTCATTCTGGCTGTACATTTGATCCTGTCAAGCGTTTCTGAAAATTATTTTTACTCTGGATTTAACCGTGTCGCACTGTCTAAGCTTATCATTATTGCATGGCTTCAAGGATATATTTTAGTAGCTAACGTTGGCGGCCTTTTGTCATTATTTTCATAGCTTTGACAGCTCGGACGTCCATCATGGTGGTTTGAGTTACTTCGACCGCGTCAGTGGGTGTGATATTTTAAATGCTTTATCTAAGGATTTCTCTAGAATGAATATGGGGATTTCTGAGTGAAATATATATATATATATATATATATATATATATATATATATATATATATTTTTGAAAATAAGGTTATTGATTTCCCTTTTTTTTTTTACTATGACATCATCAGCAATAATCATTTGGTAAAATAACATATTTAGCACAGTGGTGTATAGGAAAAAATTTATTGACAATTTAAAAAAAAAAGAGTAATTATTCGAGTCCCACTACCAAATAGGACTTTCAATTTTTGTAATAAAATCATAAGTATTAAAATTATGCAATGGTACACACACCCCCCATGCACACATAAGGTCGTGGGTTCGATTCCCCGGCCAGGCAACATCAAAACACTTTTCAACGATGGCAAAATACCCCTCAGTAATGTTGGCGACCTTTCCTGAGTATTTCAACCATGTAAAACTTCTCTACAAAAATTGTGTCCAATATCATTGAGCTAATATGAATCGGGGTGCACTCATTGATATGAGAGAAGTCTCCCTTGTTCCTTATGGGATGTTTATGGAACAATTATTAATTATTAAAATTAATAATTTAATTTAGTTAACTAATATTAATTAACAAATTAATTACTATTTTATTATAAATTGTTAAATTAATTATGGTTTTATTAATTAATATTAATAACCTAAATTAAATTATTAATTAATAATATTCATATTAATACTTATGATTTAATTACAAAAATTGTAAGTCCTATTTGGTAGAGGGATTCGATTAATTAATATTTTAATTAATTAATTAATAATTTAATTAATATTTATAATAATTAATTAATATTAATAATTAATTTAATAACCAAATTAATTAAATTTTAATATTAGATAGCTGATAAAAAATAAAAAATATAAAAGAAGGATTTTTCCTGTTTGGCCAACTATTAAAAAGATATTTGCATATGGATTGTACATAATTAATTAATATTATTAATTGAAAATTTAATTTAGTTAATTAATACTAATTAATTAATTATATTAATTAATAATTCTTAGCTAAATTAAATTATTAATTAATAATATTAATATTTATGATTTAATTACCAAAGTCCTATTTCGTAGTTGGATTGGAATAATTGATATTTTAATTAATTAATTGAAATATTAAAAAATTAATTAATTAAAATAGTAATTATTCGAATCCAACCACCAAATAGGACTTATAATTTTGGTAATTAAATCATAAATATTAAAGTTATTAATAAATAATTTAATTTAGTTAATAATTATTAATTAATATAATATAATTAATTAGTATTAATAAACTAAATTAAATTATTAATAATTAATAGTGGTCGGAACAGTTTGTTTTTTATATTTGTTATTTTTATCAGCTATTAAATATTACAACTTAATTAATTTGGTTATTAAATACATTATTAATATTAATTAATAATTATATTTATATTAAATAAATTATTAATTAAATATTATATTAATTTATTAATTAATTAATAATTTAATTAATATAATTATAATAATTAATTAATATTAGTAATTTATTTAATAGCCAAATTAATTAAGTTGTAATATTAGATAGCTGATAAAAAATAGAAAATATAAAAAAATTCTGTATTTATTTGCATATAGCTTTTACATAATTCGACTTTTTCAAGGCGTGATATCTCAGGAACCCTTAGTCAAGAAAATAAAATCTGAAAATATACTAAAATGTTTTGCTGATGAGCAGCATCGCCACAGCAAAATATAAAGGAAATCTTTCGGCTTCTCCATTCGGGCCATGCTGGCGTAAGATTTTAATTTCTGCCAACGAACAGCTCCTCCACTCCGGCCTCTGTTATCGAGTGAAGTAGACTCCTGTTGCTGCTGTTGCTTGGTCCAGTGGCTTGGTCTTAGTAGGATATCCTGGGCCGGAACAAGCCTCAGGCTGTTGTGGCTGGGCTATGTATTTTTTACCGACATCCCTTCGACTCGTCCATGCATTTGATAGCCCTGTAACCTCGATGAACCTAGCTAGAATCGTAATGGGGATAGCTACCACCAGGTTGTCCTTAACGACTTCCTTGAAGGTACGTTTTATTACTATTACTTATAACAATATATGTAGGCCTATTCTGTAACTTTTTAACAATCCGATAATCGACCACGTTTTCGACTATAACAATTATTTGCAGTTACGATTGTGCTATTCTGAAAAAAATGTAGACAAATTGTCGATAAACTTTCAAAAGCTTTCAATTTTGAATGTATTCCTAAATAAAACATAAACACAAACCAAAAGCAACTCCAAATATATACCCTCGTTAGCCTAAAGGCTGGTGGCATAAAAATATATACCTGTAAATTTTGTATAATTGACAGAAAAACTTATATTTAACTACAATTTAGTAACCCACCTCCTTCACATTATTTTTCAAACTATATTCATCTGCATTACTTACAGACTAGTCCTCTTACTGTCACGTCAATGAGTCCTTGCTTAGCTCTGACATAAACAATCGATGAGTGCGTGGGTGGTGGGAGGTTTGGTAATTTCATTGTTTTTTTTTTTTACTCTGCCTGCCGTATTTTTAATAAAAATCTCCCGCTACTGCAAGTGAACATAAAAGCCGCCATAATTTGTACCGGAAGTGGCCATTCTTGCGTTTGAAATTAAATTTTTTCGCGATGCCACTTTTTTATGCCTTTTCTTGGCTTCTTTTATATTTTAGCGTTACTAATCAGTGGAAATTTGTGCGTTCTTATTTGCTACGTGTTTTTTTTTTCTTTCTGTTTCGTCAAGACCTCCTCATATTGACGTTTTGTAGGTTTAGTAGAGAATTTGTGTTAAACTCATCATTCTGTGTGTAATTTTTTTAGCTTTTATTTTTATTGTTCTTCTTGATGAAATTTTTCCATTTAAAAAGTAAAAGTGTAAACTCGCAAATATTCTACATTACAATAGAGCAGGCACATCGCGAGAGGAAGAATGTTGGCATAGCCAAATATTGAGGGCACCCCTTTATGAGTTTAACGCTTTTGAGGTTGTGTGGCCTTGTTGTTGCGTATGTTTTTTTTCTTTCCCTCGTTTTTATTAATCAAAAGAATGCAGTTAAGTGGAAATTAGAAAATTTAATTAAAAAACGAGAAAAAAAGTGAAAGCTTGTGTCTAGTGGAGGGCCGGAATTTTTGCTTAAATGTAAGCTTACTGAAAGTCTTACTATAACTGTGGTTAAATAGGTTAATGTTTGTGACATAGAACGCTACTTAAAACTGGGCCCTAATGGTCTACTGTTTTCCTAAAATGTTCCACGAAATATGTTCATTGATATTTGTTATTCCATATCCATGTTCCATTCTCCGACTTCGATACATATTTGTTGTTTCTTTTCCCATCTAATACCTGTTACTAAAAATGATTGAATTATCACCTTTAATTGTTATAGAGCTGTTAGAGCACAATGATAACCTGCTGTAATTCTGGCTAAATATTACTCTCCCCCTAAACAAGGAGCTCTATTCAATTCAGGCAAATTGCAATGCAATGCCACTGTGTATGAACTGAACGAACTGTCATCCTGCTAATTGAATTGAATTACTTATTTCTTTTTGTGTTTTGTTTACAATTATGAATAAACGAATAGCAAAAGAAAAGGATACACCTTTATTCTTGTGGCAACCACAGGATAACAAAATTGGCAAAATACCAAGAAGAGATCCATACAAAAAAATGAACAGTCAATACAATGACAATACAAACAAAGGAAAAAAATGGTCTGAATTAACAAAAAGAAATTGAATGGACAATGCAACCAGAGAAGGAAGTAATAAAAGAACGAAAACACCCCACTCAATAAGCCAAACAATTACCAAACATTTGTAAAGGTCAACATGATTTCAAACTGCTGCACCAAGCGTGGGAGAAATCCCAACATGAAAGAAAGGTTTTTCTTGACCACAGCAAGGGTCATTTCAAGAACCCTGTATTTAGCCAAGAGTTTAAACTTATTTTAACGACATAATCACCAATCGAATGTGGATAAGGTTATTAACTAAGTTATAGAACCAAACGAAAAGCAAGAAGTAGTAAAAATTTGGTAACAAATGATGATCAAATTTTGAAACAAAACCCAATTTGAAAAGGTTTATTTTTTAACAACCATCCCAATCACATGTCAATGAATACCACCTAAATGCTTAGAAATATGGGGGATAGAAATAAAAAATTATAAAAAAAACCTCAGCGGAAACCACAAGTTTTCGAAACAATTAAGGTGGCCACCACGAAACTAAAAATGCCACCATATAACCTTGGATAATGACTTCGTTTTGGAGATACTTTTCAATGGAGAACTGGTTTGAAAATCTTTTGTCTTGCAATAGAATAGGACACCCGCGTACTTTTCTCCAGCTCTGCCATAAAAGAACAACTTATTCTAGAATGATTTCCTCCATCGAAGGTTTATGAATTGAACGGACGAACATCTTTTGTTTACCTTTAACCCATCACACAGAGCGTTTTGTCTTAATAATGTTGTGAAGGCATCAAAAAATCAATAAAAATACACATTATAAATCGGTTAAGCCAACTTATGGCTTGCTTTTATGACCATATTTTCCATTGAGTCTTTTCGTTTTTTATTACATAATTTTCCAGTGTGCATATGAGTGTCATAAAAGCGAATGAAACCCCACCTCACTATAAAGGTTCTCTCTATGTGAGCATGTTAGTATGGACAAATTAAAATGTTGTTGTTTTTATTACTTTTACCGAATGGCATATACAATCCGGTCTAATTTCCGACCACATTTCAAGTATCTTATCTTTGTGGTGCAATATAAAAAACATTGACTAATAACCTCCAAGTCCAGTATATCTTTAGAAATTCAAAAAAGGAACCTTTCTTATTTCAAAAAGTTTTTCTTAAACAGTTAAATTGACAGGTTAACTCAAATAAAACATGCAAAATATCTGAAATAGAGATGTAAAATTGTAAAAGTTGTTGCTAAAACTTGAACTTTAGGAATTCGATACGCTTTAGTTATCAAATTTAAATTAATTTGAAAAATTTTACTTAAAAATTATCAAATCCATGTTTCCTGAGTTAAGAGCCCAGAAACATAAAAAAACTCTGCCGGTACAACTAAAGTGACTGATTAGGGCGATAACTTACGAATATTTCTTACAAGCATACGTCAACCTCCAAGAAAGTCTATATCTGAAATTTTCTTCGGGAACCTCCCTCAAAAATGTCAACATTTTAGCTTAAGATTAGATGAAGGGAGGTTCGACGATGGCATTGACAATTTTATCGAAGGTAACTGATATAGCCATGCTTCCTGATAAAATAAGCCGAAATTTTTGAAATTTGATGGGAGAGGTATCCTAACGAGAAGATCATTATGGAATATTTTAGAAGTTAAACTAAACTTGGACAAAATATTAGGAGATCCAAAGTTTGGACCAAATTGGTTGTTCCTTTCAGAGATATCGTGTTTACTATTAATTGGCTTTTTTTAACCTCAATGGCTATCTACGATCTGAAATTAAGTTTGGACAAAATATTACGAAGGCCCAATTTTGAACCAAACCAGTTCGAGAGTTATCATGAGCTCCAGCCACTTCACATGGTGCCATGGGCGTTTTTAAAACTTTCGAGCTATTTTCTCAGGGAGTTTGGATGTGCCCCTGAAAAAACTTGTACCGTCGTAATTGAAGCAACGAACACAAGTTGTTGCAACAAAAATCAAAGCTATTCGCGAGCAGCTGGAAGTTTCGACATGCCCCTAAAAAACCCGTTAGCTGTTAAACTTTATTTTTCCGAAGTTTTGTAGAGAGTTTTCACAGCAACAACATTTTGTCTAGTTCCCTCCCGCGATTTTTTTGTTTTTTTTTCAACTTCAGAATCCGCAAAAATTTCCAGGTGTAAGAATTTTTATTTAAAGTTAACGCGTACAGTGTGTAACGAACCACCACGCGGGCCGTACTTCCTCCAGCAGTGGCTACCTCCTTGTCCCGGGCGTGCTCAGTCTTGGGGCAGTTCTTTCCCTTTGGAAGTAGGCACGGTTACGCATACACAAAAGTTAAAATAAGGTAGCTCTTTGTACAGATAGAATAGAAATGCAAAGTATAGATGAATTAGGAAAATAGAAGGGAGAAGGGGAAGTAAAAGATGATGATGTGATGGGGGACAGTTTTAGATGGTATTTTACTGCCTCAGCATACCCACCCTACCATGCTGATATTATATTTCAGCCCTATTGACCTCTTACTTACAGACCTTTATTTTTCGCAAATAATAATTGAGGGAAATTAAGATTTTTGGGTCTATCTTGTATTGCCACTTAACTTGAGTTGCGTTGTCAGTTGTCTGCGCGACTGAGACGAAATGTTGTACCATTAATGTCAACTCAACTGGGTGGTCGATAAACATGTTATCGATCAGTGTTTTTCAAACTTGTGACCTCTATTCGCAAAAAAAAACATTTTAAAAATAATTGCGCTTTGGATAACTCTTTTGTGTATTCTGGACAATATTTTAATATTTTGGCTGAGTTTTCGAGCAAATTTGGAAAACAACCCAAGATTGGAAAATAACCTGCCCATTGAATCTTCGGATCGTCAAGTTTTATTTGCTGTCCCAAAAAATGATAAGTTCGGTGGAATTATTTTTTATGATGAAGAAAATATACAGGACATTGCATCTATTAGAAGAAATTTGAGGGACAAGTCGAATCCATTGGAATTGCCATCTGGACTGTAAGCTGATGATCATGTGGAAAAATCTGTATAATTAGTAAATTATCTCAGGTTTAAGGCGTATTTTGGATTGCCAAAGGATGCCGTAGTTTACGTTGTGGAAACGTTAAAGGATGACTTCAAAGAAAGTTACAGATAAACAGGAATACCCCCACTTTTAAAAGTGTGCGCAGCGTTGCGGTTCTTGGAGGACGGAAGTTTCCAAAATTCCCATGGCAATGATTTCAACAATTGCATGGCTCAATCTACATTGTCGAGAGTATTGAAGGAAGTTGTCCACTTGATAGAGAACAAATTGTGCCAAAATTGGATCGTTTCGAAGTTGACAGAGGAGGAAAAAAGGCAAAATAAAAACCATTTTTATTCAAAAACGAAATTCTCTGGTGTAGTTGGCTATATAGATAGAGGATGTTCGTCATTTGTACTTAAACTGAACCTGCTGTATTTGTAACCAAATTCATTTGCAAAAGATTTGCTGCTGTCCGTTCCAAAGGCGATAAATTCACTTATTTTGATGGACCACCACCAGTGTCGTTGAAGTTTATTTTATTTTGAGGCATTTTCTTTTTCAACTTTGCTTTAAAGTGAATCCAGACTCTGCCACTCTTCAGGTGTTCGTGTTAGAGGTTCATGGCTGTTTAAACTGTCCGAAATGGACCTCCACGCTGTGGCTTTGGTTTCACCAAAACTCCCGAACTCCTCGGGCTAAGTTTGGATTTTCACTCAGTTTATCAATTAATATTTCGAACTGCTGCTTTGTCGTTATTTTCACCATATTGATACACAAAATTAATTAATGATGCAAAGAATCAATAATTGTTAACAAAATCTTTATTTTTCCTTCTATTTTACTTCTTGTTTCTTCGAAAATGTTCACTGCAACTGAAAATTGGTGGTTGCTGAAAAACAGCCGCTTCGTCAACTGAGATTTGCAACTTCAGTTGAGAGTTGCCATACGTGGATCAATTTTGACAACTGGCAACGCCACTCAACGATAATTGTTATCGATGATCGACCCCTTTATCTATATATATAAAAGAGCTTAGTGATGACTGAGTGAATGAGTGAGTGACATGTATATCATCGCCCAGACGAAACCGCTGAAGCTAGAAAGCTGAAATTTTGACTGTGGGTTGCTGTCGGTGTGTAGGGGTGAGATAAGGCTGGGTTTTAGGAAATTCGACCTATAAGGGTACGAAAAGTACTAAAAGGTACTAAATATGGTACCCTTTGTATTAGGCAAACGGGAAGAGCTAGAATTCTGAAATTTGGAATGAGGGTAACTGATGGAAAGTTAGAAAGATGTACCTATGGGTTTTGGGAAATTCGATCTCCAAGTGTACGAAAAGTACTAAATTTAGTACCAATTGTATATTTTGAAAGGATTTAGCTAGAAACTTGGAATTTGGTATGGAAATGAAGGTTGGGAAGTGGTGTTTATAAAAAGAAATGGTTTGTGAAATTCGTATTCATGTGTACGAAAAGTACTAAATGGTACTAAATTTAGTACAATTTGGATTTGGGTGAAAGGATGGAGCTGGAAATCTGAAATTTGGAATTAGGATTACTGACGGAGTATAGGATTGAGAAATAGGGGTAGTTTTGGAAATTCGTACTTATGTGTACGAAAAGTACTAAATTTAGTACAACTTGGATTTGGATGAACGGATAGAGCTAGAAACCTGAAATTTGGAATTAAGATTACTGACGGAGTATAGGATTGCGATATGGGGTAGTTTTCGAAATGTGTACTTACGTGTACGACAAGTTCTAAATGGTACTAAATTTTGTACAACTTGGATTTGGGTGAACGGATAGAGCTGGAAACTTGAAATTTCGAATTAAGATAACTGTTGAAGTGTACGATTGATATATGGGGTAGTTTTAGTACTTTTGTTTACGAAAAGTACTAAATGGTACTAAATTTGGTACAATTTGGATTTGGTTGAACGAATAGAGCTGGAACCCAGCAATTTCGTACTTATTTCGTACAAAATATGGTATCCATGGTATTAGGCAAACGGGAAGAGCTAAAATTCTGAAATTTGGAACGAGGGTCACTGATGGAGAGTTAAAGAGAGAACCATTTGGTATGGATTTTGGAACTACCACCTATAAGTGTACAAAAAGTACTGAAAGTTACTAAATTTGGTACCAATTGTATATTTTGAGCGGATATACAATCTTCAAATTTGGTATGGCAATCAAAGTTGGGAAGTGGTGTTGATATAAGGAAATGATTTTGGAAGTTCGTACTTACATATGTGTACGAGAAGTAATAAATGGTACTAAATTTGGTACAATCTGTATTTGGGTGAACGGATAGAGCTGAAAACCTGAAATTTGAAATTTAGATTACAGTCGAAGTGAAATATGGGGGTAGTTTTGGAAATTCATACTTATGTGTACGAAAAGTACTTAATGGTACTAAATTGGATTTGGATAGACCTGGAAAACTGAAATTTGGAATTACGATTACTGATGGAGTGAAGGACTGAGGTAGTTTTGGAAATTCGTACTTATGGGTACGAAAAGTACTAATCCTGAAATTTGGAATTAAAATTACTTTTGGAGTGTAGTTCTGGAAATTCGTACTTATGGGTACGGAAATTACTAAATGGTACTAAATTTGGTAAAATTTGGATTTGGATAGGCCTGGAAACCTAAAATTTTGAATTAAGATTACTGATGGATTGAAGGACTGAAGTAGTTTTGGAAATTCATGCTTATGGGTACGGAAAGTACTACATAGTACAAAATTTGTTACAATTTAGATTTGGGTGAACGAATAGAGAGAATCCTGAAATTTGGAATTAAGAATGAGTTAGTTTTGGAAATTGTTACTTATGGGTACGGAAAGTACTAAATGGTACTAAATTTGGTACAATTTAAATTTAGGTGGACCGATAGAGCTGGAATCCTGAAGTTTGGAATTAATATTACTTATAGAGTGTAGGATTGAGGTAGTTTCGGAAGTTCGTACTTATGGTTACGAAAAGTACTAAATGGTACTAAATTTGGTACAATTTAGTTTTGGGTGGACGGATAGGGTGGAATCCTGAAATTTGGAATTACTGTTGGAGATAGTTATTGAAAATCGTATTTTCATACAAAAAGTATTAATGGTATTATGAATAGAGATGGAATTCGGAAATTTGGTATTATTGACCCTCTACCTACACATCAGTAGGGTTGAGATATGGATGTGGTTGTGGATATACCTACAATATGTGTACGAAAATTACAAAATGGCACAGAATTTGGTTCAAATTGTTATTGTGTAAATTAGTAGAGCTGAAATTGTGAAATTCTTTATTATGTATACGATTATGCGATTTTGATTTAGTTTTGGATAAAAGACAGTAGTTTTTTAACTTATACATATTATAAGTACTGAATTTGGTACCATTTTGGCGTTGCTTGAAGGGTTAAAGGTGGAATTTCCAATTGTTGTATGAGGTATGGTGTTGGTGTTAGATAAGGATTTTTTGAAATGCATACAAATTCTGAAATTAGGCTGAGGGCTGGCTGACTTATTGAGAAATACGAAATGTACTAAATGCAATGAAAAACATTTGGTATTGGTCTAAGGAATAGAAGTGGAATTCTGGTATATTATTTATTTGTCAGGTTCATTGTTAGAAGTGGTAGTACAATAAATGTACTAGAAGTATTAAGTTATACTAAATACACTGTGCAACACGAAAATTATTAACCATATTCTGACACCGCAGTGTGATAGATTACCAAAAATGAGAAGACACGTGTCTCGCCGTTTTTCCCTATCTCATCAACTTTCGCGGTTATAGGCCTCCAAGGGTTTGAGGCTTTGATGTAGAAAGGCTCATTTAGTCAGGACTATATCTTCCAAACCGTTAGGAAATTTGAATTTATCGCGGAGGCAAAGTTGTAGCTCTTGTCTTAAAGAACAAAAATTGTGAACACATATAATTCATCAACCTTCATCTTCAAGGTCAAAATTGCCATGGTCAAATTTCTTTTAAAAATTTTCTCAAGTTTTGTTATACAGCTTTCAAACCGATCAAAATTGGAGCAAACAACCAATTAGAAAAATGTACCTTAGATCTTAGTAAATAACTTTCTAGAACATACGAACTCTGTAGAAACGGATCTTAATGGTCAAAATAGCAAAACAATTGCGATTTTTATCCTCTTTTCTAGGATTCCGCTCCATAGATATTAAACCGTTCAAAATTCAAGAAAACAACCAACCACATTAGTGTAGCAAAGGCATCAGTAAACAACTTTCTGGAACATGCGAAATGTCTATGAACGGTTCTTAATGGTAAAAATAGCAAAAATCTTTTGAAAATATCCAATTTTTATGATTTTTTTCTCGGACTCTAGTCCAAAGATACGCAACCGCCCAAAATTGTACCTAAGATTTCAATAAACAACTTTTTAGAACATATGAAGATTCTAGGAATGATTCTTAGGGCGGAAATTCACGAACGATTAAATTTTTTTAGCATTCCCCCTGCTCAGGTTTGGAAATAACAAACTGTTAAAAACTCAAGGAAATTTTAAAGGTTTGTTATTTACAGACCTGAACAGGAAAGAATGATCTAAAATAATTTAATTTTGAACTTGAAGAATCGTTCCTAGAATCTTCATTTGTTCAAGAAACTTGTTTGTTGAAATCTAAGGTACATTTTTGTAGTTGACTGTATCCTTAATTTTTGGGCGGTTGCGTATCTTTGGACCAGAAAAAAGTATAAACATTGTATATTTTCAAAAGATGTTTGCTATTTTTACCATTAAGAACCGTTCATAGACATGTCGCATATTCCGGAAAGTTGTTTATTGATGCCTTCGCTACACTATTGTGGTTGATTGTTTTCTTGAATTTTGAACGGTTTAATATCTATGGAGCGGAATCCTAGAAAAGAGGATAAAAATCGCAATTGTTTTGCTATTTTGACCATTAAGATCCGTTTCTACAGAGTTCGTATGTTCTAGAAAGTTGTTTACTAAGATCTAAGGTACATTTTTCTAATTGGTTGTTTGCTCCAATTTTGATCGGTTTGAAAGCTGTATAACAAAACTTGAGAAAATGTTTAAAAGAAATTTGACCCTGGCGATTTGGACCTTGCAGATGAAGCTTGATGGATTATATGTGTTCACAATTTTTGTTCTTTAAGACAAGAGCTACAACTTTGCCTCCAAGATAAATTCAAATTTTCTAACGGTTTGGAAGTTATATTCCTGACTAAATGACCCTTTGTACATCAAAGCATCAAACCTTTGGAAGCCTATAACCGCGAAAGTTGATGAGATAGGGAAAAACGGCGAGGCACGTGTCTTCTCATTTTTGGTGTTCTATCACACTGTGGTGTCAGAATATGGTTAATAAAATATGACTCAAAAAATTACACACAGTGATATTGAAGCACTGGTATTGAGTGAATTGATAAATGAAATTTGTTGTGAGGATCACTGTTGAGATTAGATCAGAATGTTTATTAAAATCGACCTTTAAATGTATGAAAGGTTTCTACATGTAATACCATTGGCATTGGGTGAACAAGTAGAGCTAAAACTGTAACATATGAGCTAAGGTTCTGGATTCTAAAAATTTTACTGAATAATGTACTATTGTTTCTATATTAACATGAATTCGGTTTCTAAATAATGTAATAATTGTTCCATAGACACCCCGTTTCATATTAGCTCAATGATATGGGACCTACTTTTTATCGCCGAGTCCGAACGGCGTGCCTTACGACACCACTTGTAGAGAAGATTTACATGGCTGAAATACTCAGGAAATGTCATTATTGAGGGATATTTTGCCACCGTTGAAAATTTGATGTTGCCTGACCGGGGAATCGATCGGTTTTCTACATTTTGATATCACAAATTCCCAAATTCGGTTGGAAAATGTGGATAAAATTTTCAAAATACCCATACCGTTCTTATAAAACATGGACTATAATTTAAAATGTACGCCGCTGTTGAAGTGTAGAGGTCTTTTTTTGAGATTAGATTAAAACGTGTACCAACAATACTTGAAAGAAATTAAATATCAATTCAAATAGGTATTAGTACATAAAAATGTTCATTGTTCACCACATTAAATATTTTTTTGAATATTATTCCTTTTCCGCATACGAAGTAGCGGGTATTTTGCTAGTATATACATATATTGGTCCACTTCTTTCGGTATTTGCACTTTGGAACACGATGAGAGATGAGTTCTATCAGTACTCATTACAGTAGTAATGTTTTGTAAAACAACCAATACTTGATTCGCTTCTTTTCACTATGTCACAAGCTGATACTTTTTACTTCTTATATATGAATTGTTTTAAAACTATCAATGAAACATAATTTTTTTATTTGAGAAGTTTGCCTGTTGAGGGTATAGAGTATGGAGGGTATATTAAGTTTGTTCTTCCGTTTGTAACGCATTGAAATAATCATTTGCGACCCTATAAAGAATATGACGAAAAGTCAAAAAATTTAACATTGATGAAGCCAAGGTTTGCATTGTTATAATTCACGAAATATTGTAGTGTACCACGAAATATGACCATAGTTGGATCAAACGAAGTGTTTTTAATCAAAGCTCAAAAATGTGGCGAAAAAAGCTATGACCGCGTAAATGAATAAAAATAGGTAAAAACACGTTTTTTTTACTTTTTTTTTTTTGTTTTGCCTTATTATTTTTTTTTTTACGTTGTCATTCGATTGGCGGTTAAACCGTGTAAATTACTGAGATCTGTCCGAAGTAAAAATAGAAGAATACAAAATGAAGATTACACTTCTAATGTATCACTTTTCAAAATTTCCACTGCATCCACCTTTTATGGAGGTGACATTTTGAAGCCAGATTTTAGGTGTTTTTTGTATTTTTGATCTAACTGCAACGCGAATTCGGATATTTCGGAAAACATATAATAGTATCAAAGTACTTGTGTTTACGCATAATTTGATGTGTATATTGACTATGTAGCCTAGACAGCATCTCAGTAATCCACCGCCAAAGGTAAAAATTTAGTGCGATATTTTTTCGAAAAACCCTGTTTTTTGGGTACAGTATTTACAATATCCTTTTGATTGTGTTGGGCCCCAAGATATTTTAGTTTTTCGACGGCCCGGATCATATAAATTATAGATCGTAAAAATCCATCCACTAGAACGGGGAAAACAGCAACTGCAAAAACCGAAAAATGTGCGTAAAATATTTTTGAAAATATCGCGGATTTAATCGCGTTTTCTGCCGATCGCGTCCTTTTCAATAAAGAAACTGGCACATCACTCGCGTTTTTGAGAAGACAGCGGTTTAAAAAATATAGTGGCATGGGAACTGTATCCGATTTATGCCAAAAATAGTGTGTGATGCTACATCCACGGTTCTTGATGGATTTTATCGAAATAAGCTTAGATCGATGTATTTCTTCATGGATGATAGTGAAATTGGATGCGCATAAAAAGTGTATGCACTTTGTGCAAAATATAAGCGTTATACACTTTGTTGTACACTAAACTGCAGACGACGCTACATCTTAGCAGCCAAAGTAAATCCTGGCAAATGTGTACAAATTAAAAGAGAAGAATTCGCTGTATTAGTAAACCGCATGCGCATCAAGTGATTTTGAGGATTTCGCGATTAACATGCATTTCAAAATTAACATTAGCCGATACAGTTTTATTTCAAGATTATAACCCATTTAAAGGAACCCAACATTTATTTGAAATATACCCATATCTTCTGCTAGATTTTAGCGTGTATTCGAAAAGTGATTAGAATAAAAAATGTGATTTTTTGCGTGAAATTTAACTAAAATAAAAGAATAATTCCGACCTATTTTTCTTAAACTTTCTTAACTAACTCACAAAATAAATTTTAATAAATATTTTCTCTTACAAAAATGTTATAAATTTCCCTCAATATATTTTTTTATTTTTTGATATAATATGCAAACCGGATTTTTATAGTCTTGGTTTCATTTGAATCTTCGCGAAGTTTAGATTACGTACATATTTTTTATATATTTTTCAGATGCATAAACAGCTTGAATTTTATTAAAACAAATTGCAAACTAACAATTGTTTTGAATGCTTTCCTAATTTCCGCGAAAATTTACAACTTTTTCACTAAAGTTATGGGACCTCAGTAAACATATAGTATGTAGGAAGCCATACATTAACAATGTTTCCCGATATAATGAATAGGGTTTTTATAAGATTTTTTCTAATAATCAGAATTGAAACCGCCATAACTTTTGCGCGCAATATCCAAAATTAGTATCTCGAACAGATTTGAGAATGGGATTTTTTTTCTCAATGCATGTACCAAAAATCGTTCATGTAGCGTCAAAACAAATTTTAATTTTTTTTCAAATGGAATATTAAAAAATTCTGACTTTTCCTCATATACATACATATATTCTTGATCAGCGTAAAATTCTGAGTCTATCTATGCATGTCGTTCTTCCGACTGTGGTAATCACTCTAGCATCCACGAAAATGGTCCTATCTCCATTTTGAAATTTTGGGAAGATGCGTCTTTTCTTTGCAGGCAGGTCACGTTTGATGATGGGCTATATCGGTCCACGTTTTGGTATAGCCCCCATATGACGGTACCGCCCGATTTCAGGTATTTTGCCGTTTTTAGTCATATTTTCAAACCGAATTAGCTATAATTTGACATTCAGCGTTCCTAGTGATCAACAAACTTATATTCCGAAAGATATGGACATAGGTCCATCTTTTGGTATAGCCCAATATAATGGTACCTCCCGATTTTCGGTATTTTGAGAATTTTTGCTACATTATTTGACCGAACTACCTGCAATTTTACATTTGAGGTTATCAATGGTCACAAAACATTCACACCAAAAACCGTCAACATAGGTCAATATTTTAGTATAGGCCCCATATAACGGTACCTCCCGATTTTCGGTATTTTGGGGATTTTAGCATCATTATTTGACCGAACATCCTGCAATTTTACATTTGAGGTTCCCAGTTGTCACAAAAAATCTCCACCAAAAACCGTCAGCATAGGTCCATGTTTTAGTACAGCCCCCATATAACGGTACCTGCAATTTTACATTTGAGGTTCTCAATTGTCACAAAACATCCCCACCAAAACCCGTCAACATAGGTCAATGTTTTAGTATAGGCCCATTTTAACGGTACCTCCCGTCACCAAACATCTCCACCAAAAACCGTCAGCATAGGTCCATGTTTTAGTATAGGAAAAAAAGAATTACCCGTAATTTAACATTTGATGTTCCCAGTGGCCACAAAACAACTCCACCAAAAACTGTTAATTTGGGTTCAAATTTTGGTATAGCCCCCATATACCTCCTGATTTTCCGTATTTTGAGGTTTTTATCTACATTTTTTGAGCGAATCACCTGTAATTTAACATCTAAAATTCCCAATGACCACAAAACATCTCCACCAAACATTGTCAACGTAGTTCCAAGTTCACGTATGTATATCGCCCATATAACGGTACCTCCCGATTTTCGCAATTTTGATGATTTTAGCTACCTTTTTTGACAGAACTATCAATAATTCGACATTTTAGGTTCCCAGTGATGACAAGACATCCCCACCAAAAATGGTCACTATAGGTCCCTGTTTTGTTATAGCCCTCATAAAACGGTTTCTCCCAATTTTTGTCAATACAGGTCTATGTTTTTGGTATAAGCCCCATATAAAGGTACCTGCCGATATTAGGTGTTTGGGGATTCCATCCAGATTTTTTTACCTAACTACCTGTAGTTTGACTTTTCGTTAACAATTGTCAAGAAAGATTTATGATTTTGTATAGCTCTATAACAGCACCTTCCGATTTTAGGTATTTTGACAATTTCATCTATAAGTTTTCACCGAGCTATCTGTAATTTGACGTTTGAGTTTACCAATAGTCAAAGAACTTCTTCCCCTTAAATTATTATGGTTCATGTTTTCATATAGCTCCATATAAATTTGCCGCCCGATTCATGACATTTTTAGATACATTTTTTTCTACCCGATTTTAGGGTTTTGAGGAGTACAGCTACATTTGTTAACCGAACTATCTGTGATTCGACATTTGAGGTTCTCAGTGATCACAAAACGTCTACACCACAAATTTTCAACACAGGTCCATACTTTGACATACATAGCTCCATATAAAGGTGCCGTGTATCCGTGGTCACAAAATATTTCCACCTAAAATTGTCGACAGGAAAGAAAATAATATTCCATATTTAGTATCAGAATATGTTATGGTTTATTTTCAACTTTTAGTAAATAAATTTGTTTACCCCTGGAAGTCCATAACCAAATGGTCTGAAATGGAGTGGTACTACACCAAAATGTGTCCCATGCCCAAAAATTTTAGTGGGAGAGTTTCTGTACAATTGGGAACTCCAAATGCCAAGTTACAGCCAATTCGGGCTAAAAATGAAGACGAAATCCTTAAAACACCTGAAATCGGGTGGTACCCCTATATGAGGGCTATAGGAAAAATGGACCCATATTGGTTTTGGTTTCATATTCATGTATTCATTTCACTCATCCAAATCTGAAAAGTGCTCAAAGTTTTAGTTCGATTGGTCAACTGCAACTGTGTGAAAAATGGGTTACTAGATTTGAACTAAACGGACACCAAAGCAAGTTAAATAAAACACTGTAAAAAAAATCTGAAAGATGTATTTGTTTATCACATGTACAAAAAAGTAAATACACCAAAATGGATACAGGGTGTTGATTATTGTATGTTGTCTTCCAAGTATGTATTTTGCCAATTTGGCAAACCCTTGGCCACAAGTAAAAAAAGTTGTACCATTTCCTTTACTTATCTCTTCTATTCATTCAAAATTTGTCTCAAAAATTAAATCGAATTGCAATTCTATTGTAAAAATTGCAGTGCATTTAATAGCTCACTGTCACTAAACAAAGAAGCAAAAAATCACTCCAGCTAAGTGAGCTAGTGCGATGTATTGCCTGAATTCCATTCATTGTACGTTACAATACAATTGAAGAGTTGACAAATTTGCACACTGTCATTGGACAAAGTAGCAGAAATAGCTCTTGTCAACTGAGGCATAGTTTATTTAGTCAGAATTTCAGCATGTGGCATTTGTCCTAACAGAGGCACAGAATTAACGTTATAGGTAATTCAATTATGTACATTCAATGAATTGGGAATAATTTACTAAATCTCATTATGAAAAAAACAGGAGCAGTACAAAAATTAGCTATTGTTTAGATTTTAAGAGGAATTATGCCTACATAGCCATATTGGTGGGTGTGAGAATATACTTGTTTAAATAAAGACAATAGTAATTTTATTGGAATTGAACAAAATATTGGAATTAGCATGAATTGAAGAAAATATGTACAAAATTATGTAGAATCTTAGTTTTTAAGTAAATCAAATTTATGGGGGATATATTTCAGTATATCTAGAATTTTATAATACTTATTCAGCTTTTTAACCTTTGCATATGAAAAATCTCGGATTCTCAAATATTTTTCGTTTAAACACCAATCCAACATTTTTTTGCAGGCAATATAACTGAAATTAATAAAATAAAATTTTAACTTTAAATTAAAATCACACAACACCACATGTGTCGATTATTTTGAGTTGGTTGAGTCGTCAAAATTCGTTACCTCTTTTTGTTTGTTTATGTGTCTTTTTGTTTGATTTTATAGATCACAACTCTATAGTTACATTGTTATTTAGTTTTGGTTTTTTAGTAAGGGTCTTCCTGCTCCTCCACACATCTCCCTTTTTTTCTGAAAGCCACAATTACAAAAATTGAACAATCAAAAGTCATAGAATCGAATTTCCAATGAATTCCACAGAACTCCAATATCCATCATAAATCATGTCACTAAAAAAAGGCAACACCAACCAACCATTTAGAGCAGCATATGAAAAACAATCTCCCAACTACAACAGCAACACCAACAATGAAACCACCAAAGTCAATACGTACATGAATGCCAACAAATCTATTGATATCAAATGATACTCTGACTGACAGCGACGAAGATGATGATGGTGCTGGTGGTGGTGGCTGTAAATGCTGGTAGCCAAGATCAACGCGTCACAATGTCTGGCCAGGTCTGCAAAAGGGAGGTTTTCCAATCAAAACCACCTTAGTTTGGAAAAAAGTGAAAATTCTAAGTAATTCTTAGACAATTATGGGGAAAACGATGAAATCGAATTTCTTTTGTGTGGCTGTGTGTGAGTCTTTTATTGTTGTATCCCAAAAAAACACTTGTTCAAATCGATTTTGTTTGGAAACCACCAACCAGGCAGCATCCTCAATTCACTTGAGGTTTTATTCCCTTTCTTTTAAGGTTTTATTGACAAAGAGTTTTCATTCATAAATTTATAGAATCATTACTGGATTTTGGAATAGGGTTCAGTCAGTCATTTTTTATTATTTGCTTATGAAAAATCTTTGTTTTCATGTTTCTATCCCCAGTTTGTTTGTCTTTTTAACCAAAATAATATGTTTGGGTTTTCTCATTGTTAACCCTTGATATGATTAATGGTTTTATCTGGATATTCTAAACAAATGGTATCAGAGATCATTTCAAATTAACTTATTAGCTGTCCCTGGGGTAATTAAGTCGTTTCCATAACAAACTATTTTTATTGTTCGACTGATATCCTGGTTAAGACAATTATTAATGATTTTTTTTTCAAGATGAGATGAGATGAGATAAGATGAGATCAGGTTATTCTAGCATCTTAAAGCTACTGGTCAGAATGGTTTGTTCAAAGTGACAAGTGATATGTGTGGGATCAAGTAAGACGATCAGGGAGGGAAAATCATTTGATGAAAACTAAATTATATGGATTGACTAATTCCATGCATTTATGTAGCTTCCAGCTTACCCAAAACATAGTTCAAATTATATGTATGTTTAAAAAAATAAAAGACTACCGGGTTTTATGTATCAAATTTATCATTTTTCAGAATGTCAGCCACCATTTTAGGACAGTGCTGGTTAGCTTAAAGCGTTATGTTCTATTTCAATAGACCTCCCTTGACAAGTTCTTCCCATCTTTGAGAAATACTCACAAACAAACAATAAAAACAGTCAAATAAAGATTCGTTTGTATTTCTATTCAATATTTGTCATAATTTTAAATCTGTAATTCAATTCCAATAAATTTACCATTGTTTTTTTTTCTTTTTTAAATAATGCAAGCAGTTCCTCACTCCCATCGATGTATTATCTTTGCAAAATTCTTCTAAACAAGTATGTATAATTTCTTCTGCTGCTCCTGTTTTCGTTAATATATGTGTTATTATATTCATTTGTAATTCAGTGATGGTGATTGTAGTACCATTTTAAATTGTGCGACAATGGCCACATGCTGCAATTCTGACTAAATAACTATACCTCACTTAGCAGGATCAATTTCTCTCCTTTGTTTAATGACAGTGTGCAAATTTGTCAAATCTTCAATTGAATTGTAATTCATATTCTGTTTTTTCATACTAAGGACAAAACTGTTAGAACTGGAGACAATAGCTCTTCACTTAGCAGGAGTCATTGTCATCTCCTCTATGGAATAGGCAATCACATTTGAATGAATTAACGAGAAAATAAAGGAAGTGATACACCTTTTTAACTTGTGGCCAAGTGTCTACCAAATTGGCAAAATACTAGGAAACAAACAACAATAACGCAAAAAGTCATCACCTTAGTACATAGGTTGCGGAAAGTCTACAAGTTTCATTAGGGAGATGTGAATAAAAAACAGCCGCGGACAACTTATTGGTCCTGGAGTGAAATCTTATAACAAACATTTCCGGTTCCAATTATCCCTGGATTTATGAAACGAATCTTTTGGATTCTCCCAATATTAATACCACGTTCTCCTACACGCAGAGAAAAAAATATGTTTGATCCAACAATATTCCAAGAGCAAAATATGTATTGTTAACATATTGTTGGATTCCTCATGTAGTATTGTAAATCCAAAAATAGTTTGTGTCAACTGAACAATATTTCTCTCTTTTCTTCGAAAATTTGTTTCTCTTCTCTCGCTATTCGATGCCGTGTTGAAAAAACAATTTTGGTGAGTTGTGGTGTGTTTGTATGACATGCTGCCTTTACCTTTGTTTTTGTGTGTATGTACTTGTGAGACTCTTGTTTGTATTTGTTTCTGTTTTGTTTCATTCTTCTATCTTCATTTGCTTTGAGGTTTGGTGTTATACCGGAGTTTGTTATCGTGTTTGATTATTCCTTATGTTGTGGTGGGTGCTTGTGGCTTTTTGTTTGTCTTTGTTGTCAGCCAATGCAGCAAACCATGTATTGTGTTCATCAATGATTGCAATATTATACGCGACATTTATATCCAAGTTATGCGAAAAGTGTATATGCGAAGTATATGCACTCAAATCAAAAATTTCTGGGCTGGTTTTCTGTATTGACAATACTTTTTGTAAACAAAATTAGATTATGATAGTTCCTACAATCGGTATTGTTAACGATTTTAACAATATTGCGGAAATTCGAAAGTTGTTTTTGTTTTCTATGTTTGAAACAAAAGATGGTATTTTTGGATTTGGATTACAATGTTTGAACAAAACAAATACATTTTTGGAACCAAAACATATATTTTTGTTCCAACAAAAGCGAAAAATATTTTTTCTCTGCGTGTATGCGAACATTAACAGTTATGAGTTTATTCTTTTATTGGTAACCTTCTCAATACTATGAAAAAACGAAGGAAAAGAAAAACTAACCTCTCTAATTTTTACTACTGCATATTCAAGATAGAGTGTACTGGATGTACGATCTAGAATCAGAAATCGACTCGTATCACCAACTTGTTGCAGTTGGTTTTGCCGACAGAGATATACTTTTAATCCATCTCTGTTATGCGTGTCCTTTCGGTGCTCGAATCGGCCGCCCGACTAAACACGGAGACTCCACAGGGCCAAGGTACTCAACCCGCCTGTCAAATCCCACACACACAAACATCGAAAAACTGTATCCAGTACATCCATACATTCTACTTTTCCGGAACCCCATACACCATACAGTATACTCACGCACTTACTTCATCCAACCCTCCCCTTATTTGAACGTATGAACTTGACGAGTGACATATCTTAACGATTGTAGACGTTCCGAATAAATGCTTACGTTTTGGTAATAAATGTGATTTGGATTAAAGCGCTAAAGAGTGGCATTTTTGCGTAGGAAGTACCAAATGGAATGGAAGTGGATCTTATTTTGTGAGTAATTTCTTTTGATAGTTTTCGCGACCACCAGTTCATCGTAGGATTTAGATCATTTAGACTATTATGTCGAAAAGCATTGACTTTCCTACGAAACAAAATTATATCGCTGTATCCGAATCACAGCCCTTAAACTGCACTTAAGTGAAAATGGAGGGAGTGGCACTAAAAGTACAATTAACACAGTATTATGAAGTGTGGAGCAACGTAGTATTCGGTTCGAGAGTTGTCGTGCGCACTTACCACTAAACATGGATGCTGTCCGAAGGGCTTTTTTAAAGCTTTCGGGTAATTTTCTCATGAAACATGGACTTGCCACTCAAAAAACTTGTACCATCGTAAAAGGGGCTTTGAGCGCAACATATTGCAAGAAAAATCAAAACGATTCGAAAAGAGGTCCTAAACTGAAACCCGAAGGAGTTGACATATATAGTCCATATTCTATGTCTCGTAGAAATATTTCGATGTGCAAAGCATGGATCCAATCGGTTACTGCCTTCGAGAAATATCATGCGAACCATTTTAACGAATAGCTCTGAACTTTTGCGTGGAACGTACCCGATGGAGTGGACCGATATGGCCGATCATGGAACTTGTTTTAATTTTGCGAAAAATATTACGACTGCCAAATTTTGGACCGAATCGCTTTATCCGTTCCAGAGTTATCGTGCTCCATCCACTACACATGGTGCCATAGCGGGTTTTTACAGCTTCCGGGCCATTATCTAAGGAAGTATGGGCTTGATCCTGATAAAACTTGTACCGCCGTAAGGGGGCAGCGAATACAAAATGTTACAAGAAAAATCAAAACAATTCGAGAGGAGGTCTTAAACTGTACTTTTCCGAAATTTCGTTGGGGAGGGGGGGGGTGGGGTTTGCCGATATAGTTCCTATTCGAACTTGATCTATGTCTGGTAGAAATATTACGATGTGCACAGTATGGATCAAATCGGTAAGTCCCTTCGAAAGTTATCGTGCGCATAAAAAAAGTTTATCTTTTGTGGGGGAGGTAACGGATGGAGTGGTCCGATATGGCCCATCTTCGAACTAAGTTTGGACAAATTTTTACGAAAGCCAAATTTTGGACCAAATCATGCCTCATCGAAATAATGGTAGCAAAATTTGGACGTTTTTTAGACAATTTGGAGTTGATTTAGCCATATCCGTCTGTCTGTCTGGCTAGATCGCAAGATAACTCTCGAACGGATCAATCGATTCGGTCCAAAATGTATCGGTCCACTCCTTCTGGTACCTCCCTCACAAAAGATCGAAAATGTTAGCAAAATGTTTGTGCGCACGATAACTCTAGCAGGGAGTAACCAATTTGGTCCATACTTTGCACATCGTAACATTTCTACCAGATATAGATTGGGTTCTAATATGGAGGATAAACCATATCGGTCCACTCCTTCAGGTACCTTCCGCAAAAAAGTTCAAAAAATTTCGGAAAAATTGGGCGCCCAATAACTTTGGAAGGGAGTGACGGACTTGGTCCATACTTTTCGTATCGTAATATCCCTACGGGATATTATAAGTTCTAGGACAGTGAAGCCATTACATAGTCGATACGTCCGAAGATTTACTTTACCACCAATGAAACCAGGTAACGTAATTTGGTGACTATGTGGGTTCGAGTCCTTGGCTTTCCTTTTTCACTTGCAAATAATTTCAGATCATCAAGCTTAACTCTAAACGAGAAAATTAAAAAAAAAATTTTTTAAATTTTAAAATTTTTTCCCTTATTTTTGGTGCGAAATAATGATAGGTTCAGGGAAATTATTCGGGATTTACAGGTATAAATTTGAGGAAAACTTTTTACAAATCATTGTTTTTTAGATCGCCGATGTCCAACAAGTAATTTAGTTAAGATGTTCAACACTTTAAAGCAGTTTTTAAGAAACAAATTTTTAACGTGGAAGAGGAGGTGAATCTGTTGTTGTCAGAGGAAAGGACCATTTCAGATTGCATGAAAAGAGTAGAAAAAATTAAATCCAGTTTTGTAAAAAGTTTCATAAATTGAGCGCAAATTTCAACGTCAAAAAAGTCTGGATGGTTCTTCAATGCCACTTTGACGGCAAAATCGCTTATTTTTCCCATTTATTGCAGTTTAAATAATTTTGCATCTCAAAACAACAGTCAACTTGATCTTCAGGTATCGAAAATGCGATGTAAACAAACTTTAGTAAGCTCGAATCGACCAAGGAAGAATACAAAAATTGGAGAACCCTCCAGACTTTTTTGACGTTGAAATTTGCGCCCAATTTATGAAACTTTTTACAAAACTGGATTTAGTTTTTTGATTGATGCTCTTTTCATGCAATCTGAAATGGTCCCTGCCTCTGACAACAACAGATTCACCTCCTCTTCCACGTTAAAAATTTGTTTCTTAAAAACTGCTTTGAAGTGTTGAACAAATCTGCATTTTGAAAATAATTCGCGGACAACATCTAAACTAAATTAGTCGTTGGACATCGGCGTCATAAAAAAACAACGATTTGTAAAAGGTTTTTCTCAAATTTATACCTGTAAATCCCGAATAATTTCCCTGAACCTATCATTATTTCGCACCAAAAATAAGGGAAAAAATTTTAAAATTTTACAAATTTTTATTTTGTCGCAAAACCGAATAACTGATATATTGACATCATGGGAAATGCCCAACTCCAAAATACAAAATTATAAAATCCTATAAAAGTCATCTGAATTATGAAAAAAATACAAATTTACATGTGAACCTATGTTTATTTCGGGCACTGTATACATTTTTGCTTGTAAACAGGCTACAATAGGCTAAAATAAACGCTTAGTTATCGCGATTTAGTCAAAATCTTGTATAAGGCATAAGAATGGTCCGATATTGAATATTATATTCAATTTCAAAATGAAATAGTTTATTTAATAATGACTTGCTGTCAAAATGGTTTGGTAGAAATCGGTTCAGATTTGGATATAGTCCCCATGTATATGGGACCCGATTTGAGGTATTTGGTGCACCAAACACGCAAATTTTGTCCGATTTTTATACAATTTGGAAGATATCACTAAATTCGGACTAGAAATAGGTTAGCCGAATTTTATTGAAATAGATTCAGATTTGGGTATAGTCCCCATATACATATGTATATATTCGGCTGATTTAAAGTGATTGGTGGACCAATCACACTACGTGTGTCCAATTTTTATGGAAATTGGAATATATGACGAAATTGGCACTAGAAAAAAGCTTGCCAAATTATATTGAAATCGCTTCAGATTTAGGTATTTGGTGCATCAAATACGCAAGTTCTCTCCGATTTTGATGCAATTTGGAAAATGTTACCAAATACGGACTAGAAATAAAATTGTCAAATAATATTGAATGCGGTTCAAATTTGGATAAGCTCCCATATATATTTTCGAATGATTTTAGGTATTTGGTGCAACAATCTCGTCATGTATGTCCAATTTTGATGATATTTTAAATGCGTGACGGAATTTGGACTAGAAATAAGTAAATTAAGTCTAGAAAAAAATTGTCTAAATTATATTGAAGGCGTGGTGGTGTAGTGCAGTTATGTACTTACTTTAGTTGACTCAGAATGTCAGAATTTAGTATAGGACCACTTCCTGGCGTTTTATTAAAATTTAGAGTTTTGATGTATTGTAGGCCCTATAGTACATTTTTATGGCAAACAAATTTGTAGAATATTTTGATCGGATACGATCATACGATCACATATTTTATAGGATATTTTTGGAAAAAGGTACCAAAACAAATGCTTTAATGAATCCGTCCGAAGTTGTTTTTTCACGTTTTTTTTTGCTCCCATTGGACGCCCCTTCTGATGGTGGATAGGAAAAAAAAATATGCGGGGCGAACCAAAAAAAGTTAAATGGCAGTGTTTGTACTCCAGTGGAGCGGCTGAATACGGAGAAGGAAAACTCTGAATTCTATAGAAGGAACGGGAAACCACTGAAGTAATATCCCATGAAAATCATACAATACTTCAATACATTTATATGTTGTTGTATAATCGCTAATATCTGGATAACGGATTTGCAAATTAAGAAGAAGAATGACCGCATGAGGGTTAAATAATATAAAAAAAAATGTAAGTATCCAAGGTTAGGCCATAATCCAGTAGTTTTTGGATTTTTGGTCAGGTTTTTTCGAGAAATCGCCCACTGTGCATTGACGTGTAATTTAGCATTACATCATTTCCACGAATTATCATTTTTTTGTAATTGTTGATTTCTCGAAAGAGTTATTTATGTTGGTGTTACGGTGAAGGGTATCCCTTGGTCGGCCCCGTTCCATTTGTTTGGGTGGTGAATGAAACAACTCGGCAAAGCATAGCCGAGGTTGCATTTCATCAATCGTACGGTTTCCATCTTTTTACATTAAAAAGTTTGTGTTTTTGTTTTGGTTGTGATAATGAAACGATTCAGAAAAGCTGAAAAGTTTGTGGCTTTGTGTGATTGGTACGGGAATCGTTTTGTTTCTTTCCGTTCATTGCGTAATATTTTGTCCAAACTTAAATTAAGTTCGAAGATGGACTATATCGGTCCACTCCTTCCGGTACCTCTCCCACAAAAGTTCGAAAAATTTGCGCGCACGATAACTCTTGAAGGCAGTAACCGATTTGATCCATACTTTGCACATGGTGAATTTTCTACTAATTTAGATGAGGCTCCAAAATTGACTCAATCGGTTTACTCCTTCGGGTACCTCCCACACAAAATTTCGGATAAGTTCAGATTAGGACCTGCTCTTGAATCGCTTTGATTTCTGTTTTAGCAACTTGTATTCACTGCCCCGCATACGACGGTACAAGTCCATATTTCCTGAGAAAATAGTCTGAAAGATGCAAAAAGCCCCTATGACACCATGTGTAGTGGTTGGAGCGCAAGATAACCCTCGAACGGATCTGCCGATTCGGTCCTAAATTTGGCCTTCGAAATATTTTTTCCAAACATAGTTTAAATTCGAAGATAAGCCATATCGGTACACTCCTTCAGGTGCATCCCCCACAAAATTTCAAAAATGTTTGGAAAAATTGTGCGCACGATACCTCCTGAAGCGAGTGACCGATGTAATCCATACATTGCACATCCTAATATCTCTACCAGATATAGATCAGGTTCGTATATGGACTATATTTGTCTACTCCTTCTGGAACCTCTCACACACAATTTCGGATAAGTTCACATTAAGACCTGTTCTCGAGTCACTTTAATTTTTGTTGAAGCGATTTGCATTCGCTACCTCCATTACGGTGGTAAAAGTTTTTTCAGGGTCAAGTCCATATTTCTTGGGAAAGCAGCCCGAAAGATGTAAAAAACCCCAATGTCACCATATGTGGCGGTCGGAGAGCACGATACTGTTCAACTGATTTGGTCCAACATTTGGTCTTCGTCATATTATATCCAAACTTAGTTTCATGGGACAATACCGGTCCACAACTTCCGGTACTTCTCCCCAATATATAAAAAATGTTACTAAAATTCTAGAACGATATGACTTGAATGGGGCAACCAATTTGGTCCAAACTTTGGATCTCCTAATATATTTTCAAAATTTAGTTTAACTTCTAAAATGGCCCCATATCGGTCCTGCTTAAGGGTACATCCCCCACAAAAGTTCAACATTTGTGTCTTAGTACAGTTAATTCCTAATCCACATTTTTGTCGGCAAGTTCAAATGCCCAAAAATGGCTACAAAATTATGAAGAGACCTTAAATACATTCGACCTGTCCGTAGCTCTAAAGCCACACGTTGAAACGAAACTTTCCCATTATTTTGGCGTTCATAGATCGAGTTACGTACTAAAGTAATTTTATGAAATTACTGTATTGGGGAACTCGGCCTAAGAACGCCAAAATAATGGAAAGTTTCGTATTAAAGTTTCAGCGTGTGGCTTTAGAGTAGGTTAGAGTTAGGTTCACTTCACATATCTGTTGGCAAAGCCGACTGACACTTTTTTGCTTGTTTTCTGGGTAAATGTTACATAGTTAACAAAATTTGTGTTCACAAGTCCACGTTTATGTATAGTCCCATATAACGAACGTATTTCAAGTTTTTTAATTATTTTGTCAAATTATACAAACTTGGTGCCAAAATATACTTTTTTTTGTAATTTGATATTTAGTATTCTTAAGGGATCACAAGCATCTCAACTAAAATTCCATGGAATTTATATTAAAGAAAAGACTATCTAATAACGAAAAACAATTTACTGTCTTTATTCGTTCAAATTGTAGAATTTTGCGATAAAAAAACAGTTTCCATATCACTCAACTAATCATAATCGTTGATATGAGAGAGGTCGTCCCTGTTCCTTCCGAAATGTTTTCAAATTACCATGTTTTCGCTGATTCCGTGAAATAACCACCTCAAACAAATTCGACATGAGTTTGAAACTGAAAATGGCAAACATTTGTGTACATAGTTGTAGTTATATAGGATATAGCATAGATCTTTTATTTCAGTAATTTAAAAAAATGCATTCCACTTAACTGCAATTGTATTACATTTTACTAGAATTGTGGAGATCTATAGCAATTTTTCCAAACAACTTTCTCACACCCACCCAATTTCATCAAATCCAGTTATATTTTCAAGAACTCTTTTGTAAGACGACACAATTAAAATCGTTTGCCTTGCTTCTGTTTCTACTTTTAGTCACTTTAGTGTAATACAGTAAACGTAATTGAATTATCACCTCATAACTATGGTCACATGCTGTAATTCTGGCTAAATAAACTATGCCTCAGTTGGTAGTATCTACTATTGTCTTTAATATTTGTGCAGTGACAGTGTGCAATTTCTTAAACAGTCATCAATTCAATGCTAAACAACAAACTCATTATTTTTGAAAAAAAAAAAAATATGAATGGAACAATAACTAAAGGAAATGCTACACCTTTTTTACTTTTGGTCAAGGGAGTAAAAAAATTGGCAAAATACTTGGAAACAAACATAGGAAAACAATCGACCACAATGGTTAATACGAAGTTAAGTGGAAATAGAACATTTAAAATAATGAACTGAAAATAGTAATTGAATGGGTGTATGGTATATTGTCTAAAATTAAAACTTATTCGTATGTACGTACATCATATACTTGTAGTTACATTGTGTATTTATTGGAAATCCCTTACAAAGTAATTCAGAGGACACAAAATATTGGTATCGAATATTTTAATAACCATTTTAAGTAAAACGAAAGGAAAATTATATATTCTTCATCGCATTTTTACATTACACATTTAGCTCCCTCAATTTCCATAAGTTTAATACCAATGCTCTTGACTTATTAGCTTATTTAAATAAGAAAATAAATAAAGTAAAAAATAACAATTTCCCCAAAATCAAAACCAACACTTCCCCCACTAAAATAAACAAAAGAAAAGGGTAAAAATCAGTATTTACCAAAAAAGAAAACAAGAAATCCAAATTAAATAACAACTCAAATTAACGTGAAGTGTTAACACAAAAAAGGCCAAGTACAGCTCCTTCATAAAATAAATCAAATTTGGATTGGTTGGATGAAGGCAATCACAGGAAGCTATTCCATATCGTCGTAACACCTGAACACGATAAACAAGAACGAAAAAATAAAAGAACACAACCTGACAAAGTATAAGTAAATACTGACAAAACAAATGTCAAAAATTGGCAGCAAACAACCAAACGTCAACAAGAAAAATAACAAACTCCAACCTCAAAAAAGAAAAAAAATTATTCAGTTGACACAGAAAAAGGGTTAAAAAACAACCAGCCAGTCAACCAACCAACGAGAAATTATGTTAAAACAACGACAACAACACCAACTAACGAACAAATGAATTCTCAAAAATTGCTGCTTTGTTGAAATTGCTGATTAAATATTTGTCAACTGCCAGAAAATAACAAACAGCAATGCTGCAGCAAATGAACGAAAATTCATCAGTATTGAAGGTGGCAGAAAGTGTAGTAGATGTTTCTACCAGGAAAACACACACACAAACTAACTTGTGGGCCTGATTGATACTGCTTATACAAAGAATGAAATCTTAAAGGGATTCAATTTTGGGAACACAATCTGATATAAACGTGAATTCGAAAAATATTGTACAACCAACATTTAAAAGATATTAAAATCTTTATAATATTTAAAATAAGAAAGACGCTATTTGACATTTTTTTGGAAAGTTTGACAGTTTTTAGCCTAAACGTACTCAGGACAGTTTGACATACGATCATGTGTTGTGTTATTTATATTATATTATATAGTGACTTGATTGAGACACCTCCAAAACATTTTCTGGAGACAAAAATCGTTGATCACGCATTTTTTTATGTTGTGGAATCAAATGAAGTCTGTTCGCCTGAAGACTTATAAATTCCACCTTTTGTCCGGTCAAAAAGGCGCTGATATAAATCGACGTTTTAACATGGCAAAGCCCAGGCTTTATCTTGGTCCCTCTTTCATCTCAAGTGGACACTGACCTCCCCGTGGTGTCACCTGGGGAACTGCCTTTAACACCCGTTAAAGGTAGTGAGCTAACATGTGCCGCGCGTTCACCCATAAGAACGTTAAAAAATTGGGCTTTGGCGTCGGGTTAGTAGCCCTCCCCTAGAAAAAACATCCCACTATGAAAAAACAAAAGAAAAGAAAAACAAACGCCTCTAAAGTTGACGAACCCCGCAAACGTTTTAAGGACCATGATCTGCGAATCTGCACCTGGAATGTTCGCACTCTTTATAGAGAAGGTGCAGTCTTCGCATTGGCAGACGTACTTGAAAAGTACAAGGCCGATATTACTGCCATACAGAAAATACGATGGATTGGGGAAGGCGTCACAACAACACATAAAGGTGACGCACTGTATTATAGCTGTCATGACGTAAAGCATGAGTTTGGTTGCGGATTTGTAGTTAGTCGGAGACTAAAACATCTGGTATCCAGCTTCACCCCAGTGAATGAAAGACTTGCTGCAATTCGAATAAAAGCTAAATTCTTCAACATCAGCTTTATTTGCGTTCATGCTCCCACTGAAGAAAAGGACGAACAGACCAAAGATATATTTTACGAGCGCTTAGAAGAAACATATGACCGTTACCCTGCCCATGACATTAAAATCATTCTAGGCGATTTTAATGCCAAAATTGGAAAGGAGAATATCTTTGGCCCAACAGTCGGGAAATTCAGTCTCCACAGTGAAACATCTGACAATGGTATGAGGCTGATAGAATTCGCAGCGGCAAAAAACATGGTAGTTAGCAGTACCAGATTTAATCATCTCGATATTCATAAGGGCACCTGGCTGTCTCCAGATCAAAGACAAGTAATCAAACTGATCATGTTGTGATAGATGGAAGTCATTCATCCAGCGTGTTGGATGTACGATCGTTCCGAGGCGCAAACATTGATTCGGACCACTACCTTGTTGCAGCAAAGGTACGTACCCGTCTAAACGTTGCAAATAAAGCAAGAACAGACACAACGCGGAAGTTTGACATCGATAGGCTGCAAACACAACAGATAGCCACAGCATATTCCACTCAACTAGCCCAATTGCTTAACGCGAGCACTCCTTGTCCCGATAACATAACAACACAATGGCAAAATATTGCCCACTCAATGCAAACAGCCGCAAAATCCATACTGGGATTCCAGAGACCTCCACAAAGGAATTCATGGTATCACCAGGAGTGTCGTGCTGCTACCGAAGAGAAAAATGCGGCATATAGAGCTACTTTACAATCAGTAGCAACGCGTAGCGCACGAGAGAGATATCGGGAGAAAAGGAGAGAAGAGAAACGTCTTTTCCGCAAGAAAAAGAGAGAAATGGAAAAGCGGGAGTGTGAAAAAATCGAGATGTACAGGAGCCGGAATGTAGTCCGAAAATTCTACCAAATAGTGAAACATCAAACAGATGGCTTTGGTACAGGCACATCCTCCTGTAGTGACCAGCAAGGTAATCTAGTAACAGATACAGATAGCGTGCTCAGGATATGGAAAGAACATTTCTCCAATCTGCTGGTATCCAATAGTAGGAAGACGATGATACCACAGATCCAATCCCAGAAGATGGTATAGAATGTATACGACCCAGCCAAGATGAGGTAAAAACAGCAATCAACCGGCTGAAGAAAAATAAAGCAGCAGGAGCCGATGGCTTACCAGCCGAGCTGTTTAAAACCGGAGGCGACACGCTGATAAGGTGTATGCATCAGCTAGTTAGCACCATCTGGCAGGAAGAACACGTACCCGGCGATTGGCATCCTATGTCCCGTCCACAAGGAAGGAGATAAGACTGTATACTCCAACTATAGGGGCATAAGTTTTTGCCTATAAGATAATGTCAGGGATATTGTGCGAACGACTAAAGCCAATGGTCAACGAAATAATTGGACCATACCAATGTGGCTTTAGACCTGACCAGATATTTACCCTGCGGCAAATCCTAGAGAAGACCCAAGAGATGCAGATCGACACATATCACCTTTTTGTCCATTATAAAGCAGCATTCGACAGTCCCCTCCGATCAAAGGTATTCCATGCAATGTCTGAATTTGGTATACCCGCAAAGCTCATCCGGCTTTGTAAGATGACTTCAACTGATACTAGGTCCTCAGTTAAAATTGGAAAGAACCTCTCCGAAGAATTTTGTACCAAAAGAGGTATCAGACAAGGAGACAGCCTTTCGTGTGACCTAGTCAACATTTTGCTGGAAAAGGTAATACGAGATGCAAATGTCAAAAGAAAAGGCACAATTTACACCAATAGCCACAAGTTACTTGCTTATGCTGATGACATAGACATCATGGGTTGATCAGTAAAGGAAGTAACTGATACCTTTAGGAAGGTCGAAGCAGAATCTGCGAAAGTGGGTCTGGCGGTAAACGGCGAAAAGACCAAATTGATGGTGTCGACGCGCAAAGCGTCCATAGAGCTCTGACCAACTGTGGAAGTTGGTACCTACAATTTTGAGGTAGTTAAAGACGTCGTCTACCTCGGCACTGCCATAAACACAACAAAACACATCAGTTGTGAAATAAGAAGAAGAATTGTATTGACCAACATATGCTAGTATGGTTTAAGTAAGCAATTTAAAAACAAAGCCACATCTCGTCAAACAAAAATAACACTATACTAAACGCTGATACTACCCGTGCTAATGTATGGCTCCGAAGCATGGGTACTTGCGCAAGCAGATATGGCAGTGTTTGGTGTGTTTGAGAGAAAAATTCTTCGAAAGATCTACGGACCAATCTGCGTTGACGGTGAATATCGACGTCGTATGAACCACGAGCTGTATCTGCTATACAACGATATCAATATAGTTAAACGTATTGAGATGCAACGATTGCCTTGGCTAGGCTATATCATAAGAATGAGCGATGATGAACCCGCTAAAAAGGCGTATAAATGCGGACCGCTTGGCGGTGCACGCAGAATTGGCAGGCCAAGGAATAGATGGTGCAAACAAGTGGATGATGAGATGAAAAGGCGCGTTATTCCAGAGTGCGAAGCAACAAATAGAGATAAATGGAAATCTTTTCTTTGTTCGGCATATGCAACAAATGTTCTGTAATGGTCCAGCTAAGTATGTAAGTAAGTTACCGGGAAAAAATCCAAATTCAATGTGTGGTCAAATTTTAAACTCTGGGGTCACCTTCCAACTAATTACTAATGCGAAACTTGAAACCCAGTAAACAACACATAGCGAGTCGCAAACACACATAAAAACGAATCCGTTGAAAACAGTATGCAGAGGAAGTGGTGTAGGATATCACATGGTCGGCCCCGCCGACTATAGTCCTCTCTTATTTGTTCTAGTTGGCTCAAACAGCTTTTTTGGAGTTTTGGACCATGGAAGATTTTTGGTCTGTTGCATCTTAAAAAATAATTCCCAAAAATTAAAAAAATAGGATTGGGCTGCTGGTCTGTAAAAAATAACTTTAAAAATCAATGACTATTGAAAAATCCAAGATTATTTTAAAGATTAATTTAAAAAATCCAATATAATTAAAAACAATTTACTTGAACCTCTTAAATTTTTAAAAAAAAAAAAAAAGTAGGATTGTTTGAAAAATTAAAAGTCTACGATTACACTTTTGTTAGTTCTTGAAAAAATAATTAAAAATTCACAATAACTTTCTAGTTGCTCTTGAAAACAATATAAAAAATAATCATCCTAACACAAATCCTTTTTGGTTATATACATCGCCGACGTAAATGATTCCTTCTCGTACTAGCCACCCACCAAAATCACATTCCTTCACATACTGATTTTACGCTGGAATACTCACACTCCCCCGAATTCTTTACGCTAATAATAAAACAATCATTTCCTTTCTCCGCTCAGACACAATGAAAGCGACAGCATACAATTGTATGTAAACATTCAGGCAATTGTTAAATAAAATAAACGTTTATTTTAGCACAATCACGCTAAAAAAATACTCAGGATATGTTCAGTTACCGCCAAAGAAATTCCTGCGAAATTTTCAAAAAATAAACACACCGATGCTCAACTCATTCTTCATACGAATCGTATTTTTCCATCATCCTTACAACCCGTTAGTCAAAGTTGATAAAAAACAAAACAGGACACACGCACATCCTTTGAGTTTCAAATGAACAGTGGTTACAAAGGTTAAAGGAGTGAACAATTTTAAAAGTGTCATGCAACTGATGATGGGAAATGACTATGTTTAAGTTGAAATTCTTAGAGGATTTGTCTAATTGTTTCCCCTAAATGGTTGCAAATAAAATTTTTTGAGGGACCGGAACATTGACAGAGATCTTCAAACTTCAAAGAACGCATTTTATGTCTTCGAGCTCAATGGCATTTACTTATTTTATTCATTATACGTTCGTTTTTATTTCACACTAATACCTTCTTCACCTATTCTTTCCTCAATAACTAAAATACCGACAGAAAATTATTAATTTCCTTCTTTGTTCTTACCACAACCACTGTACCTTACTCCTTCCCAAAACCTTTCCAAAACCAACACCGACAACCTAAAATTTCAATACTTTCTTTTTTATGGACCCTCGGTTTTTATGGCTAAACGTGACTGTGACTGCCATAAAAAAGAGTTCCACACGCACTCGTGTTGAGTTTTTGTTTTGTTTGTCGCTTCACTCTTTAGAAATTATCCTTTACGCTCGTGCGAAAAAACTCTTTCTCCATCCTTTTTTACGAGCGGTCAGCCAGTGGGCAAGGTTGTTTTTGGTTTCCTCATTGGCCACTTAAAACATTGACTACCGACCGACAAAAAAGGGATAGGGAAAAATATCTTCGTCCCACAAATAAGCCTTGAAAAAAGAGGCAGCAAATTGCAAAATATTGTCTGCAGCGTTTGGCGAACAAACTTCTTTGGAATTTTTGGCATTACAAAAACCGCTGACCAACCGCTGAGTTAGTGGGGCAATAAAATATGTTTGTCTGTTGTCTGGCTAACATTTCGTCATAGCTAAAAGTTTGTATGTAATATTATCAACAATCGTTGACTTTCAGGTAGACTAACTCTTCGTGGATTAAAATCGCATCGTACTAGCTAACTTCCTGGTTAAGATTAGAAACTAAGCCTTGCTTGCACATACACACATTTCCTCATAAATTTTAACTCAAAAATTATCCTTGCTTAAGCCGTTGCTTAGCCTTTATTACCGGTTATTGCATACGGGTCATAAAAGTGGAAACCCACCAAGGACAACGCAACATGATGTTGACAATATTGCATAGCTGAATTACATAAAATTTTGCAAGCCCAAAGACATTCGTTCTTTCTGCACACGACTCCGCCATTTGGCTGGCTGTATGACTGTATTACATAAATTGTTGTAATCGCTTGTTGCTTCTTAATCACATCTTAAGTAACCCGATGGGCGGAATGTTGTCCTTACAGGCAGGTATCTTTATAATCCAATGTTGTCTATTTTAATAATAACTCTCTCACGCCTTCTTTTCGTTAAGCAGGCAGCTTAACTCTCACCGGAAAGGAGGAACCAATGGATTAAATTCTGTTACTTTTAGGTAAATTTTATTAAATAAATCCATCTTTGAAATGGAATTTGGAATTATTTCAATAGGCGATTCTTTTGAAATTGCTACAATTACCCTATTTTGTGTAATATTGTAACAGAAACATGTTTCCGTTTCCCTTTTAGGGACAATTGCATATGAATTTATGTTAATCCGGTTATATTTATGGGAGCTAAAAATTCTTCATAGGAAATGGTTACCACTTATATACACACTGGTACATAAATAGTTGCCTAACAAATTATTGCAAAATGTTGTTGCATTGGTACAAAGATAATCCTGATATTCTGAACTCAGTTTTCACCAACGGAGTTCAATACAACCATACACAAATCCATATTTCCTATTTTCATATGTTAATTCACACGCCAAACTATTTTTCGGACTGGATAGACCTTGGGATCCCTATACCACAATTTTTGTTATATATAGTGACCTCGTCAAATGTAGGGAATAACCATTAACTAATGAAAGTATAGACAGAAAAATTTAAATGTGCTTTTTTCTAGGGTTAGCCCTTTCAGAAACTGCACAGTCTTTTCAATTAATTGCACAATGTTTTAAGGTAAATTGCAAGATTTTGTTGAATTCGTTATATGAGGATGTCAAATAATACCAACATTTATTTATAGTTATTGGCATTTTAAAAAATTGAGTACACAGTCAACTGACTCAATGCTCCGTCAGTGAGAAGATTTCTTCGTTTGTGCTTACATTAGTCTAGGGAATAAGGTGCGTAGATTTGGATTATAAGTCACAGAATGAAAATATTGACTATTACACACAGACAAATAAGTAAATTTGCTTATCGAAATACTGACCAATCATCGCGGCCTCTAGTGACAATATGATGCACAACTAACAATTGCAATATAGGAAGTCATGTATATTCATCAGCAAGTTCTCATCCATATACAATATTTTTAACTGAATGTGACCATCCTGTTTCAGTTAATCTATATATATATATATAAAATTCTTCGAGTCTGCCATGATGTTCGAAATTAAACTCCTACGAAACGGCTGGACCGAATTTGATGAAATTTTGTATGTGGAGTTTTTAGGTCTGAGAATAGGTTTTTAGCTATTTTTTATACTGGTCAGTGGAGTGACCAGGGTACCTCCCCCACAAAATTTTTTAAGAAAACGTGAAATTAAAGATATTTTTGAACGTATTGTTTAAAATTACTTGCAATACTAAGGTAAATATTGCCTTGATCCTGAATGGTCATCTCGGAAGTGGAATATCGCGAGAAATCAGGCAAAACGAAATTTCAAAGATGGTTATTTAACTGGAACGTCTAAAAATGTGAACTGGTCACTAAGACTGACATGATGTTCTAAATTAGACTTCCGTGTGTGCAGGTTCATAAGGTGGTAGAATACAGAAAATGGAGGGGATGTGGGACCTCTCCCATAAAAGGGTTTTAACAAATCGCGAAACTCAGAGATTATTAGACGTATTAGTAAAAACAATAGTAATTGTGGCCTCTGTCAATAATGGGTTTTTTGAATCAGAATATCGCGATTGCGTCCAATTTTTGAAAACTTTATTCTTTCTAATTAGATTTACTAATTTATTAAGGGGCAGCAAACACGCCGTGAACATTAACTTTAGGACTTGAAATACAGCAGAGTCTAGATAAATTTAACTAGCATATTGAGTTCATTTTTTATGAATCACCGATGTTTTATGTTTAAAAGTGTAAAATAATAACAATAATAAATAATAACAACAAGTAAAAATGACGTTACCCACCAGCATAAATTATATTGAAATCAGGTTTCAAACATATCGGTTGAAAAAAAAATCCCCAAAAATCGTAAGGTATCGTTTTATGGGGGCTATAAGGAAACGTGGATTTTACCGACAATTCTCTGCTAAAATATTTGGTAGACTACATACCAAATAATGTTGAATAATACCGCTAAAACATTGAAAATACCGAGAACCGGAAGGTATCGTTCAATGGAGGCTACATAACAACTTATACCGGTAATGTTTTATACCCATAATGGAGACTAAACACCAAATTGTAGCCTTTTTGGTGGAATAATGACTCTAAAAACTCCAAAATATTGAAACTCGGGAAGTACAGTCCTATGGTAGCTGTATTAGAACGTGGAACTATGCCAATAATTCTCTGCAGAAATGTTTATACCCTAAGGGAGACTAAATAACAATTATAGCCATTTCGTATGAATAATGTGGCTGTACAAATACATACAAATACCGAAGTTAGAAATCTTGCGATGACTATTTACAAAACCTGTACCGAATATTCTATATTTTATACCCACACTGAACACTTAATACCAAATTGTAGCCATTTTTAGAGCAGCTCTATCAAAACGTGGACCTATGTATGTCGATAATTTACTACAGAAATATTTTATGCCTCCAAGGGAGACTAAAACCAAATTATTGTAATTTCGGTAAGATAATGCTGTTAAAACCTTGAAAATACTGCAAATCGGGCGGTCAGTGGTATGGCGGCTATATCAAAATGTGGACTGATATAATAACTTTTCAATACCAAACATGCTACGAGTAATAAATAGAAACTTCTGTACCAAATTGAAGAGTTCTATGTTAAATATCGCGAGCTGTATCTTGATTTCAACAGATAGGCGGATATCGTTATATCGACTTATTTTTATGTTGATCACAAATTTATACATACTTTATAGGTTCTCCGACGAATATTCCGATGTGTTGCAAACAGATTCACAAAGTTAATTATACTCTTACACATCGTATGGTGTAAGCTATAATTTAAGTAACTTTCTATTCTACATCTGGAGAATCTGGTATGGAGCGTTATACCAAAACATCGACATATCGTCAATTCGGTTCGAAAATCTAGAGGTATCAATATTAGATAGATAAATTGTTGATAGATTACAAAGACTTACATGGAATTCCAAAACGACGGGTCAGCAACGCGGAACCGGGTCAGCTAGTATATAATATAATAATTGTTCCACAAACATCCGATAAGGGACAAGGGAGACTTCTCTCATATCAATGAGTGCACCCCGATTCCTATTAGCTCAATGATATTGGACCTACAGTTTATCTCCGAGTCCGAACGGCGTGTCTAAGACACAACTTTTGTAGAGAAGTTTTACATGGCCGAAATACTCAGGAAATGTCGCCAACATTACTGAGGGGTATTTTGCCACTGTTGAAAAGTGTTTTGATGTTGTCTGGCCGGGGAATCGAACCCACGACCTTCTGTGTGCAAGGCGGGTGTGCATACCATTGCACCAATGTGGCACCCTGGATCAGTTGCAACCTCTTTTTCAGCTCTTACTTCTTTTGAAATATCGTGTTGATCGGACTTGTAATCTATCGAGTGGTGTCAAAATCAGGAAACATTTTAAGATCATCGCCAAAACCTATAAGTGAAGATTATAATTATCAGTGCCGGAATTCTTGGCCCACCAATGCTATTTATACCCTCAGCATTTATGCTAACGGGGGTATATATACTTTCATACGGTCAAAATCTTCCTCATCGAAATAATGGTTTTAGACCCCAAGTATGTTTGGACGAAATGTGTTTCAGACAATTTGAAGTTGATTTAGCCATGTCCGTACGTCTGTCTATCTGGCTTGAGCGCACGAAAACTCTCGAACGAATCAACCGATTCGGTCCAAAATTTGGCATTCGTAATATTTTGTCCAAACTTAGTTTAAGTTCGAAGATGGTTTATGTCGGTCCACTCCTTCCGGTACCTCCCCCACAAAAGTTGGGAAATGTTCGGAAAATTTGTGCGTACGATAATTCTTGAAGGAATAACCCGATTTGGTCCATACTTTGGACATCATGAAATTTCTACCAGACTTAGATGATATTCCAATATGGACACAATCGGTCCACTGCTTCGGGTACCTCCCACACAAAATTTCGGAAAAGTTCCGCTTAGGACCAGCTCTTGAATTGCTTTGATTTTTGCTGTAACAACTTGTCTTATATGCCCTCCATACAACGGTAAAAGTTTTATCCGGGGCAAGTTCATAATTCCAGAAAAAATAACCCGATAGGTGCAAAAAACTCCTATGATACCGTGTGTAGTGGTTGTAGCGCAAGTTAACTCTCCAACAAACCTGCCGATGCGATCTAAAATTTATCCATCGTAAAATTTTGTCCAAACTTACTTTAAGTTCGAAGATGAGCCATATCGATCCACTCGTTCAGCTACCTCTCCCACAAAAATTCAAAAATGTTTGGAAAATTGTGCGCACGATAACTCCTGATGGGAGTGACCGATTTGGTCCATACTTTACACGTCCTAAAATATCTACCAGATATAGATCAGGTTCGAATATGGACTATATTTGTCCACTGCTTCGGGTAGCTTCCACACAAAATTTTGAATAAATTCACTTTAAGACCTGCACTCGGATCACTTTAATTTTTGTTGAAGTAACTTGCATTCGCTGCCTCAATTACGACAGTAAAAGTTTTTTCAGGGGCAAGTCCATACTTCTTGAGAACACAGCCCGAAAGTCATAAAAAAAACCTAATGGCACCATATGTAGTGGCTGGAGAGCTCGAACCGAATACTGCGTTCGTCCACACTTTGGGTATTGTAATATTTCTTCGAATATTAGATGCAATTCGAAGGGGGTGCTAATAGGTCCACTCCTTCCGGTACCTCCCCCAAAAGTTCGAAAATATTCGCTAAAATGGAACGCGCGATTTCTCATAGACGTACAGTGTCGGCCAAAACTATAGCACCCCCTCAGTACATTTTTTTTAAAGATATTTTTTTAAGAAAACAAAGTGGGACATTTATTTTTTTCTTTTTATTTATTTATATCTTTATTATTGGAAAACAGAAAAATAAGGAATTCAAAATGTAATAAACAAAAGATAAAATTAAACAAACATTTTAGGCCGGACATATAAGCGGACAAAACTAAGGCACCCCCCAATTTGAGATACAACAAAAACTATTGAAATCAATATATCGTTGCGAATGTTCTATTCTGGATGACACAAGCACATCTTTTAGGCATAGAGAATACTAAATAATTAATTTTTGCAGGCGAAATAATTGATTTTCGGAAAATTTAGCTTAAATCCTCAAAATACTGAAAATCAGGAGGTTACGTTATATGGGGTCTATACTCAAACGTGGACCCAGGTCCACAATTTTTGGTGGAAATGTTTTGTGACCACTAGGAATCCTAAGTACCAAATTACAGCTAATTTTGTAGGAAAATGTGGCTTAAATACTCGAAATACCGAAGATAGGAAGGTACCGCTATAAGGGGGTCAAATACAAAACCGCTTAGATTTAAAAATTATCAAAATAACGATTCACAGAAGAACGGTAGACGCCGGCTTATTCAGTCGACGACCAGCAAAAAAAACCCCTTTCATATCGACAAAAAATTAAGGAGCCAGACTGGAATTTGCCAAGGCCCATTTGAACTGGTGTGTCAAAATTGGAGGACTGCATGTTTTCCGATGAATCTATGTTTAATTTAAAATATTCAGATGACAAAAGGCGCGGACCAAATGGGCAACGGTTAAATCCTAAACATTGCAAGACTCTGTGGACACATGGAGGCGTCTGTGATTTTTTCCCCGGGCAAGGGATTGAACCAATTCATAAAATTAATGGAATTATGGATCGTTTCAAGTATCGTAATGTATTAAAACGCGTGATTTTGCCTTATGCTGAAGAAGAGATGCCACTTAGATGGACCTTCTAAAAAGATAACGAGCCAAATCATGTATCGAAAGTAGTTAAGGAGTCATTCCAAAGCAATTTGACAGAAGTTCTCCATTGGCCTGGCCAATCCCCTCATCTTAGCTCTCGATTGGGACTTGTGGGAGATCGTTAACTCAAAAATCAACCGAAAAATTGCAAAACCAAACCAAAGTAGCCTGGAAAGCAATATAGCCTGCAATAATTTTCACTTTTGTTTATTAAATTTTGAATTCCTTATTTTTGTGTTTTCCAATAATTAAGATATAAATAAATAAATAAAAAGAAAAATAAAAAATAAATAAAAAAATTATCATTTTAAAAAAAATGTACTGAGGGGGTGCTTCAATTTTGGCCGACACTGTAACAACCGATTTGGTCCAAACGTTGGATTTCTAAATATTGTCGAAACTTAGTTTATGTTGAAATGTGAGCCCTATCTGTCCAATCCACCCACACAAATGTTCAAAATGTTTGGGTGGTTAAGGTTCTGTTTCAGGATCCTTTGGACATTTCTACCGAAGGTTTTCCTAGTGGACCTGTTTACAGCGATATTATAGTTTTCGTATGCTAGTGTGATAAAAAAGCTCTATCTATCGATATCCCCGCATTTTTTTGAGCTTTAATCCTATCCACACTTTTTCGGTTCATACGCCAAAAATTTTGAAAACCCCCTAAACACATACGTTTTTTTGGGAAAAAAGTATTTCAATCCACACAGGCTGAGGGTATATATCTGTTGGCAAAGCCGACTGATACTTTTTTACTTCTTTTATTATGGGAATTGTTCCAGAACGTAGCGCTAACATTTGCATACCACGCTGGCGCTGCATAGCATAAGACAGATAGACCTATTGCTATGTGAGTAGTCCACAAGGTTTCTTTGTCAGCACCCCAGTAAACATTTAACCTATCATATCTGTCATCGACGATAGGACCCGACGTCAAGAGTGTACAATCATCCGCATACATTACGATCATCCACTGTCTGTGTGTGGAAGTTCAGACAGGTAGAGGTTAAACAGTCGCGAAGATATCACCCCGCCACACGACGCGTTTTGGACTTCCTGTTTCTGAATCCCACAACCGACTGGCATATAGTTTATTATCCAACATCTCAAATACGGATGTAGAGTGGTCTTCTCTATATCCTCGAACAGCTTGCCATGGTTGACAGTATCGAAAGCCTTCGATAGGTGAAGTACCACCATGACTGTTCGATCGCACGGCCTGTTCTGGTTCAGTCATCCACTGATATGTGTGGATATGACGTCTAATGCTGTTGTTTTACTATGTATTTTCTGGAATCAATGTTGATGTTTGGCTACTGAAAACGGCTTCTCATCATTTGGAATAGTAGTGGCACTAGAATCTTTGCTACTGGCGACAGGAGTGATATCGAACTGTACGATTCACCTCTGTTGGCATCGCAGTAGCGGGACCACCCTGTTAACGTTCCATGCTTCTGGTACAATATGGGTGACTAACGATAGACTGAAAATTTTTTTTAAATACTCAACTCCGGGTTCATGCAGTTGGTTAAGCATTACAATTGATATTCCGTGTGGGCCAAACGCATTGTATGATTTCGCGTTTCGGATGACGTTTGTAACATCGCCCATCGTAAATTGTGGTGGTATCTCCTTGAGGGCTCTTCTATAAACTGCCGGTTAAAATTACACGTGTACCTCTTTGGGTCAGTTACTGCCACACCGTTAAAAGTAACAGCCGTTCTATCATCCTTCTTTCCCGGATTCGAGAGCGATTTAACCGTTGCTTACAATTTACTCAATCATGTACGAATGTTGCATTGCTTCAGGTGTTCTAACCACTTTTTCCGGTTATGTTCGCCTACTAACCTGTTGACTTTAAAAGTGAGCTCTCCAACTCTTGGGCCTTCAGGGTTCGCACGACGAAGCTGATCAAGTTCATATGCTTGTCCTGTCGCTTCTGCTGGGAAATTTGATCTGATTTCGGATATTCGAGCAGCAGGTATTTAGCGAGCGGCTGCTGTAGTGATAATGTCCCGGAAAGTTCTCTCAACTACCCGAGAATGGAGGGACTCGGCATCTCTCAGCAGCGGTGATTGGTAAATTCACTGAACCCTTGTCAATCAGCTTTCCCATGGTTTAGTAGTACGACGTTCAAAAGTTATGAAGTCGGGTTGTCTATTTACGGAGACGATGATATGAAGGTGATCTGAGCCAAGGGAAATGACGAGGATACGTCATTTATTAGAACTGGTGCCACAAAAGTGATATCTGGCGAGCTGTGACGTAGGAGCGTCTCTATTCACCGTGCAACACTTGGAGCTATCAATTGGCTCGGCCAGCGATGTACCCCTCTGGTCATAACCTAGGACAGAATGGCAAAGCTCATGACGGTCATTGGAGTCCCCTTGCACCAGATGAATATTGCCCTGTAAAAGTAAAGTAATATTGGGCATATAACGCAGGACGCAGCTCTTCATCTGCGGTATGTACACATTATGCAGCTCCACCTCGCCGATACCACACTTTCCTGCTGTCCATACCCATGGTTGGTTTAATGGTTCACGTACTGCCTATAACTTTCATAGCTTCAATTAGTATAATTAATATACCGTTTTGAAAACAGCACCACTCGTTTAATGATTGTTAATACGTATTGAGAAGTCTCAGAAGGTTTTTCAGACCTAGTTTGTCTCAGCGAGATCGTGAAGGAACGGTAGTCTTGAGCCTTTAACTTTCGTTGCCCTTGTGCAGGGTAAGAATATGTTCAACCTTTTCCTTCATTTCTTCGTTTCCGCAGCTGCGCCAGTATTCATTATTTAGAACATTTATTTAGGCTCTTTCATGACTGCCAATAGCCCAGTGAGCGGTTAACTCCTCAATAAGTTATGCCAGGTTCCATCGTTTTTTGCTAATCATGGGCTTTGTGCTTTTCCGACTATCGGCTGAATGACAAGTGTAAAGAAGATACATACACGTTATTTCAAAGCGCGTAAGTAGGACATAGGACGTTATTCTAATTTTTAAACGTTTCTTGTTATTTTTATTAAACAAAAAATCTAACTTTAAACGAAATAATACGCATAATACGGTCTGTTACAGAACTTCAAGAATCTACCAATTTTTACTATTTTTTTCGATATCATAAAAGAAAAATTTGTTGTCATAGTAAAAATTTTGTAAATTCGTGATTTGAAAAAAATCTCGCCAATTTGTCTTAGAAACTGTCAAGGAATCGAATTAAAGATAATATTTTCACACAAACAAAACAAATAAAAGTTGCGTTGGTTTATAAATGAGAAACATATTTTATATACACATATTGTCGCATGCACATATGACGACACTGTAGCTTCTTCCATAAAAGGTTAAATTATCAACTGCATTGTCATCCCAGCGATGATTTATTACCATCGTAACGACCATAAACGCATTGATTTTTAACCAGACAAATCATAAAAAACGTATGTAATCAGTGGTTAAATTTCCCAAAAAATGCAAAATTGCAAACATTATCCATTTCCTATCCCCTTTTCAGCAAAGTCAAGGTTATCATTTATGGCCAATGTTTTGCAATGGTAATTAAGAAGTCAAAAAGGCGTAAACACATTAAAAAGGATTACGGCAAAATGCGTAAGATTTCGCCTTAAAAAACCCTACACAACATCTATACAGACAAAATGCAATCCTTTTTAGGGGTAAAAGTGTAGAAAAAATGCATCTGTAACCATACGTGATGCTGTTGTTGTTGTTGCTTATAAACCTTTTATGTTTACTTTTTTAAGGGTTACACAATGACACATTCCAGTGAAAATGTCACTGGTTTTTGGGATAATTTTTATTGATTTTTGTAGTTGTTTTTTGTTGTTGTTGTTGTCTCTACATTGTTTGGTAATATTGCCTGTGTTAGGGTTAGAAAGAAAGGGATAGGTTAGGATAGGGTTTTTATGTAATGGGTGTTTACCTGATAATTATGTCATTTACTGGCTTTTATGATGTTATGTTAGTTGAAAATTACACGGTGTTGAGGGATTAGTTGAATAACTATTAAGTTGTAAAAGGGTGTTGTTAAAAGGAGTGATAGAAAACTAAAGGAGCAATTAAGAAATTATCTTATTTTCACTTAAGGTTTAGCAGACATAAATATACCCTGAGTTTATTACAGTAGGAGTATAAAATTCGTCTATGGAATATAATTCTTGGAAGAATATACAAATATCATTATTTCGTCGAGAAATATTTTTGTTCTTTTTTCATAGTATGTAGTCGCATTTGTCGTTTAGTGGGCGCCAAAGATGTATTCCAAGGGGTTATTCGAACTCAAAGAGTTTATCTCTAGTTCCACTGAATTCTAGCCACCCAATATATCCATTGGCCATACCGGTATATACCCGAACAAGTATTTTTTTAAATCTATCGTCCCTCACATCCTACGTCTCTTTCGAATTTAAATGTCCTCTTTCCAAAATACCCCTTTCATTTACCACAAGACAAACTAATTTTGTCTACAAACGATAACCCATCCATTAAAGGTGGGATAAATTTCTCAATTTCGTCTGCTTCAGTCTGTAGTATTTCCACTAACAGTTTAACAAACTACCGTTTTGGGTAAAATTTGTTGGTTTTTTTAATAAAAAATGCCATCATTTTATGTTTCGTAAAAGTTATTAATTTCATGTGTTGTGTCTACCACACTTCACACCCTCTCCCATCTGAAATAATGTATCATCCAATGAAAGGGGTGTGCGTACATCCCCTTTTATGGGATTGTAACCCTTTTTTATTATCCTTGGAAGATTTTGGTTCATTCGTTTTGCGGGCGTCCAATGCTTCTGCTTCTGCTGCTGTTGTTTTTGTTGTTGTTAAAACGTACAGCGTAAACCATTTTTTGGGCACAATATTGATATGACATGTGAGAAAAATATAATATATCGTTTAATTTATAGTCAAAGGTCCTTGCTCCGAAATGTTGTAATATGTGTAACAAACGAAAAACGAACATTGGCATTTCTATGCGTGAGCATTTTGTTGCGAATCCTTTGTTCCTTTGCTTTCATTCTTTCGGGTGATTTGTGCAATCGTTGAACGATTTGTGTCCCTCTATGCTTCTTCTTGCATTCTTCACATATTGTTATTAGATTGTATTTTTTATGGTGTGGTCATAAAAAATCCTTTTTTCGCTTTCTAACCATGTGTTGTTGTTATTGCTGTCCGTTGTGGTGCATTGTTTGCGTAGAATATTTGTTGAAAATCTGCGCCAGTTCCATTGAGAAAAAAAGGGTTTAATGGTTTTTTGGTCTGATTTGATATGTCGTTATGCCTTGATTTGTTTTTTTTTTACTTTCTTTGTTCTCACATCTATGAACGTTGTTGGTCGTATGTAGACTAATTTTCTTTTTTTATCTGGAAAATAAAAATTGTGATTTATAAATTTTATGTTGTTTTTCCTCCACCTTCAACATCATTTTTCTCTTTATCCAGAATTTGGTGGGGGTTCATGCTTGTTAAATATTTTGACAAGTGCGTTTCACATTTTAACATTTTGGGTTTTTGCATCATTTGAAATTTTCAAGGGAACAATTAAAGAATTTGCCAACATTTTGATTTAATTGATTTTAAAGAATTGAACAATTTGCAGAAAAAGGGGTTGTTTGTAGGTATTTCATTTTTTATTTGGTGATAAATTATATTTTAATTGTAGTGTTAAAAGTAACGGAGGCATATTCATTTTGAAATGGGAGAAAATGGCCAAATTCAAACATAATTGGTTTGAAATGCTGTGCAAAAAACGTAATGACTTGTTTTTTCTATCCACAGAACATAATAGTTGCGTGGTATTAAAACATATTTCCAGATTTTTAAATAAGAAAATTCAAAAAAATTATTGCCTGATAGATTTGGTATATTCCAACTATAAAAGCGCAAATTCGCGAGAGAAAGGCGTCACCTGAAGTCCCGAAATACTGAACTCTCTTCTAATAAAATAATTTTTGGTATTCGTGTGTCAAAGCAATGAAGTGTGAAAAAGTCAGAAAATGCCGAAAACCCCAAATAGAGATACAATATGGATTTGCTATGAATAACATTCCATACCCTCTGGAGTACTGATGTTGTACAGATGAACCAGAAGTAGAGCGAAAATGTATTTATGTCCTGGATAATAAAAATGTAAAACGTATGTACCATAAAGTTCGGATAACTGTCAATTATGTAATCCGGATTTAAACCAAACATTGTCAAAGACGATTTAGTTGGATGTTTTGAAAAATCAGCGTCCATAAATTTGGGGTTTATGGGCTCAAAATAATGACCGATCACGTCGCACAGTTGTTCAGAATCGTCAAAGTTTTTAACTTTTGAAAGGATAGAAACATTTTCATAATATTTTTGTTGTTCGACAGATAACACAATCAGTTTTCCTGTGAATTAAAAACAATCGAATTCTGTCTGGCCTGCAACAATCAAAGGTAGAAGTTAAACTTTTATTTTTTTAAATTTTTTTTTCAAGGCGAATTTATGAAGAGGATCCAAAATCCGAGTCAGGCCGCGGAGTGGTTCTGAATGTTTTCTTCCTGGTCAAAACTCTGTAACTTTTGAACGGATATAGATATTTTCAAAATACTCATCAAAAGCGGTTGCGGAGGAATTCAAGGTCAAAGTTAAAAATTTGAGTTTTTTATATTTGGAATCAAAATATGAGTGTTTTCGAGTTTTTCATATTTTCAAACTATTTAAAAAGGTCAAACCACAATAAACAAACCATTAAAAATACTAAAATTAAAAAAATGTTAGAAAAAACTCTTTAAAACTCATTTATTAAAAAATGTCCATTTGTGTGAAAAAGCTTTCAGCGGCGCCGTGACATAACTCATAACGGACATAACTCTCAAAACGATTTTGGACATAACACCCAATTTTGTGGGAGCCATGTCCGACCCACCCTTGCGGACATAATTCCGAATGGGAGTTATGTCCGTTTTTAAAATTTAAGTGTTTTTTATTCAAATACAATTTTATTTCAAATGTATAAGAAAACAAGTAAACAATGGCTATAGTCGGACGGGGCCGACCCTGTGATACACTACACCACAACCTGTAGGCATTGGCTATGTGCAACCGCCTCGCACGTTGCATGTCCGGCTTCGATTCCCATCAAATTGTCTACGGTGGCAAAATGCCTCTTAATAATGTTGGCGATATTTCCTGAGTATTTCAGCCATGAAAAACGTCTCTACAAGTGACAACTAGGTCACATATCAATAACATAATATGAATCCATTGATATACGAGAAGCCTCCCTTGTCTTCACTAGGATGTTTGTGGAAAATTATATAAATTATATATTTCTAAATAATATTCGAAAATTGGAAAATTCACATTGATTAGCCCCTCCTGCTGTATCTTCAAATTGAATATCAGGTTCCTTTTTGGAATACACCTAAAATAAGTAAATATATACCACGCAATTTGGTATATTTGATAATTGGGAAAATTGCGAGTTTATTGAAGATCTATGGTCCAAAAATTGAGCACTTGTACCTCACATATGATTCGAAAATAGTTCATTGTAGTTCATATTGTGATTTAAAAAATATATTTTATACCGGTAGAAATAACTAACAATGAATAGAAATTCAAAAATATTGCATGCAAACTAATTTATAAATCCCAAAATTATTCATTTTCAATTATACAACAAAGAAGATAGTATACATAAGTCAGATGCGCTAACGGTGATATACCTTCAGCCTCTAAAAATATATTTATTTTTTTAACACGAGTTTGCTTCAAAATGCGTGGAATATGTAGGTATCGTACCAAATCAATTTTAGTAAGCTAAAATCTGAACTTTGGAAATATTTGAGAATTTTTTTTTTGTAATTTTTTTGGAGCCGGGGCAGTGGTTTTTGGAACTTCTGGACAATTATCTCAGGAAGTATGACTTACCCCGGGAAAGGAAACGTAAAAATAACCTTCTACAAAAAACGAAAATAATCAAATAGAACAAATTTTGTGTGGAAGGTACTCGAAGGACGGACCGATATAGTCCGTATTCCGACCTGACATATGAGCGGATGAAAAAATATGATGTGTAAAGTTTCGACCAATCAGAAAATTCCCTTGAGAGTTAACTTACGGATTGGCGGCGGATTTTCGAAAACAATCATTCGAACCTAAACAAATTTTGAGCAACATATTACGTTACGTTGTATAAAATTTGGTTCTAATCGGTAGATCCGTTCGAGAGGGACAGATGAACGGACAGCGCTAAAAAGACTCCAAATTGTCTGAAACGAATTTCGTCCATATATACTTGGGGTCTAAAACCAATATTTCGATGAGACACATCTTTGGTCGTATTTTGTTTGTATCCCCTTTACCCTAAATCCTGAGGTATAAAATAGGTGGCGAGGCGACCCGATGTTGCAATATTTGTATAAAAATCCAATTTGACAACTGAAATGAAAATTTCTCTGTCATGATAGAGACAATTTGAAGCATGGGAGGAAATTGTGGTTCTCTGCACAAAACACATTATATATTAGGCAGTAGGTGCGTTTTCTAGCAGACACATTATTGCAATTTGCATCAGGGGAAAGATCAGTAGTTATTTTTCCATATGTAGGCTACTTTGGCGGTATATGCCCTCCAGGAATGAAAATATGGACCAAAAATAAAATTTGTATGTTTTTCATACAAAAATAATGGCCTTTGTCAACCGCTAAATAATATCAGATCATCATGCAAAATTATAGGCATTTTCGTCAACCTAAACTCTTACCCCGTGCAAAATTTCGTGACTATTGAGCTATAGTTGCGACCTCTATGATTACACTACAAACAAAAAACTGGATATATTAGGCTGTAACTCTGTTATCTGATCACGTACATCAACATAATTGGCATCAATTAAAAGGTCAAGAAGGCTTACGACTAATAATTCTCATTTACTTCATACTTTAGGTCACTGAAGTATTTCAGAAATGGTTGAGAATGGTGAGCTTACTACTGCAGGGAGTTTGCTGCACGGGCTGGAACAGAAGGTTGCTCTAAGTCCGCCAACATACGCCTCGGTGCATAGTGTTGGGAATACTTTTTGAGAGCTACCCATTAAGTTGTGGTGGCTGATACATACACAGGGCCTTCGGGTCAGCTGTTCCACAGGGCCTTCGGGTCAGCTGCTCCACTGGGGCCTTCGGGTCAGCAGTTCCACAGGGCCTTCGGGTCAGCTGTTCCACTGGGCCTTCGGGTCAGCAGTTCCACAGGACCTTCGGGTCAGCTGTTCCACTGGGCCTTCGGGTCAGCAGTTCCACTGGACCTTCGTGTCACATGTTCCACTGGGCCCTCGGGTCAGCAGTTCCACAGGGCCTTCGGGTCAGCTGTTCCACAGGGCCTTCGGGTCAGCAGTTCCACAGGGCCTTCGGGTCAGCAGTTCCACAGGGCCTTCGGGTCAGCTGTTCCACAGGGCCTTCGGGTCAGCTGTTCCACAGGGCATTCGTGCCAGCTGTTCCACATGGCATTCGTGCCAGCTGTTCCATTGGGCCTTCGGGTCAGCTGTTCCGGACTCAGTAGCGCATGGTAGATACTAGATCGTAGCCTAGACTAACTCCCGAACAGCCGAGCGCCGAAGCCGACATTCATCGTACTCCCGAACATCAACAGCCGAGCGCCGAAGCCGACATTCATCGTCTTTCCGATCATCTGTAGCCGAACACCGAATTCATCGTCTTCCCGATCATCTACAGCCGAACACCGAATTCATCGTCTTCTTAATATAACTCACAAGTGGGGAATGTGTCTTTCAGGAACATAGATATAAGGTGTTTATTAAAAATTTTCACAATTTTCACACAAAAGTAGTGGTCCATTTAACCCTCTAAATATTATCTGATCGCCATCGCAAATTGCAAGCTTCAAGTTTGTCATATACTCTTGCTTCACTTAAAATTTTGAGGCGATCGGACTGTTATTGCGACCAACAGAGCAGCTACAAAATCGGATAAAAATTATGTTTTTGGTCCATTTCACCCGCTAAATATTTCACGATCATCACCAATTAAAATTCTGATGTGAAACCGACCTCCATACCAAATTTTGTGACGATCGGTCCATAATTGCAGCCTGGAGTTTGATTACAATTTATAATGGACAGACGGACACACGGACGGACGGACACACATCTCAAAATCACTTTATCTCGCCGAGATATGAAGATTGGTATACCACATTGGGGGTCTCCGACGAATATTTCGCGGAGTTACATGAATTTTTCCCAAAACAAACTTATAATACCCTTTCCACATAGTGGTGTAGGGTATAATTAATCATTTCATAATGTAATTTATTATTGATTAAACATTTTAACAAAATTAAGTACAAAATAAGTAGTAGCCAATACAAATCGAACTATATTCAAAATTTGTCATCAAACCTATTTTAAACGCATAATTGTACCTGCAGGAAAATAAAAAGTAAGAAATTTAAAAGTTTTTGTTAAAACAACAAAACTTTTTTTATGCAGCAAGCGAAAATATTTTTTTTTTTTTAAATCGCAAGAGTTTTTACCAATTGATGTTCACTATTTAGTAAATTAAAAAGTTTTTGTTAAAATTTCCAAACTCTTTCAGACAAAAAGCGCCGCAGACCAAAATATTTTTGACAAATCGATAGAGATTTTTTACAAAAATATTTTCACAATTTAACAAGATAAAAAAAAATTTGGAAATATATTTAAATATTTTCTGAAAGGCGAAAATGTTTTTGAAAAAAAATCGCGCGTTTTTTCAAAAATATTTTCACAGTTTAAGAAGATAAAATAATTTGTAAAAATATTCAAATACTTTCTGAAAAACGAAAAGCACTGCAGGCGAAAATATTTTTGAAGAAATTCCGCGATTTTTTACAAAAATATTTTGACAATTTAAAAGATAATTTTTTTTGTAAAAATATTTAAATATTTTCTGAAAACAGAAAAACAACGCAGAAAAATCGAGCGATTTTTTACAAAAATATTTTAACAATTTAGAAAGATAAAAAGTTTTTGTGAAAATATTTAAATAGTTTCTGAAAAGCGAAAAGCGCCACAGGCGAACATATTTTTGAAACAAATCGCGCGATTTTTTTTTTACAAAAATATATTCACAATTTAAGAAGTTAAAAAGTTGTAAAAATATTCAAATACTTTCTAAAACAAAAAGCGCCGCAAGCTAAAATATTTTTTAAAAATTCACCCGATTTTCTTAACAAATATTTTTAAAATTTAACTTCTCTGCAACAGCTACGTTCGTAATTGCGGGCATAATTTAGTTTTTAAATAATTTTATGAAATCACGAGGATTTTGTGGATACTTCGGCATGGTTGGTACTTAGGCCTTCTCAAGTGTATAACTACGCTTACATTCTAATATCTAATCGAAAATTTATAAAAAATTTTAACTATAAATTTCAAAATTAAGCAAAGTAATAATTTTGAAATTAAGAAAAAAAACGTTGGAAGTTATGTCCGCGATTTTTTGGGTGTTATGTCCGCATTGCTTCACGGACATAACTCCCAACGAATTTTGGGAGTTATGTATGTCGGCAAAGCGCAGCGGGGAGTTAAGTACACCACATCCAAAGCCACCAAATTCGATATAGCGGTTGCGGAGGAATTCAAGGTCAAATTTAAAAATTTGAGTTTTTTTATATTTAGCAAACAAAATATGAGTTTTTTTGAGTTTTTCAAATATTTTGATTATTTAAAAAGGTCAAACGCCAATAAACAAACCATAACAATACAAAAAATGATCTGATGGCCTTTGTAGCTAATGCTCTTGTATTCCTTTTTTGTAAGTATCCTTATATTAACTATAAATATAATTCTAAATAAATAAATTTTGTTGTTGAAAAAAATACTCCTGGGTTTTTATAAAACCAGAGCTTACCGAATAATAGTAAGTTTTTAGTTTTATCCTCATTTGGATCCCCCCAGAGGATTTAAGTCGTTTTCCCTATCTCCTCTCTATTCCATAGGGATGTATGGGCCTGTTTTGTCCAATTTTTTAACTCCAGACGTGACGCATTTAGAGGCTTTGCGCTGTCTAACTTTACTGTTGCTAATTCTCTGCCATTTTTGCCAGAGAATTTGCTGTGTCATTACCTTTAATCCCCGCATGGCCTGGTACCCATATGATACGCACTATTCCTTGCTGGGAATAATTGTTTATCGTATTTATGCAGTCCAGTACAGTTTTTTGACTTTACTGTCTTGGATGTCATTGCATTGATTGCCTTTTTACTGTCCGTAATGACGTTTACGGTCGTTGGTCTCGAGTTAGCATTAAACCAGTTCAGACACTCTGCGATCGCCCTGATCTCCGCTGGAAGGACCGTATTGTGATCCGGCAACCGAAGAGAGATTTCGGTCTCTGGTTCTTCAATAAAAAGTCCCAGCCCGTTCTCCCCCCTAACAATGAGCCGTCTGTATAACAGCAGTTTCCAGGAGACTTGTCAGCTAGAGTCCCGCCGATCCACGAGTCTCTGTCAGGTATTAATGTTTCACACGAGGCAACTACAATTGTTTCAGGTATACGGTCCGAATTAACGTTGACTCCCCCGTTGTTACCTGTCGAATTTTTTGAATGTATGTTACGTGGTCCTTTTTGATCCACTCGTCTGTCGCCTTCAGGCTTATGGCTGCGACGGCAGCTTCATACCTTATCTGAATTTCTATTGGGTGTATGTATAGAATAGTGCCATCGTTGGTGTTGTCCTCATAGCACCACTTACATACGTCTAAGCAGCACATTCTTTGGACTTTTTGTAAAATTGTTATATTACATTTTTTTATCCATCGCTGTCTACCAGACTACTCCAATCCCACGGCAGCGGGCTCTTTCTTACCGAATTGACCCGGAACAACACAAAACCAATGTTCCGGCCAGCGGCTGCCACCTCAGTGTGTACATGTTCGTATTTGTTTCGTTTTTCTGTATTGGGAGCAGCATATCAGGCATTCCGAATTCTATTGGTCCGAGCCGGGACGGAGGAAAACCCAGGACCAATATATCTGTGCTCAGTTTGTCACATCCGCATCTTCACCCACATTCAACCTTCGTTGAGATGTAATAGATGTCAGGAGTGGGTGCATCTAAGGGGTTGCTCTGGACTCGTCCACGTAAGGGACTACGACAGGGACTATGTTGCTGCATGCTGTGTGGATACAGTCCCCAGTGAGTCGTCGTCGGATTACGAGACTCCCTCGTCGTCTGATTACGAAACTCCCCCGCAGTCCCCTCGACAACAACCGCACACGCAGTCTATAACACCAGCCGTTGTTGTCACAATCCCCGAAAATGCAGCCTTTTTGCAATTGAATTGCAATGGACTCCGAGGTAAGATCGAGGAGATAGTAGATTTTATGAGTCGGAAGAACATCAAGGTTGCGGCGGTGCAGGAAACCAAGCTTAGAACATTGTGATGGTTACAATGTTCTGAGGAAAGATCGCACCAGAAGTGGAGGTGGGGGATTGGCTTTCCTATTGCACCAGTCTGTCCAATACAGATCTATCTCGCTTGAGCCTGTCTCTAATGACCCTTACATGGAATGTATGGGGGTAGCAGTCAGGTGTGGAGCTGCCGAGATAGAGTTGCTGAATGTATACATCCCGCCAAGAAATAGCTGTATCCCTGATTATAGGCCTGACATTAGCCCGCTCTTGCAAGGTCATAATCGTCTGGTCCTGAGGGATTTTAATGCGCATCATGAGATGTGGCATTCGGCCCTCGGAAACGACCAGAGAGGTACAGCGCTGGCTGAGCAGATTGATAGCTCTACGTTTTGAACGGTCAATGAGGACGCCCCTACCAGAATTAGAGGAGAGTGTCACAGTTCGCCTGACATAACCATCGTGTCACCTGTTCTGACAAATGACGTTACCTGGCAACCCGTCATTTCCCTTGGATCAGACCATCTCCCCATAATTGTCTCCATTAGCAGACCACCCGATCACCTCTGAACGCCGCGTTTCAGAGAGTTCACCAATCACCGCTTCAGAGAATTGCCCAATCCTTCTGATCTTCGGATAGCGGAAAAGACGTTCCGGGACATCATCACTGCTGCGAATACCCGAAGTAAGACCAAATTTTCCAGCTGAGGGCGACGGGATTAGCAAACGAGCGTGATGAGCTTCGTCGTATCAACCCCAATGACCCCAGAGTCAGGGAACTGACACTGGAAGTTTACAGGCTGGTCGGCGAGCATAAGCGGAACAAATGGTTAAATCATTTGAAGAGCTGCAACATTGGAGCCGGTATAGGTGAATTGTGCGCAACGGTTAAGTCACTTTCGAACCCTGGAAGAAGGGAAGATAGGACCTCAGTCATGTTTGGCGATGTTACGTTGACTGACCTGTTCTGAGGAAAGATCGCACCAGAAGTGGAGGTGGGGATTGGAAGTACCGTTATATAGGGGCAATACCAAATACCAATACCTATATCCACATATTTTGGTCGAGAATGTTTGTGAATACTGGGAACCCCAAATACAAATTAAACCTAATTTGGTCTTAAAATGTAGCTTAAATCCCACAAAAAAAAAACTGAAATCGGGGCCTATACCCAAACGTCGACCTACATATGTTCACAATTTTTGTTGGAAAAGTTTAGTGACCACTAGGAACCCTAAGTACCAAATTACAAATAATTTGGAAGGAAAGTGTGACGTAAATCCTCAAATTACCGAAAATCAGTGGGTACCGTTATATGGGGGCTATACCAAAATATTTGCCAATGTTTTTCATGTTTAGTCCATTATTACACACGGACACAGACTGAGTTTGTGCAAAATTTCAGAAACATATCTCCACTCAGTTGCAAGTTATTAATTTTGCGCCGATATAGAAGTAATTTCGACCAATAAAACATTTACATTCTTTGGGTGTTTATTTTATCGATTGTGGACGTTCCGAATAAATGTTTACCTTTTGCTAACTTGAACTTTTGCGGAGTATGTGTCTGTATGACTTTAACTTTCAACATTTTAGTTGGCCACAGTCGAATTTAGAGCTTTAGATCATGAGGGGGTCACCCCCAGTTGTAAAGCTCATTTAAAGTCATCTTTCATGATTTTTCGAAGAAAACTACGGATATTTTTGGGAATATTTATTTTCATCTGAAAGAACGCATCTTAATTTACTCTCTGTATTTTCTTTGTTGAAAAATATTATGTAGTTATGTGGCAAGTGGCCATCTACGAACCCCTGTTTTCATTAAAGCGTTTCGCGCTGCAAACTATGGCTCGGAAACTATTCAGACGATCATATATTTTTGTGAGCTTATTTAGAACATAAAGATCTAGTTCATCACAGATCGAGTTTTAAAAAAAATATTAGGTTTTAGAAAAATCAAAATTTAAATAAAACCGACAAAATATTGTTTTGATCGGCTTGAAAATTTTACTATATATTTAAAAAAGGCAATAAACATAGTTCAAATATCTAAAATTTACAAGTGGGGGTCACCCTCATAATATCAGAAATTATGAAGTTGCCCATGAAAAACATAATATCGCCGAAAACAGGATAAAAACGATCTTGCACCTAACCGGAATGTTGAACTTTTGCAAGGGAGAAGGTTGATGTACATTATGCGAAATTTTACGATATGCTAAGTTTCCGTCATTTCTACGTTATCGTGCTCAACAGTAATTTTAAATGTGGCTCAGCGGATTTTGTACAGCTTTTAGTCCATTATCTCAGGAATAGGAAATTTTGTATCCAAAGGAGTGGACCGATATTCCATCTCGATTTATTTTTAAGGAATAATGCGATGTGCAAAGTTTGGACCAAATCATTACTCACTTACACATGGTGGACATAGAAATTATGGAGCTTTCGGGTGATTTTCTCAGGAAGTGTAGTCTTGCCCCTGAAAAAAAACTTGCGGCGAAAACAAGTTTTGCACAGCTTCACTTTTCCGCAATTATTTATTGCACCGATGTAGCCTAGATGTTTTAAGATGAAAAAAATTGATTTTTTGTAAAGCATATTGAAGGTAACCCCTTAATATACCATGAACATCGCTCATTGCATTTATAAAGACAAACTCTTAGTGAACTGAAAAATGATATCTAATCAATACTCTTTTTCCTAATCAAATTATATAATCCGATCAAAAATTGGACCAGATCGACTCGTCTGAACCACTTTTTAATAATTATTGATCTGATTTCCAAAATTTATTTAAATTTATCCCAGTTCAAGGAATAAAGATCTATTATTTATCCTCTAAAAAGAAGCAACATCAACTGTTCACTTGTACATTCTTGTTTTTGCAAATAATTGGCTTTCACAGAATAACACTTTCTTCTCACTTTTCCCAGTTCCGAAATAATTTCAAGAATTTCTTTAACAACTTCTTAGTATTCTTAACATCAATACCGACTGATTTAATGAACAGCCAATACCAAAGCACAGCATGTAATCAATTTTGTTTTTCTCTGCTGTTCGAACATTAAAACAAAATGTAAATTCTTGCTAATCATTGCCCGAAACAACACATAAAAACATGTTAAGACTAACTGGCTCTGTGGCTCGATGTCTCTGGTTGGCTCCCTATTGGGAAAGAAATGTTTGTACTGCATGAGACACACACACAATACCTCTCTGGGGCAATTACATTAGCACTAGAATTCCATAACTAAGTAATTGAGACATTTAAAATGCATTCGTAGTATGTTTTAGGAGCAAAAAAGGATGGTGTAATGTCCTTTTTGATAATATCTCCCTTGGTATGGTGAGTGGGTGCAGAGTGCAGTCGGGTGTAGGAGTGAGCATTTATCACAATGTCACAATAATGTTTTTTCTTTAATTTTCACTTTACTTAAAGATCGGGAGGAGACCATTTAGTGTGTTAACCCAAAACACAACAGGATATGATGTTTTCCGTTAAGACTCATTTTGTTGGTGATGACTCCCGCCTTTAGATTTAATATCTCTTAAAGGAGTTGTTACTGTTGTTGTTTTTGTACACCGCATGTCTGCAAGGACCTTAATTTTATTTCCCTCACTAAAAAGGAAAGAACTAAAACTTAAATTGTCGGCTTGTTTTGAGTCTCCTATTCTGGGGATAACATTTTCTGGCCTTTAATTTCATAGATTTGGTTTTGATCACGCACGCACATCACTTAATGTTATTACATAAACATTATTCAGGTGACACCTGATGACATGTCTAGCAGATAACCCCGATAATGTGTAACCCAATGAAATTGAACTGAAAACAGGACTACAAAACAGACATTAGACGACAAACGATCATGTGGCTGATGCGGCTGCTGCTCCCGCCATCGTCGGTTGATGTCTCAATCCATTTTCCAATCAGTTTTCCAGGAAATTGTCGGCTTGCCGTGTTTGTAATTTTAGGTGTCTGCTTGTTTTGATTGTCACATTTTCCATTTGAAATGTAAGTGTTTATCGCTTCGTTACTAGTGAGACACGTTTATCAGTCAGACACGCAGCAGAAGCAGGCAGTGGATTCTTTGGGCGGTTTTTGTGGTTTTCCATATACATAGGTACCTTTCCCTTTTGTCGTTAAGGTTACAAAATGTTTTCTATTTTTTAAAGTGAATCTCTGCTAATCTGTTAAATTAATGTTTATGACCAGTTAGGGAACATAAATTTCTATTTTGATCTTGGGGACCCTTCCATGTAACAGGTCTCCTTGTTGGCATCAACGTACAACCGCATTAATGTGGTAAATTCCACGAAAGGATAAACAAGTAATTACAAACCAAAAGTCTATTTTCTAATTTAGTTGTAAAGCAAATGATGTTTAGATCAGAAGAACTGACCAGAGAAAGTGAATCATTTGAATTTCGGCTAAAACAAAAAGGGTTCCGGTGAAATTTAAAGATAAAGTTGTATATAATGTCTTTTACAACTTATTTAGAATCCTTTATTGATTACGACATAAAATATGCCAATGGAAACTATACCAAACGAGGGTCCACGATATGTTTTTGCTGAAAGACTGAAATCAGGTTGGAGTTTATTTATATGGAGGGTACATTCATTTCGTTTTTTCCATTTGTAACGCGTTGAAATAATCATTTGCGACTCTATAAAGAATATACAGTATGCAAAGTTCGTATTCCTACACCCCTCAAATATGAACAAAATCATTATTAATTCCATATTTTATAAGCAAATATGGAACAATTGATGGGAATTACTATAACGAAGAAAGATTTAAAAAATAACAAAACAAATTTTGAATTTTTTCCGTCATTAAGGTATAGACGTAGACTTAGATGCACTATATATTCGTAGTGTTTACGACTTTTTAATGAAAATACCATAATTTTTGATCTTTTCTGCTTTTGAAAAATGTAAAAATTACCCTAATTATCAAAAATTGAGCATGAGCATGCATGAATAAAAAATCGGACGAACCTAAGAAAAAGTAAAAAAGTATCAGTCGCTTTGCCGACAGAAATATACCCTCAGCCTATGTGAATTGAAACTCTCATCTATGGACATATCGAATGTCTTTAGCGTCTTGTCTTTGACAAAATATGACGAAAGGCAAATTTTGAATCAAATCAGTTCGTGAGTTATCGTGCTCTCCACCCACTACATATGGCTGTTTTCTCAAAATGTACGGGCTTTGCCCCTAAAAACGTTTACCGTCGTAATTGAAGCAGTGAATGCAAGTTGCTTCAATAAAAATCAAAGTGATTAGAGAGCAGGTCTTACAGTAAATTTATCCGAAATTTTGTGTGGGAGGTACCCAAAATTAGTGGATAAATATAGTCCATATTCGAACCTGATATATATCTGGTAGATATATTAGGATGTGTAAAGTATGGACCAAATCGTTCAATCCCTTCAAGAGTTGTCGTGCGCACAATTTTTCCGAACATTTTTGAATTGTGATGGAGAGGTACTTGAAGGAGTCGACCGATATGACTTATCTTCGAACTTAAACTAAGTGTGGACAAAATATTACGAAAGGCAAATTTTGGACCGAATCGGCAGATACGTTCCGACCATTACACACTGTGTCATAGGGGTTTTTTGCAGCGTTCACGCTATTTTCTCAGGAAGTATGGTCTTGCCCCTGATTAAAATTGTAACGTCCTGTAGAGGGCAGTGAATACAAATTGTTACAACAAAAGTCAAAACGATTCGAGACCTGGTGCTAAATTGAACTATTCGGAAATTTTGCGTGGGAGGTACCCGAAGAAGTGGAGCGATTGAGTGCATATTAGACCGTCACATAAGTCTGCTAGAAATTTTACGATGTGCAAAGTATGGACTAAATCGGTCTCCCCTTTAAGTTTAATTTTCCAAACATTTTCGAACTTTTGTGGAGGAGATACCGGAAGGAGTGAATCGATATAACCCATCTTCGAACTTAAGCTAAGTTTGGACAAAATATTACAAAAGCTGAATTTTGGACCCAATCGGTTGGTCCGTTCGAGAGTTATCGTGCGCTCTAACCAGCCAGACAGACGGACCGACATGGCTAAATCAACTCCAAATTGTTTGAAACTGATTTCGTCCAAACATACTTGGGGTCTAAAACTATTATTACGATGCACATTTTGCCCGTATGAAAATGTATATTTATACCCTCAGCCTTTAGGCTAATGAGGGTATATACACGACCAAAAATGTTCCTCATCGAAATAATGGTTTTATACCCAAGTATGTTTGTACGATATCCGTTTCAGACAATTTTAAGTAGATCTTGCAATGTCCGTCCGTCTGTCTGGCTGGCTGGCTGGTGCGCACGATAACTCTCGAAGGGAGTAACCGAATTGAACCAAACTTGGCATATGGTAATACTACCTCTAGGCATACATCAGGTTCGAATATGGATTATATCGGTCCACTCCTTCAGGTACCTCCCACACAAATTTTGAAATAAGTGCAGTTTAGTGACACCTCACGAATCGTTATGAAATTTTTGTAACAGGATGCTCGTGCGGCCCCCGTTACGTCATTGTAATTTTTTTCGAGGGCAAGTCCATAGTTCCCGAGATAATGGCGCATAACCTCAAAAAAACGCTGCACTATGTCGCGAGTTCAAATAAACAGTGGCCAAATATAAAAGGAGTTGGCGTTGGCAGATGAATTTTGGTATAAATACTTAGTGTTCACTGACAATGTAGAGAGCAAAAAATTGGAAGGTCGGTCCACGTTTTGGGACCGAATCCCATTACCACATAGGGCTTACAATTTTTTAATTGAACGTAGTTTAACATAATTTTTTCTTTTTTGAAAAATTCGAAGGGTGCAATCATGTTTAAAAATTGATTTTAAATATTAAATCCCGAAAATTGCACTGAAGCCCACTGTGCGTTCTTCTTTTAAATATTTCTTTCGATAGCTGATAAAAAAACAAATCAAAAAAAAATATGGTCCCATTTGGACCAATATTAAAGAAGTTATGAGTATTTACTTGAACATAGTTCTTTAAAAATGCGATAAATTCAATAGGCGATATCTCTGTACCGTTGGTCAAAAAATAATTTTAAAATATACTAAAACGTTCTGTTGGCTAGGAGCATAAATTGAACCAAAAACAATTGAAATTAAAAATTACTTTTCTCCGATCTGTCCGATTTCACTTGGAATTCCCCATATACACTTTCATACGGGCAAAATGTGCCTCATCGAAATAATGGTTTTAGACCCCAAGTATGTTTGGACGAAACGTGTTTCAGACAATTTGCAGTCGATTGATCAATGTCCGTCCGTCTGTCTGTCTGGCTGGCTGTCGGTTCAAATTTTAGCTTTCGTAATATTTTACCCAAACTTGGTATAAGTTCGAAGATGGACTATATCGGTCCACTCTTTCCGGTAGACGAAAACGTTCGGAAAAATTGTGCGCACGATAACTCTTGAAGGGAGTAACCGATTTGTTCCATACTTTGACCATTGTTGAATGTGTACTCAATCGGTCCACTCCTTCGGGTGCCTCCCACACAAAATTTCGGAAAAGTTCAGTTTAGGGCCATCTCTCGAATCGATTTGATTTTTGTTTTAGCAACCTGTATTCACTGCCCTCCATACGACGGTACAACTTTCATCAGGGGCAAGTCGATACTTCCTGAGAAAATAGCCTGAAAGTTGCAAAAAAAAAACCCCCCTATGACACCGTGTGAGGTGGTTGGAGAGCAAGATAACTCTAGAAAGGATCTGCCGAATCGGTCCAACATTTGGTATTTTATCCAAATATCCACTCCTTCAGGTACCTCCCCCACAAAAGTTCAAAAATATTCGGAAAAATTGTTCGTACGGTAACTCTTGAAAAGAGTGGCCGAATTGGTCTATACTTTACTCATCCTAATATATCTACCAGATATAGATCAGGTTCAAATATGGAATATATTTGTGCACTCCATCCGGTACCTCACATACAATATGTCGGATAAGTTCACTTTAAGACCTGATATCGAATCAATTTGATTTTTGTTGAAGCAACTTGCATTCGCTGCCTCAATAACGATGGTAAAAGTTTTTTTTATGGGCAAGTCCATACTTCTTGAGCAAACAGCGCGAAGAGTGTAAAAACCCCCTATGGCACCATATGTTGTGGCTGGAGATCCACTTCCATAACGGTCAATGTTGATCCATTCCTTTTAGTATCTCCTCCGCAAAACTTTTGATCTGTAATCCTAATAACCATTTTTGTCGGTTCAAACGCCCAAAATTTTGAAAACCCCCAAAAAACATACGTATTTCAATATACACAGGATGAGGGTATATCTCTGTCGGCAAAGCCGACTGATATTTTTTACTTGTTTTCTACAAATATTTATTCAAACAAAGTAAATTTAAATGTTTAAATAGAAAAAATATCAAAGGGGCTTTAGTGATCGCAGTCAGTGCGGAAACTTGTTTCACCGAATCGAACTAAAACACGCGTTTTCGTTATCAGGACAATATTCGAGGCATTTTTTTATAGACCTACTGCATACGTTCCCATGTTTAATTATAAAGGGTTTAAGCAGCTCGGTTGGTAGGCCATTGGGTCCTGCTGTCTTGTTATTCTTCAGCCTGTTTATTGTTGTCCTTACCCAATTTCACAGGGCGGTATCCACCCAATACTATATTCTGGTATTGAATTTATGGTATCTTCGTCGTTTCGAGTACTATCTGTTACCTTGCTCATCCGGTCATCTTGGCCTGGCGGTATACATTCAATACAATCTTCTTCGATTGGATCTGTGTTATCTTCATCGTCTTCGCTAGTGTTACATACTAACAGTTTTGCTCTTTCCAGATCCAGGCCACACTATGTATATGTATCAGTTACCAAATTATCTTGCTGTCCCTACAGAAGGATGTAACTGTGCTGAATCCATCAGCTACATTTTTTACTTTTTGGTAGAATGTTCGGAATTAATTCTGGCTCCTGTAAATTTCGATTGCTTCACACTCTCGCTAGTCAATTTCACTGTTTTTCAGGCGGAAAAGACGTTTCTCCTCCTTCGTTTTCTCCCGATACCTTTGAGCTACAGATTGTAGATTAGCCCTATATGCCACATTTTCTCTAGGTAAGCAGCACGACACTCCTCCTTAACCCACTTAGCGCTGAGAATTTTTTTGCGAGAAAACTTAAAATTTTTTATGAAAATTCTATTTTTGAAATTTTTTAAGCATTTTTAAAAAAAAAAAAACTTTTTTCTCAAAAACGTGTAGTTTTCCTGCAATCGGGCCTTCTTTTAAAAGTTCCAAAACTTTTAGAGGGGAATATAGGTGTATCCTTACATGCAAATCCCTGACTTTATATGATTCTAACATTTTTGATAACATTTTTATCGCATATTTAAATTTTTCATCAAAAGTCGAAAATTACAAAAAAAATTTTTTAAATAGCTTGTGTTTTCGGCCAATTGCGTGGAAATGCGTAGGTCAAATGAAGCGTTATCAGCGTGAACTTACAGATAACAGACAATACTGTAACAAAATGCAAAAAACCCAACAAAAATATTCGAAAAAAACCAGAGTTTTACGTCAATTTTTGCAACCATTTTTTGTGGCGTTTAAACGACCAGTGGCTTTATCTGGGTTAAATCATGGGTTTCATGATGGAGGCCTTTGGTAACCAATTATGGATTCTACGGCTGATTGCATAGAGTGGGCGATACTTTGCCACTGCACTGATAACTTTCCGATAAGTCTTTGCTTCATTAAGTAATTGGGTCAGTTTAATGATGTGACTATCTATTGTGACTGCAGTTTACCGATGTCCAACTGTTGTGCCTGACAGTACTTTATATGCTACCTTTACTCGGGTATGTACCTTTGCTGGAGTTGGTCCGAGTCTATGTTTGCTCCTCGCACACGCTCGATAAATGTCTTCCATCAATCACAACGTGATCAATTTAATTTTTTGTTTTTTGGTCTGGAGACAGCCAGGTGCCCAAAATCCACTGTACCAACAGTGTTGTGTGGACAAAGAATCAGGTATATAGGTACTCATTTTAAGTATTTCGAAGTTTTCCGAACGAATTGGCTATTACTTGGTATTTGTGGGTTTCAGACGACAAAAAACTTCTCCACCTATGTATATAGCCTACGTATAACCACACCGCCTGATTTCAGGTATTTTAAATTTGTTATCTACATTTTCGGCAGAAATTTGAGGTAATTGATGTTCGATCCAGCTGTAAGAATGCAAATATTGATTTTTAGAATTTTCAATGCAAATGTAAAAACATCTCAAATTCAAAGGACTTAAAAATCGAAACTTCATATCACTACAATTTTCCTTCAAACATAACACCATAATTTGCGACATATGCCTTCGGTTGTTGTCGTGACTGAAAGTCATTAAATTAGCTCATGAGTCCTTAATGCACTTGGTGCAAATTAAAATCTATCCGATTTTAGAATTCTCTTGGTCCAGCTATTCGGCAAAATTGTTCTGCTGTTTTCTATTTTGGAATTAACATAGTTAAGGATAATTTTAATTTCATGGCTAAAACAGTTTCCAAGATTCTTTGTTTCTTCGTAGACCTCCCTTTTCAAATCATTGAAATGTCCAAAGCATATGGAGCAATCAATCGAGCATTTCAATAACCCTTCCCCCTCATACACAGTATTTGTTAATCATTATGCCAAGCAATTGACGTGATTGGAAGCTAAAAATAAAGAAGTTATTCCTTTGTTGATCATAAAAATAAATGCGTCACAATGAACCGAAAAGAAGAAGAAGCAGAAAACGTTTGATGAAATCACTGATTCGTTTCCGAGCAGAAATTACCCCATACAAAACATCACAATTACCAATCTAAATAAATGAGATGAACACTTAAACATACAAACGTAAATGCGTACGTATGTATGTACATATGGTTGGTCAGTCAGCAATAATTTCTGTCATTTGAGAGTTGAATTTCAGTCTAAATGTTTATTTTATTATCGAAGAAATGACGCCAAAGTAACCGAAATAAGGGTATAAAGGAACATTTCAATGGTCATGATGGCCCAAACTGAAACAACAATGGCCAATTTCCAAGTACCTTTTCACAAAACAATTTCTGGCCAATGGTCGGTCAATTGGGAGGTTGGTTGGTTGGACATTTGGGGGGTAGTAGAAACGACTTAAGGGGCAAGAATGTGTTCGTGCGAGTTTCCACACTTCAGTAGCATTTAATAGTTATTTTTATGGACAATATCTGAAAAAACAAATCTGACCAGTGCCACATCAACAAACAGGACCTAGAAGTTGCTGGAGAATAAACATAAATACGTAATAAAATTCAAATGTATTTGCGATAGAAATCAAATTGTCCATTGTTGAGAAAAATGTACGTTAAATAAAAATCTCTTTCTCTCTCGCCCGTTTTTAAACAATTTCATTTTAAGAAGCTTTTTTCCGTTTTTGTTTGGTAATACGTGCCCCAATAAAGCTTTTCGGCCATAGAATTTGATTTGGGTTTGAGTGGCTTTCAAAGTAATTTGCAAATAAATGCCATCATTTCACATTTGAAACGTTGATGTGGGCAGCCAAAGAAATACACCCTTGTGGCCATTATGGTTAGATTGTGTTGTTTGTAGAAGGTTTTTTATTTTCTCTAGAAAGGGGTCATGGGTCAAGCCCTATTTACATTACTTTGAATGACATTAAATTGATAATTTATAGACAATTTATTGAAATTGTCTATTTCTTTTGGTCATATGTGGAAGGGTAGGAGTAGTGAATTTGAGGGATGGGAAAGAGGAATTTGGGTCTTTAATCGTGTATTTCTTTGAATTTTAGATAATGTATATTTAAGCATCATCACTTACTTAGCTGGCCCATTACAGAACATTTGTTCCATAGACCGAACTAAGAAAATATATCCAATTCTCTATGTTTAGTGCTTCGCTTTCTGGAATACCGCGTCTTGTCATATCTTCACCCACTTCTTTGCGCCATCTATTCTTTGGCCTGCCAATTCTGCGTGCACCGCCATGTGGCTCGAATTTCTACGCCATTTTAGCGGGTTCATCATCGCTCATTCTTATGATATGGCCTAGCCAACGCAATCGCTGCATCTCGATACGTTTAACAATATTGATGTCGTTGTATAGCAGATACAGCTCGTGGTTCATGCGACGTCGATATTCACCGTCAACGCAGATTGGTCCGTAGATCTTTCGAAGAATTTTTCTCTCAAACACACCAAGCACTGCCATGTCTGCGTGCGCAAGTACCCAGGCTTCGGAGCCATACATCAGCACGGGTAGTATCAGTGTTTTGTAGAGCGTTATTTTTGTTTGACCAGATGTGGCTTTGTTTTTAAACTGCTTACTTAATCCATAGTAGCATCTGTTGGCGAATACAATTCTTCTTTTTATTTCACAACTGATGTCGTTTGTTGTGTTTACGGCGGTGGCGAGGAATACGCAGTTTTTACTACCTCAAAATTATAGGAACCAACTTCAACAGTTGGTCCCAGCACAATAAACGCATTGCGCGTCGACACCATCAACTTGGTCTTCTTGCCGTTTACCGCCAGACCCACTTTAGCAGATCCTCATTCGACCTTCATAAAGGTATCCCAGCAAAATAAATTGGAAGTAGTGCAATGTAGACTAGTTCTTTCACGGCATGTTTTTATGCAGTTCAAACGGAGTCGTGAAAAAGGCACTCCATTCCTCACATTTTAACCGCATTTGGATGCAATCCAAAGAATCACATCCATTTGTCATATTTTAACAACATCCGGAGGCAGTTCAACGGAGTCGTGAAAAAGGCACTCCAATTCCTCACAATTTAACAGCATGCTGATGCAGTGCAAACGGAGTCGTGAAAAAGGAACTCCGTTCACTACATTTTATTAGCAGTTGTTAGAGATCCCTACCTGTACATTTTTCCCAATGGAATGCTGTTGGAGTACATGTCGAAATCTTAACTGGTGATGGGAAGACAATATCAAACCCATTTAGCAGATGAAGCAAAAGCACTAAAGCTTGGATTAAATGAAGAGAAGAGGAAACACACATGTTTGCGATTGAATTCAATAGAGAATTTTCATAATTTGTGTTAATTTAATAAAGGTATTAATATTTTTGTTTTACACAAATAATAAATGCATTTTATTTTGTTATTCAAAACACGTGCTCTGGACTGCCTCCTATTCTACCCCAAAGGGTCAGTTAAAATGCAATGCCAAAGGGTCAGTTAAAATGCAGTGACAAAGGTTCAGTTAAAATGCAATCCCAAAGGGTCAGTTAAAATGCAGTGCCAAAGGTTCAGTTAAGATGCAATGCCAAAGGGTCAGTTAAAATGCGGTGCAATGGAGCGCCTCTTTCCGGGGTCACTCCCTTATAAAAATCATGAGTGAAAATGCATAATTTGATGCACTTCCAAATCACTTGTACATATCATTTAACTGCCTCTTTGGAGGCAAACTTTTCGCTGGGTATCGGTTAGTTATTTTACTGATCTTTCCATAATGTCTATATCACCAGCATAAGCAAGTAACATGTGGCTATTGGTGTAGATTGTGCCACTTCTTTTGACGTTTGCCTCTCGAATAACCTTTTCTAGCAGGGTGTTGAAAACATCACACGAAAGGCTGTCTCCTTGCCTGAAACATCTTTTGGTACAAAACTTTTCGGAGAGGTTCTATCCTATTTTAACTGAAGATCTCGCGTCAGTTAAAGTCATTTTACAAAGCCGAATGAGCTTTGCGGGGATACCAAATTCAGACATGGCTTGTAATACCTTTGAACGTAGCGGGCTGTCGAAGGCTGCTTTATAATCGACAAAAAGGTGGTAGGTGTCGATCTGCGTCTCTTGGATCTTCTCCAGGATCTGCCACAGGGTAAATATCTGGTCAATGGTGGACTAGCCAGGTCCAAAGCCGCATTGGTATGGTCCAATTATTTCGTTGACCATGGGCTTTAGTCGTTCGCACAATATGCCTGACACTATCTTGTAGGCGACTGGGAGAAGACTTATGCCCTTATAGTTGGGGCATAAAGTCTTATCTCCTTTCTTATGGACGGGACACGGGATGCTCAGGTTCCTATCGTCGGGTACGTCTTCTTCCTGCCAAATGGAGCTAACTAGCTGATGTATACACCTTATCAGCGTTTCGCCTCCGGTTTTAAACAGCTCGGCTGGTAGGCCTTCAGCTCCTGCTGTCTTATTATTCTTCATCCGGTTTATTGTTGTCTTTACATCATCTTGGCCGGGTGGTATACATTCAATACCATATTCTGGGATTGGATCTGTGGTATCTTCGTCGACTTCGCTACTATTGGATACCAACAGTTGTGAAAAATGCTCTTTCTATATCCTTGGCGCACTATCTGTATCAGTTACCAGATTACCTTGCTGATCTCTACAGGAGGATGTGCCAGTTTCAAAGCCATCAGTTTGATGTTTCACTCTTTGGTAGAATTTTCGGACTTTATTCTGTCTCCTCTACATCTCGATTTGTTCACACTCCCGCTTTTTCATCTCTATCTTTTTCCTGCGGAAAAGACGTTTCTCCTCTCTCCTTTTCACCCGATACCTCTCTCGTGCGCTAAGCGTTGCTACTGATTGTAAAGTAGCCCTATATGTCGCATTTTTCTCTTCGATAGAAGCACGACACTCCTGGTCATACCATTGAGTCCTTGCTGGAGGTCTCTGGTATCCAAGTACTGATTTTGCGGCTGTTTGTATGGAGTAGGCAATGTTTTGCCATTGTTCTGATATGTTATCCGGACGAGGAGTGCTTTTATTGAGCAGTTGGGCCAGTTGAGTGGAATATGCTGTGGCTATCTGTTGTGATTGCAGTATACCGATGTCCAACTTCCGTGTTGTGTCTGCTCGCACTTTGTTTGCTACGTTTAATCTGGTACGTACCTCAGCCTCATACCATTGTCAGATGTTTCACAGTGGAGATATTCTCTATTTTTCTTTTCTTTCGTTTTTTCTGGGGGAGGGTTACTAACCCGACGCCCAAACCCAAGCTTTTAACGTTCTTATGGGTGAACGCGCGGCACATGTTAGCTCACTACCGTTAACCGTTGTTGAAGGCAGTTCCCCAGGTGACACCACGGGGAGGTCAGTGTCCACTTGTGGACACACGTGTCCCTGTTGTTTGCCGCTGCGAAGTTTTTCATTTTTATTGCAAATATATTGTCATTTATAATTTTAGAATATCCTGAAGACCGGGACTACAAGACCTAATATAATGCAATCCCACGGCGGCATGTTCGTCGATACTGAATTAACCCGGAACTATAATAAATCAGCGTCGTTCCGGCCAGCGGATGACACCTCAGAGTACATATGTTTATATTTGTTTCGTGTTTCTGTGTTCAGAGCAACATATACCGGAATGCCTGCTCCGGATTCTTTTGGTCCGTGCTGGGACGAGGAAAACACAAGACCAATATGGATGGAGTCACTTTGTCATATCGGCATCCACCACTCTCAAACTTCGGACTCGTCCATGTGAGGGCTTCATGCTGAGTGAATACAGTCCCCAGTTAGTCGTCGTCTTCGTAAGAATATGAGACTCCCCCGCAGTTCCCCCGCTTCACACGCAGCACTTAACACCAGCCGTTGCTGTTCCAATCCCTTAAAAAGCTTTCTTTTTGAAATTTAATTGCAATGGACTCCGAGGTAAAGTCGAGGAAACAGTGGATTTCATGAGTCGGAAGAATGCTATGGTCACGGCGATGCAGATAACCAAGCTCAACAACAGCTGTAGCTGTCAGCATTGCGATGATTACAACGTACTGTGGAAGGATGGTGGAGGTGGGAGATTAGCTTTCCTATTGCACCAATATGTTCAATGCAGACCTATCTCTCTTGAGTCTGGCTCAAATTACCCGTACATGTAATGAATGGGGATAGCAGTGAGGTGTGAAATTGCCAGAGATAAGTTGCTTAATTGCCTATACATCCCGCCGATAAATAGCTGCATGTTAACCCGCCTTTGGAAAGTCCGAACTGTCTGGTCTTAAGGGATATTTATGCTCATCATTGTGGCATTTAGTACTCGGAAATGACCAGAGCGGGATAGTGCTGGCTGAGCGACTGATAGCTCTATGCTTTGCCCGGTCAATGAGGACGCCCCTACCAGAATTAGCAAAGAATGTCACAGTTCGCCAGATATAATGGTCCCACAAATGACGTCACTTGGCAACCCGTCGTTTCTCTTGGGTCAGAGCATCTCCCCATAATTGTATCCATCAGCAGACCACCCGATTTCATCAGCTCTGAACGCCGCACTTTCATCAATCAAGGGAAAGCATATTGACCTAGTTTCAGAAAGTTCACTAATAACCGCTTCAGAGATCCGACCTACTTTTATGATGTTCGCGAAGCAGAAAAGAAACATCGTTACTGCTGCAACCGCTCGCCACATACCTGCTGGTTGAATACCTGAAGTGAGACGAAATTGCCCAGATTGATCTGATGAGGGGCGCATGTTTAATCGACTTTCGCTGATTCTCCCGGCTCTGTCGATGATTTCTACTAGATAGTCGTCAGTGGTGGGCATGCTCAGTACTGGGCATCTTCTCCGTGGATTTCTGGTCAAGAACAGCTGCAAAGGAAATCGATGGTTCAACTGCCTGAAAACCCATTGCCTTCTTGGGCGAAGGCTGAGGGCCTTCGAAGGAACGACTCTAATGCGCTCCAATCTTCCTGACTATTTTACAGCCTTTCTCTTTCGGGTTTCGTGTCGGTCTCAGAAGCATACCCATTCGTCAATTGATCATCTCTACGGATGTCTTCTATTTAGAAATAGGTTCTTTAGCCTTCTTCATTACCTTCCGGGTTTGGTTCTGCTTTGAAACACAGATCAACTCACCACTTTGCTTAAGTCATTAAATCGTTCTCTCTACTGTCGTTCTTGTCGCAGCAGCTTCTTTAGAAACCTTGTATTGAGCAGCTACAGTGTCTAGATGAAGGATCTTGGTCATCTGAAGTTCTCTCGGAGTACATGAGGTATGTTTTCTCTAATATGCTCGTGTATCGTTGTCGTTGGAGATCGCCGGTTAATCATCTCTTCTACCTGTACAACTGTATCAGGCCTTGCATCTTAACTTTTTTGCTTTTATTTTTCTTCCCCATCGTAGTTTTTTATTTTAAGGGAACTACCCCTATCTATGTTTGGTCGACGAGAGATCTAAAGGATTCGCAGTATACAGAGAAAGGTCATTAGATTCATTTGCTAACCCCAGCACACAGAGGGTCCAAGAGAGCCCCGAAGTTAAAAACATATGTTGAGTCTGGTCTATCAGGGGCTTCCCTCAGGTATACCATCCGCAACCGAGAAGACGCATCCTTAAGAAGAAGAAGGACATCTTCCTTGGGAATGCAATTAAAAACTTCTATACAACTGGTTTTGACTCAGCTATAAACTGTAGGTCCCATACGAGGGGCAATAAAAACCTTCTGGCCTAGGCAACACGCAGTGTCGCCAGGCGTCATTTTTATACCCTACACCACTATGTGGAAGGGGTATTATAAGTTTGTTTTGAGAAAAATTCATGTAACACCGCGAAATATTCGTCGGAGACCCCCAATGTGGTATACCAATCTTCATATCTCGGCGAGATAAAGCGATTTTGAGATGTGTGTCCGTCCGTCCGTGTGTCCGTCTGTCCATTATAAATTGTAATCAAACTCCAGGCAGCAATTATGGACCGATCGTCACGAAATTTGGTATGGAGGTCGGTTTCACATCAGAATAGATCGCTATTTTAATTGGTGATGATCGTGAAATATTTAGCGGGTGAAATGGACCAAAAACATAATTTTGATCCGATTTTGTAGCTGCTCTGTAGGTCGCAATAATAGGCCGATCGCCTCGAAACTTTAAATGAGGTAAGAGTATATGACAAAGAAGATGCATGCTATTTGAGTTGGCGATCAGATAATATTTAGAGAGTTAAATGGACCACAACTTTTGTGTGAAAATTGTGAAAATTTTTAATATACAGCTTATATCTTTGTTCCTGAAAGACACATTCCTCCCTCGTGAGTTATATTTGGAAACAATCTCTTGACCTTTCCATTGATGACAATTATGTTGATGTACGTGATCAGATAACAGAGGTACAGCCTAATATATTCAGTTTTTTGTTTGTAGTGTAATCATAAACACGCTAGAGCTCGCAATTATAGCTTAATAATCACGAAATTTTGCACGAGGTAAGAGTTTAGGTTGAAGAAAATGCCCATAATTCTGCATGATGATCTGATATTATTTAGCGGGCGACATACACCATTACTTTCGTATGAAAAATATACAAATTTTATTTTTGGTCCATATTTTAATTCCTGGAGGGCATATACCGACAAAGTAGCCTACATATGGGAAAATAACTGCTGACCTTTCCCCTGATGGAAATTGTAATAATGTGTTTGTGTAGAGAACCACAATTTCCTCCCATGCTACAAATTGTCTCTATCATGACAGAGAAATTTTCAGTTCAGTTGTCCAATTTGATGTTTTATACAATTATTACAGTATGGGGTCCCCTGGCCACCTATTTTATACCTCAGGGTTTACAGTAAAGGGGATACATACAAAATAGACCAAAGATGTGTCTCATCGACATAATGGTTTTAGGCCCCAAGTATGTTTGGACGAAATTCGTTTCAGACAATTTGGAGTCTAGCTTGCTGGTGCGCACGATAACTCTCGAACGCATCTACCGATACGAACCAAATTTTATACCTCGTAATATGTTGCCCAAGGGAGATGAGAGAAGTCTCCCTTGTTCCGTATGGGATGTTTGTGGAACAATTATTATAATATTTAGCCCAAAATTAGTTTAAGTTCAAATATAGGCTTTATAGGTCCACATCTCCCCCACAAAAGTTCAAAATTTTTTCGAAAAAATGTGTGAACGATAACTATATCGATCCACACCTTCGGGTACGTTCCGCACAAAATTCGGAAAAGTGAAATTTAAGAGTCCTCTCGAATCGTTTGATTTTTTCAGCAGATTGTCCTTGCGGCCCTCTTTACGATGGTACAATTGCAATAGCAAGTCCATACCTTCTGAGAATATGGCCGAAAAGCTCCAAGAAACCCTGAAAAACAAACAATAAACCTAAATAAAATGGGAAATCCGCAAGATAACTCTCAAGGGGATTTTCTGATTGGTCCAAACTTTGCACATCGTGTTATTTCATTCAGTCATGTATCAGGTTGGAATATGGACTATGTCGGTCCCGTCCTTCGAATACCTCCCACACAAAATTTAGGAAAAGTGCTGTTTGAGGACACGTATCGGATCTACATATTCGAATTTTTTGAAGTAGGGTCTTTTCGCGGTCTCTATTGCAATGGTACAATTTTTCCGGGGTAAGTCCACACTTCCTGAAATAATGGTCTAATGGAGGGACAAGGGAAGCTTCTCTTAAATCAATGGATTCATATTATGTTATTGATCTGAGACCTAGTTTGATCGCCGAGTCCGAACGACGTGTCCTAAGTTGCCACATTTAGGGACTTTTTCATGGCTGAAACACTCAGGAAATATCGCCAACCTTACTAAGGGGTATTTTACCACCGTTGAAAATTTGTTGTGGGCAGGCCTGGGAATCGAACCCGGAAATTCAGCGTCCAAGACGGTTGAATATAGCTAATTCCTAGAGGTTGTTGTGTAGGGTATCACATGGTCGGCCCGTCCGACTATAGCCTTTGCTTACTTGTTTTTTTTTTTTTGGAAAGTTTGACAGTTTTTAGCCTAAGCGTACTCAGGACAGATTCACATACGACCAGGTGTTGTGTTGTTTACGGCGACTTCAAAAAATCAGTTCGGAAAAAAATGAAATTTACTTGTGACCTATAATTTTTCACAAATTTCGACATGGATAATCACGGCAAGAGTACATCGATCAAATTAAATCTGTGTATATTGTAAAGGGCCATCCTATATCACAATGTAAAACTAGTTTTATGAATTCAATCGTGGCCGACACTCGCAAAAAAACGAAGGTCGTGTGCCCTTGTTCTAGAAAAAAACTTAAGCCGTGTGTGAACGAATAATGCAAGATCGCCATGTTATCTACCGTGAGATAGACGAATCCTTGGGCATTTCTTCCACCAACTAAGATTTGATATTGCATGAACACCTGGCCGCATAAATGGATTTTTCTCGATGGATCCAACAAAATGGTCAATCGCTCAAAAAAAGGATATTGTAGATTTGTGCAAAAAATTGTGTATAAAAACGATCGCGGTGCTTCAAACGACATTTATAAGATCGTCATAGACAACGAATCATGAATCTATGCTTAGGACCCCGAAACCAAACAGGAATCAACCGTTTGGGTCTTCGAAAGCGAGCCAAATCCAACGAAAGTTGTTGTAGTGATACAGTCAGGCACTCCACGCTGTTTGAAGACATCGAGCAGACAACCCTCCGGCCAAACTTGAAACGTTGGATAGTCAATTATATGTGTGGACGCCAGTCGTACGCGGAATTCAGGAACAAGAAGTCCAAATCCCTTAGAGTGAAACAGGGAGTTCCCCAACGTAGGGTGACTTCTCCGGAACTATTCAACCTCTACCTATCCTGTGTTCCACCCCCTCCAGACTGCATCGAGATCGTAACGTATGCGGACGATTGCACGATCCTGCCGTCAGTTACCTATCCTGATGACATCTGTGGGAGACTGAACAACTATTTAACCGATCTTACCACCTTTTTCCATTCGAGGAATATGCAGATTTCCGCGACAAAATCAACAGCCACTCTGTTCATCACATGGACAGCGCAGTTTGGAAGAGAATTGAATGTCGTGGCTGACGGTCGCAGAATTCCGACCACAAACTGCCCCAAAATGTTAGGGGTCACATTCGACACTACTTTCAAGATGTGCGCGAACGACACAGCTATCTGCGACAAACTGAAAAGAAGGAACAAGGTCCTCACATCCCTAGCCGGCAGCACTTGGGGTGCAGATAAAGAAACCTCGTTGACCACATACAACGCGATAGGTCGGTCTGTGATAAGCTATGCGGCGCCAGTTTGGTCCCCGGGATTATATGATACGAATTGGAAAAAGATTCAAACCTGCCAGAATGCCGCCCGAGAACAGCAACAGGGTAACTCTTCAAGTCTTCAATGGACCATCTACATGAGGAGGCAATGATTCTTCAAGTAAAGCAACACAATGAGATGCTTTCGTTACAGTACTTGCTTGGGTGCTACCATGAGAACCATCCCAATCACCATCTGCTGGCTAGGCCCGACACATTCAGGCATATCAGGAAGAATATTCAGGTTCTAGAGAGGGAGGTCCAACAATATAGGAGAGAACCACTAAACCAACAGGCATATCAAGCAGGTTTAAATAGTATTTACACGGATGCAGTTGCTAAGGCCATAAGTAAATATAGTGTTAATAAAGTCCTCGAAATACATCCCCCATCTATCGCAGCTGAGGAGCGTCAGCTGCCACCACAAACTCCCAGCGAAAAGTTTGCCTCCAAAGAGGCAGTTAAATGATATGTACAAGTGATTTGGAAGTGCATCAAATTATGCATTTTCACTCATGATTTTTACAAGGGAGTGACCCCGGAAAGAGGCACTCCATTGCACCGCATTTTAACTGACACGTTGGCATTGCATTTTATATTTAATAAAATGCATTTATTATTTGTGCAAAACAAAAACATTAATAACTTTATTAAATTAACACAAATTATGAAAGTTCTCTATTGAATTCAATCGCAAACATGTGTGTTTCCTTCCCATCAGCAGTTAAGATTTCGACATGTACTCCAACAGCACTCCATTGGGAAATTTTCTTCTCGTGAGTTACCGGAAAAATGTTCACAAATTAAATATTATTTAGTTTGTATTAACAAGTGCTTGGAAATGTTAACACGATTATCTCTTTTTGGAAATGTATTCCGATGCCTGTAGAGATGTACAAACTGATTTATGTACATGTAGGGACCTCTAACAACTGCTAATAAAATGAAGTGAACGGAGTGCCTTTTTCACGACTCCGTTTGCACTGCATCCGGATGCTGTTAAATTGTGGGGAATTGGAGTGCCTTTTTCACGACTCCGTTGAACTGCCTCCGGATGTTGTTAAAATGTGACAAATGGATGTGATTCTTTGGATTGCATCCAAATGCGGTTAAAATGTGAGGATTGGAGTGCCTTTTTCATGACTCCGTTTGAACTGCATAAAAACATGCCGTGAAAGAACTAGTCTACATTGCACTACTTCCAATTTGATTTGCTGGGCTAGAATAGTTTTAGCTCAACTATGCTCGGGACATTGCAGTCGCCTAAATTCTTGCTGGGCGGAAATCGACCGCGCCATGCAAGACATCTGTCCAGTATGCGACATGGGCCCGCACGACACAAAACACCTTTTCAACTGCCCAGCCAAACCTACTCATCTAACTCCAGAGGATCTGTGGTTATATCCCATCGAAGCAGACACTTTCCTGGAACTGGAGATAGACCCAGAACCAGATTGAACAGCGGAACGAACATACAAACATAATAATAAACACTGTTACAACAACAACAACGAAAGTTGTTCATGTCTGTTTCTTCGGCAAAACTGACCCTGTGGCGACTATACGGCTTGAGATATGTAGGACAGTTAATTCCGAGTGTTACACTACAATTTGTTTGCCTGAAGTCTTCCGAGAAATTCGAAAAACGAACAGGAGAAATCGAATCGTTCTGCATGATGACAATGAGAACTCTCACACATCGATTCAAACCAGCGCCTGTTTGACCGGACAAAACGTGGATTTGATAGGTCAAGCGCCGTACAGCCCTGACTGGTGATCCAATTATTGCAACGCATCAAGAAACAAAGGCGTGGTCAACGATTTTCGTCGCCAGAAGATGCTGTAAAAGCTTTCAAAACCCATGTTTTGGAGGTGTCTCAATCAAGCCACTGAAAACAACCCAACACATGGTCGCATTTCAAACTGTCCTAAGTACGCTTAGGCTAAAAACTGTCAAACGACGCCTGGCGACATTTTCCGGGTATACAAAATTCGAACATGTCATGCAGTACCTATGAACGTATAGGACAATTGAATATGTTTTATAATCCACAAAAATATGTTATATGGTCTATCTGCATCTATTGGGTCCTTCGGGATCACTCACAAGGCAAATATTTGGTCAATTTGTCCCTATAATTGAGCCTTATCATACGGTACATACATATTGGCTCTTGAGACGTTATTATACTTCAGGTGCTTTATTGTTGTGTTTGCCTCATCATTTTGGACTGGATAAGCTATGCTATCTGCGTCGTCGTTAACATTGGGTACCAAAAATTTTTTACATATCCCGAGCATGCCATATATTTGTTACCAGAATTTGGCAAAGTCCATCTAGACTATTCGGTCTAAAATAATCAGCTTCTCACAGATTACTTTGTTTGTTCTTTGGTCTACTCGTCCCTATCGTCCATACAATGCTAGATAATTTGTTATATACGAATCTCTCGAACACTTGGACTTAGCACTGCAATATTTTTCTTAGTTTATTTTCTAGTCACTGGGACGTTTTGATGAAATGTTCAGCAAAAAATTGAAATGAAGCTGAATTATTTGACAACAATAAAGTTCAGATCGATATATAATTGTTCCACAAACATCCCATACGGGACAAGGAAGACTTCTCTCATATCAATGAGTGCACCCCGATTCATATTAGCTCAATGATATGAGACCTACTGTTTATCGCCGAGTCCGAACGGGGTGTCTTAAGACACCACTTGTAGAGAAGTTTAACATGGCTAACATACTCAGGAAATGTCGCCAACATTACTGAGGGATATTTTGCCACCGTTGAAAATTTGATGTTGATGTTGTCGGGGAATCGAAACCTGGACCTTCAGCGTGCAAGGCGGTGTTCATACCATTGCACCACGGTGGCACACAGATCGATATATTATCTAAAAATATTTTTGTCGCACCTTCCCATGTGCACAGAAAAGGCTCACGTTGAATAATTTATCTATTATCGGAATCCACCGTGATTAAACAGGAAATCAGATAAATAAAATGTGGGTAGATGGAACATCGACTGGGGATGCAAGAACTAAAATTTTGTTTAATTAATTGATGGGGATGTTGAAAAAATAATTTCCAGGATTCTCATACAATAGTGATTTTAAGGACATTTTAAATCATCGCCATCTGTCGGCGAATCCTCGAATTAATATGAAATATTTGTACTGCTTTTATGTTACTTAATCACACTGCCGCAAACTCCATATGCTATCATACAAAAATACGACATAAAATTAAAACGTTTCAAATCCGTTTCCAAACAATTCTAAATAACCATTCAACAGCTCTTGTAATAAAGTCGTAACAGGAACAGGAAATTATCTCAAATAAAACATATGCTTCAGCCGGCAACTAGATTCCAGGCAATTGAAAGTGACAATTCTAAAGCAATGACATCATCATTATCCCAAAGCAATGTGCAGAAATTTTCAAAGGATTTCCACAATCAGGAGTATGTAGTAGTTGAAACAGCATCCAAGAAAACGGCACAGTGTGGAATGTGGCTACTTGGGTAGTTGTCCCAAGCACACACATTCAGGGGGCAGCATTGTTGCATCAATACGTATTTGTCTGTTGACATTCGAAAGTATTGTTTCACATGGTTTTGTTTTGGGCCAACACACAGACACACACATTGTGGTTATCATAGTATATTTTGGCCAAAAACGACAAAAAAGACAATAAAATCACTCGGGGTTTTATTGTCTGAACTGATTCCGTTGTAATATTGAATCCCCCTTTCAAATCGTTTTTTTTCCTCACTGCCAGCCAATATTTTTCATTCCTTATGGCCACAATACTAGCAGCTAATGTGCGGAATGAGTTATGACGCTCATTTATATGGGCAGTGACAACAATTACCCAAAAAAGAGAAAACATATCATTTCGTAGAACAATCTGCTCCATTATTCTCTCCCAGAAAGATATTTATTCGCATTTGCCACCATTTAAGTAGCATTTATTGTCCTTAGTTTAAGTAGTTGTAAGTAGTCGTCTTTAGTTTGAAACGTAGTGCGTGTGTGTGGCACTTGGGTTCAATGAAGACATGAATGGCTTATTGTCACTATGCCTTGGCTGCCTTGGTTGGTTTCTCGGTTTTAGCACGCTGCGATTTAAAACAATAATTTGTGATTTATATTGCGGATATAGCAGACAGTTTTTTTTTCTTTCTGTTACTATCATAAAAGCTATAAAATATTTCATTGTAAATTTATTTGACAAACGTTTATGATGATGATCTTGGTTTCATCTGTCCAAGGATATTAGGGAAGTGCTTAAGAAGAGGAAAATATTTAAAAAATAAAATTAAATTAAGAAAAAAATTTTGTTGCATGATAAAATTGCACACTTTGTACATATGAATCCATCTTCTCAGCCAAATTTTGAGATTTCCAGCTTAAAAAAAGAAATATAAAATATGTAAATACCCATCGCTGCTGTTTTCTTCCTTTTTTGTAGTTACTTTGCTGCACTACAACATTATACATTGTTCTGGCCAAAGAATATATGCATAATTAAATTCTGCTACAACAATAAACCAATATTAATTATTTAATGTCTGTCACCCGGTGGCTAACACCATGAAACTGGTTAAACAGAAAAAAACGAAGAACAACAAAGAAAATTCTAAAAATTGGCATTGTCACTGTGACAAGATTTGATTAATAAACAACATTTACCACATAGACTACACAACACTGTAGTAGTAGAAAGGACATCACTCTGATCTGTCTCCCCCTCCAAACCATCCACCAATCCCAAATGGCATTCAACAAAACAACTTGTTACCCAATGTGGAGTAAATTTGTCATACTACTTCTGTTTGGTCAGGAGACATGGCATATATTAACTCGTTAAAATTTCACACACACACAGAAAACGAGATGGCTTCTAGCCATTTCTGGCGAGTTATCAAGTACCAGTGTTAGGATGGCAAAGGATAATGTAAAGACAAAGTGCTAAAATAAAATACGTTTCACGCCAGTTGAGCGACAATAAACCTCGAGTCATTGAGCAAAAAAAACAAAATGCAGAAAACTGATATTTCATGGTAAAGTAAAGCTCATATCCTGTATCCTGCCTTTCATGTGATTTTTTCTTTGTTTTTAAAGGACAATGATGACCACACCCACTTATCTCCCACTACGAGCTACTGATGGGATCAAGTTCTTGCAACGATATTGTTTGGCTTGTTTTCATTCCATTGTGCGCTCATATCTAATGCTGACCTTATCCGACACAATACCCCCTCTCAGGGCAGACTTGGCCGAAAGAAGGAAGTGATATGTGGCCTTAGAGTATCAACCATATGAATATGGTCAGTGCATTTTGGAGAGAGGGAGTCAAAGGACAGTGATTTCGAAGGCGTTTAAACAGAAGTTTAAATAACTAAAGAAAACCTTGTGATGATGTCAAAAGCTATTTGTAGTTTGGAAACCACTGTAAAGAAACTCGGCAGTAAATCTCCTGACAGAACTGAGTGCCACTAAAAAGACAGCGTAAAAATCTATTTTATGTGCACTGCTACTGGGCCTGATATTTTTCATGAGTTAAAAAATAGCAAAACACAGCCACACAGGCCAAAGGTATCAGAGTAATCAACTACCATGAAATATTCACATTCATTGTTGCACTAAACCATTTCCTTGGAAAATAACACATTTTAGAAATATGTAAAAATCCATGTTTAATGGGTATGGGAATCCTTGAAAAAATATTCTTTAAAAATCCCCGTTTAATGGCGATGAATATCCTTGAAAAAATATTCTTTAAAAATCCACGTTTAATGGTGATGAATATCCTTGAAAAAATATTCTTTAAAAATCCACGTTTAATGGTGATGAATATCCTTGAAAAAATATTCTTTAAAAATCCACGTTTAATGGTGATGAATATCCTTGAAAAAATATTCTTTAAAAATCCACGTTTAATGGTGATGAATATCCTTGAAAAAATATTCTTTAAAAATCCACGTTTAATGGTGATGAATATCCTTGAAAAAATATTCTTTAAAAATCCACGTTTAATGGTGATGAATATCCTTGAAAAAATATTCTTTAAAAATCCACGTTTAATGGTGATGAATATCCTTGAAAAAATATTCTTTAAAAATCCACGTTTAAGGATGATGAATATCCTTGAAAAAATATTCTTTAAAAATCCACGTTTAATGGTGATGAATATCCTTGAAAAAATATTCTTTAAAAATCCACGTTTAATGGTGATGAATATCCTTGAAAAAATATTCTTTAAAAATCCACGTTTAATGGTGATGAATATCCTTGAAAAAATATTCTTTAAAAATCCACGTTTAACGGTCGTGAATATCCTTGAAAAAATATTCTTTAAAAATCCACGTTTAACGGTCGTGAATATCCTTGAAAAAATATTCTTTAAAAATCCACGTTTAACGGTCGTGAATATCCTTGAAAAAATATTCTTTAAAAATCCACGTTTAACGGTCGTGAATATCCTTGAAAAAATATTCTTTAAAAATCCACGTTTAACGGTGGTGAATATCCTTGAAAAAATATTCTTTAAAAATCCACGTTTAATGGTGATGAATATCCTTGAAAAAATATTCTTTAAAAATCCACGTTTAATGGTGATGAATATCCTTGAAAAAATATTCTTTAAAAATCCACGTTTAATGGTGATGAATATCCTTGAAAAAATATTGTTTAAAAATCCACGTTTAATGGTGATGAATATCCTTGAAAAAATATTCTTTAAAAATCCACGTTTAATGGTGATGAATATCCTTGAAAAAATATTGTTTAAAAATCCACGTTTAATGGTGATGAATATCCTTGAAAAAATATTGTTTAAAAATCCACGTTTAATGGTGATGAATATCCTTGAAAAAATATTGTTTAAAAATCCACGTTTAATGGTGATGAATATCCTTGAAAAAATATTGTTTAAAAATCCACGTTTAATGGTGATGAATATCCTTGAAAAAATATTGTTTAAAAATCCACGTTTAATGGTGATGAATATCCTTGAAAAAATATTCCTTTAAAATCCACGTTTAATGGTGATAAATATCCTTGAAAAAATATTCTTTTAAAATCCACGTTTAATGGCGATGAATATCCTTGAAAAATATTCTTTAAAAATCCACGTTTAATGGTGGTGAATATTCTTGAAAAAATATTCTTTAAAAATCCACGTTTAATGGTGATGAATATCCTTGAAAAAATATTCTTTAAAAATCCACGTTTAATGGTGATGAATATCCTTGAAAAAATATTCTTTAAAAATCCACGTTAAATGGTGATGAATATCCTTGAAAAAATATTCTTTAAAAATCCACGTTTAATGGTGATGAATATCCTTGAAAACATATTCTTTAAAAATCCACGTTTAATGGTGATGAATATCCTTGAAAACATATTCTTTAAAAATCCACGTTTAATAGTGATGAATATCCTTGAAAACATATTCTTTAAAAATCCACGTTTAATAGTGATGAATATCCTTGAAAACATATTCTTTAAAAATCCACGTTAAATGGTGATGAATATCCTTGAAAAAATATTCTTTAAAAATCCACGTTAAATGGTGATGAATATCCTTGAAAAAATATTCTTTAAAAATCCACGTTAAATGGTGATGAATATCCTTGAAAAAATATTCTTTAAAAATCCACGTTAAATGGTGATGAATATCCTTGAAAAAATATTCTTTAAAAATCCACGTTTAATGGTGATGAATATCCTTGAAAAAATATTCTTTAAAAATCCACGTTTAATGGTGATGAATATCCTTGAAAAAATATTCTTTGATGAATATCCTTGAAAAAATATTCTTTAAAAATCCACGTTTAATGGTGATGAATATCCTTGAAAAAATATTCTTTGATGAATATCCTTGAAAAAATATTCTTTAAAAATCCACGTTTAATGGTGATGAATATCCTTGAAAAAATATTCTTTGATGAATATCCTTGAAAAAATATTCTTTAAAAATCCACGTTTAATGGTGATGAATATCCTTGAAAAAATATTCTTTGATGAATATCCTTGAAAAAATATTCTTTAAAAATCCACGTTTAATGGTGATGAATATCCTTGAAAAAATATTCTTTGATGAATATCCTTGAAAAAATATTCTTTAAAAATCCACGTTTAATGGTGATGAATATCCTTGAAAAAATATTCTTTGATGAATATCCTTGAAAAAATATTCTTTAAAAATCCACGTTTAATGGTGATGAATATCCTTGAAAAAATATTCTTTGATGAATATCCTTGAAAAAATATTCTTTAAAAATCCTCGTTTAATGGTGATGGGTATCCTTTAAAAAAATATTCTTTAAAAATCCACGTTTAATGGTAATGAATATCCTTGAAAAAATATTCTTTAAAAATCCACGTTTAATGGTGATGAATATCCTTGAAAAAATATTCTTTAAAAATCCACGTTTAATGGTGATGAATATCCTTGAAAAAATATTCTTTAAAAATCCACGTTTAATGGTGATGAATATCCTTGAAAAAATATTCTTTAAAAATCCACGTTTAATGGTGATGAATATCCTTGAAAAAATATTCTTTAAAAATCCACGTTTAATGGTGATGAATATCCTTGAAAAAATATTCTTTAAAAATCCACGTTTAATGGTGATGAATATCCTTCTTTAAAAATCCACGTTTAATGGTGATGAATATCCTTGAAAAAATATTCTTTAAAAATCCACGTTTAATGGTGATGAATATCCTTGAAAAAATATTCTTTAAAAATCCACGTTTAATGGTGATGAATATCCTTGAAAAAATATTCTTTAAAAATCCACGTTTAATGGTGATGAATATCCTTGAAAAAATATGCTTTAAAAATCCACGTTTAATGGTGATGAATATCCTTGAAAAAATATTCTTTAAAAATCCACGTTTAATGGTGATGAATATCCTTGAAAAAATATTCTTTAAAAATCCACGTTTAATGGTGATGAATATCCTTCTTTAAAAATCCACGTTTAATGGTGATGAATATCCTTGAAAAAATATTCTTTAAAAATCCACGTTTAATGGTGATGAATATCCTTGAAAAAATATTCTTTAAAAATCCACGTTTAATGGTGATGAATATCCTTGAAAAAATATTTTTTAAAAATCCACGTTTAATGGTGATGAATATCTTTGGAAAAATATTCTTTAAAAATCCACGTTTAATGGTGATGAATATCCTTGAAAAAAATATTCTTTAAAAATCCACGTTTAATGGTGATGAATATCCTTGAAAAAAATATTCTTGAAAAATCCACGTTTAATGGTGATGAATATCCTTGAAAAAATATTCTTTAAAAATCCACGTTTAATGGTGATGAATATCCTTGAAAAAATATTCTTTAAAAATCCACGTTTAATGGTGATGAATATCCATGAAAAAATATTCTTTAAAAATCCACGTTTAATGGTGATGAATATCCTTGAAAAAATATTCTTTAAAAATCCACGTTTAATGGTGATGAATATCCTTGAAAAAATATTCTTTAAAAATCCACGTTTAATGGTGATGAATATCCTTGAAAAAATATTCTTTAAAAATCCACGTTTAATGGTGATGAATATCCTTGAAAAAATATTCTTTAAAAATCCACGTTTACTGGTGATGAATATCCTTGAAAAATATTCTTTAAAAATCCACGTTTACTGGTGATGAATATCCTTGAAAAAATATTCTTTAAAAATCCACGTTTACTGGTGATGAATATCCTTGAAAAAATATTCTTTAAAAATCCACGTTTACTGGTGATGAATATCCTTGAAAAATATTCTTTAAAAATCCACGTTTACTGGTGATGAATATCCTTGAAAAAATATTCTTTAAAAATCCACGTTTACTGGTGATGAATATCCTTGAAAAATATTCTTTAAAAATCCACGTTTACTGGTGATGAATATCCTTGAAAAATATTCTTTAAAAATCCACGTTTAATGGTGATGAATATCCTTGAAAAAATATTCTTTAAAAATCCACGTTTAATGGTGATGAATATCCTTGAAAAAATATTCTTTAAAAATCCACGTTTAATGGTGATGAATATCCTTGAAAAAATATTCTTTAAAAATCCACGTTTAATGGTGATGAATATCCTTGAAAAAATATTCTTTAAAAATCCACGTTTACTGGTGATGAATATCCTTGAAAAAATATTCTTTAAAAATCCACGTTTACTGGTGATGAATATCCTTGAAAAATATTCTTTAAAAATCCACGTTTACTGGTGATGAATATCCTTGAAAAAATATTCTTTAAAAATCCACGTTTACTGGTGATGAATATCCTTGAAAAATATTCTTTAAAAATCCACGTTTACTGGTGATGAATATCCTTGAAAAATATTCTTTAAAAATCCACGTTTAATGGTGATGAATATCCTTGAAAAAATATTCTTTAAAAATCCACGTTTAATGGTGATGAATATCCTTGAAAAAATATTCTTTAAAAATCCACGTTTAATGGTGATGAATATCCTTGAAAAAATATTCTTTAAAAATCCACGTTTAATGGTGATGAATATCCTTGAAAAAATATTCTTTAAAAATCCACGTTTAATGGTGATGAATATCCTTGAAAAAATATTCTTTAAAAATCCACGTTTACTGGTGATGAATATCCTTGAAAAATATTCTTTAAAAATCCACGTTTACTGGTGATGAATATCCTTGAAAAAATATTCTTTAAAAATCCACGTTTACTGGTGATGAATATCCTTGAAAAAATATTCTTTAAAAATCCACGTTTACTGGTGATGAATATCCTTGAAAAATATTCTTTAAAAATCCACGTTTACTGGTGATGAATATCCTTGAAAAATATTCTTTAAAAATCCACGTTTAATGGTGATGAATATCCTTGAAAAAATATTCTTTAAAAATCCACGTTTAATGGTGATGAATATCCTTGAAAAAATATTCTTTAAAAATCCACGTTTAATGGTGATGAATATCCTTGAAAAAATATTCTTTAAAAATCCACGTTTAATGGTGATGAATATCCTTGAAAAAATATTCTTTAAAAATCCACGTTTAATGGTGATGAATATCCTTGAAAAAATATTCTTTAAAAATCCACGTTTAATGGTGATGAATATCCTTGAAAAAATATTCTTTAAAAATCCACGTTTACTGGTGATGTATATCCTTGAAAAAATATTCTTTAAAAATCCACGTTTACTGGTGATGAATATCCTTGAAAAATATTCTTTAAAAATCCACGTTTACTGGTGATGAATATCCTTGAAAAAATATTCTTTAAAAATCCACGTTTGCTGGTGATGAATATCCTTGAAAAAATATTCTTTAAAAATCCACGTTTACTGGTGATGAATATCCTTGAAAAATATTCTTTAAAAATCCACGTTTACTGGTGATGAATATCCTTGAAAAAATATTCTTTAAAAATCCACGTTTACTGGTGATGAATATCCTTGAAAAATATTCTTTAAAAATCCACGTTTACTGGTGATGAATATCCTTGAAAAAATATTCTTTAAAAATCCACGTTTAATGGTGATGAATATCCTTGAAAAAATATTCTTTAAAAATCCACGTTTAATGGTGATGAATATCCTTGAAAAAATATTCTTTAAAAATCCACGTTTAATGGTGATGAATATCCTTGAAAAAATATTCTTTAAAAATCCACGTTTAATGGTGATGAATATCCTTGAAAAAATATTCTTTAAAAATCCACGTTTAATGGTGATGAATATCCTTGAAAAAATATTCTTTAAAAATCCACGTTTAATGGTGATGAATATCCTTGAAAAAATATTCTTTAAAAATCCACGTTTAATGGTGATGAATATCCTTGAAAAAATATTCTTTAAAAATCCACGTTTAATGGTGATGAATATCCTTGAAAAAATATTCTTTAAAAATCCACGTTTAATGGTGATGAATATCCTTGAAAAAATATTCTTTAAAAATCCACGTTTAATGGTGATGAATATCCTTGAAAAAATATTCTTTAAAAATCCACGTTTAATGGTGATGAATATCCTTGAAAAAATATTCTTTAAAAATCCACGTTTAATGGTGATGAATATCCTTGAAAAAATATTCTTTAAAAATCCACGTTTAATGGTGATGACTATCCTTGAAAAAATATTCTTTAAAAATCCACGTTTAATGGTGATGACTATCCTTGAAAAAATATTCTTTAAAAATCCACGTTTAATGGTGATGACTATCCTTGAAAAAATATTATTTAAAAATCCACGTTTAATGGTTATGGATATCCTTGAAAAAATATTATTTAAAAATCCACGTTTAATGGTGATGAATATCCTTGAAAAATATTCTTTAAAAATCCACGTTTTATGGTGATAAATGTCTTTGAAGAAATATTCTTTAAAAATATAAGTTTAATGGTGATCAATATCCTTGGAGAAAATATTCTTTTAAAATCCACGTTTAATGGTGATGAATATCCTTAAAAAATATCCTTTAAAACTCAACGTTTCATGGCTTTAAATATCTGCAATATCCTTAAAATATTCTTGGAAATGGTGTTTCATTTGCATTCTGTCTGCATACATCAGGATGCGGGTGTCTGTGCGGTAAAAGAGTCACTTGAAAGGATTTAGTTTATCCCATGATTGCACGGTTGGTTGGTTTAGCTTGGTTGATTTTAGACAAACTAAACTAAGTAACTGTCGTCTGACATCCATGGGGACGAGGAGGTACTACGACGACACTGATGAAGGACGTTGACGACGACAACGTCAACGATGAGAATGCCATCCATTGCTATCTGGGGTTTGTATCAAGCATCCCACATAAGCGAGGCCACAATGGCAATAGCACTGAGGACAACCAGGCATTGTAATAACATCAACAGCAGCAACAACAACTGCAACAACAGCTTGGGCCAACCAGCACCGACATCTAACAACAAAGGAGCAAAAGAACAAAAAAAGACTTTCAGTAAGCTTCTCTAGCATGGTATAGGATATCCTTTAGTTGAGTTGGTAGAACAAAAAAATTATAAAACAGTCACCACACTCTGCTAAATACTGCTGCTGATGATGATGATGCTTATGATGAAAAATAAAACAGTTGAAATGTAAGAAAACAAAGAAACAAAAAAACGACAGGGCATGAAAAACTAACAAACATGAAAATCTAAAGCAAAAAGACCAGAACTAGAGGAGAGAACAGGAATAGAGAGCCTCTAAAGCAAGCATAATAAAATACTAGTTGACGACTCATGTTCATCCACTCGGATGCTGATGCTGGTGCTCATACTTCAGTAGCATTTTTTAAATCCTCTTTTAAGGCTTTGATATACCCAGAAGGCTTTATTATGGCTTACCCTTTACACTCTGTTCCATTCTTCCTGCTTGGTTGTTGTCGGCAGGAGGAGTTTTCCTGCTGCTGCAACTTTCTGTGCAATCTAAACCATATTGGATGTTGGACGATGGTTGTGGTGCTGTTGTTGTCAATGTTGTTAGCCTTTAGCCATAAATAAAAAGAGTAAACATTTTTGTTGTTGTTGCAGCTTCTAAAGAAGAGTTTATAACACAAAGAATGTAGGATTTATTTAACAGTTGTTGTTATTGTTTTCTTGGGGGAAAGAAAAAGACGAACTAAATTTTATTAAAGGATTTACATACTGTGTGGTAAATTGTTATATTATTAACATAAATATTTATTTGAGAGAAAAGGATAAACTTGTTGAATTGTGTGTTACTTACTTTAAGGGAAAATAAGTATAGTAGCTTTTTCCAGAGACTATTTAATGACCAGTTAGTATCATCAGTTAATGACGTAGGGGATGGAAGATACCAAGCAACGGTCCTGACCGGTTTTAACATGGCAAAGCCCAGGATTTATCTTGGTCCCTCTTTCATCTCAAGTGGACACTGACCTCCCCGTGGTGTCACCTGGGGAACTGCCTTTAACACCCGTTAAAGGTAGTGAGCTAACATGTGCCGCGCGTTCACCCATAAGAACGTTAAAAACTTGGGTTTGGGCGTCGGGTTAGTAACCCTCCCCTAGAAAAAACAGCCTACTATGAAAAAACGAAAGAAAAGAAAAACAAACCCCTCCAAAGTTGACGAACCCCGAAAACGTTTAAAGGACCATGATCTGCGAATCTGCACCTGGAATGTTCGCACTCTTTATAGAGAAGGTGAAGTCTTCGCATTGGCAGACGTACTTGAAAAGTACAAGACCGATATTACTGCCATACATGAAATACGATGGATTGGGAAAGGCGTCACAACAACACCTAAAGGTGACGCACTGTATTATAGCTGCCATGACGTAAAGTATGAGTTTGGTTGTGGATTCGTAGTTAGTCGGAGACTAAAACATCTGGTATCCAGCTTCACTCCAGTGAATGAAAGACTTGCTGCAATTCGAATAAAAGCTAAATTCTAAATTCTTCACTCATGCTCCCACTGAAGAAAAGGACGAACAGACCAAAGATATATTTTACGAGCGCTTAGAAGAAACATATGACCGTTGCCCTGCCCATGACATTAAAATCATTCTAGGCGATTTTAATGCCAAAATTGGAAAGGAGAATATCTTTGGCCCAACAGTCGGGAAATTCAGTCTCCACAGTGAAACATCTGACAATGGTATGAGGCTGATAGACTTTGCAGCTGCAAAAACATGGTAGTTAGCAGTACCAGATTTAATCATCTCGATATTCATAAGGGCAGCAAACAAGTAATCCAATTGATCATGTTGTGATAGATGGAAGACATTCATCGAGCGTGTTGGATGTACGATCGTTCCGAGGCGCAAACATTGATTCGGACCACTACCTTGTTGCAGCAAAGGTACGCACCCGCTTAAACGTAGCAAACAAAGTACGAACAGACACAACATGAAAGTTAGACATCGGTAAGTTGCAATCACAACAGATAGCCACAGCATATTCCACTCAACTAGCAGAATTGCTTAATCAAAGCCGATAACATATCAGCGCAATGGCAAAGCATTGCACACTCCATGCAAACAGCCGCAAAATCCATACTTGCATACCAGAGACCTCCACCAAGGAATCCATGGTATGATGAGGAGTGTCGTGCTGCCACCGAAGAGAAAAATGCGGCATATAAGGCTACTTTACAATCCGTAGCAACGCGTAGCGCACGAGAGAGATACAGGGAGAAAAGGAGAGAGGAGAAACGTCTTTTCCGCAGGAAAAAGAGAGAGATGGAAAAGCGGGAGTGTGAAAAAATCGAGATGTACAGGAGCCAGAATGAAGTCCGAAAATTCTACCAAAGAGTCAAGCATCAAACTGATGGCTTTGGTACAGGCACATCCTCCTGTAGAGACCAGCAAGGTAATTTGGTAACTGATACAGATAGTGTACTCAGGATATGGAAAGAACATTTTTCAAATCTGTTGGTATCCAATAGCAGCGAAGACGACGAAGATATCACAGTCCCAATCCCAGAAGATGGTATTGAATGTATACACTGATACTACCCGTGCTGATGTATGGCTCCGAAGCCTGGGTACTTGCGCAAGCAGACATGGCAGTGCTTGGTGTGTTTGAGAGAAAAATTCTTCGAAAGATCTACGGACCAATCTGCATTGACGGCGCATGAACCACGAGCTGTATCTGCTATACAACGACATCAATATAGTTAAACGTATCGAGATGCAGCGATTGCGTTGGCTAGGCCATATCATAAGAATGAGCGATGATGAACCCGCTAAAAAGGCGTATGAATACATGCCACATAGCGGTGCACGCAGAATTGGCAGGCCGAGGAATATATGGCGCAAACAAGTGGATGATGAGATGAAAAGGCGCGGCATTCCAGAGAGGAATGGAGATCTCTTCTTAGTTCGGCCTATAGAACAAACGTTCTCTAATGGGCCAGCTAAGTAAGTAAGTAGTATCATACACAAGTATATCGGGCCATAAGTAAACGATTTCACAAGGGCAAACCGTTGACCCCATAAGGGATTCAAAGATGATCTTAGGTTAAGATGAAATGACTCATCACGAAGGTTGCCACAGAGCAATACCTGAGCGATCGATCATAAGGAATTATTTAAAGACCCATGTTGCAAGTACTAAAGGGAGTAGTTCGTAGACGTTCCGAAGGTCCAGACAAAAATATTTTTTTATTGATAAGAAGAAGAGAGTCTTTGCAGACGACCATGGGGCAGTTTTTATAGACTATGAGCTTTGCATCAAAGATTAAAAATCTTACAAGTAATCATGTTGATGTACAAGTAATCATGTACCTACCTTTGAGAGATATATTTGGCTAATGGTTCTCTTTTATACCTATGTGTCTATACCATATCATTAACATCTTTATTCTCGTCATGTAAATGATATGCGGGGATCACCCAGTTGCATATTATTATTCGCATGATTAACGATATGTATGCCACATAAACGTATATGAAAACAGATCTGACCACCGGACCTTGGACAGCTCCTTTTTCACTGCAAGAAGTTTCGATTTATTAATCCTGAATTTTAAATGCAACTTCCACACACACACATATGAATGACTGTCAAACATTTAAACTAGTTCGGAGGGTGGTCTGCTCAACGTCTTCAACGACTTTTGATGGCTCAAGCGATAAGCACGACATCTTCTACTTAAGCCCTCTGCAAATATGTGTGGAGATGGCGCACAATGTTGTAGTTAATGACCTGACATTACTTCCATAGTGATTTTGCACTTATGTACTTCAATGAACTCGGGCAGAACTCCCAAAATGTTTAGGGTGTTCTGCCCTTTAACAATCCCTGGATATAACTCTCAAAATTCTAACAAGTGAGCCAAAGCTATAGTCGGGTCGGGTCCAACTATGTGATACCCTACAGCACTACCCATGTGCATAAGTTTTTGACTGGTAAAATTCAAAATAATAAAAGTGGAATAGCTTAGCGCCTTCGCTCTGAATCTCTTCATTAATACAGGTCAATTTTGTTGAAACGCATTTAAGTGCATCGTCAGTACAACTCAAATAAAAAAAATGGAAAAATGGGATGTACGCCAACCATCAATAGGCTTCTTTTTCTGTGAGACCCCCATCAACCCCCAAAAATTCGTGAGGATCCGATCAAAATTCTGACCTCTAGTGTGATTGCACAAAAAATGGAAAAAGGGATACATTACGGACTATTGCGATATCTCTGTTGTTTGACCACCTATAACAACCTACTTCACATCGTTGTAAAGGTGATATTTTCCTTGCCAGGTTTTGCTTTCGATATACCGTTTACAGAAGAGAGATATTAGCTTTGAAATAAAACGTTGGCCTTTTCTCCAAATAAGTTTTTTTCAAATTCCGACCCCTGAATAATGTCCAACCATTACCAAAATCAATAGGTTTTTTCCTCTGTGGGACCCCCATTAACACCCAAAATTTCGTGACGATCCAATCAAAATTGCGACGTGTAGCGTGATTACAAAAAAAATGGGATGTATTACCGACTATTGCGATATCTCCGTTATTTGGCCAAGCAAAGCCTGCTTTATATCATTGTAAAGATGGGATTTTCTTCTTTCATAGTCAGAATTTCCTTTTGGAAGGTCCCCAACCAAAGCTGTAATATTCGCCATTATTATTAAAATCGCAAAAATGAAAAGTTATGTTCTATTAGCAGCTATTGCGATATCTTCGTTGTTTGACCACCTACGACAACCAACGTTACATCGCACTGTGGTTCCGCCCGTGGACAAAAATCGAAAATTTTGTGGCGACAAATTTGATTGCGACTGAAAGAAATATTCTCTAAAGATATTAAATTTTTAATATCCAATATTATTTTTGCCAATTTACAGCGGTAATATGTCAAGTTAAGTCGAAGAAGTTGAGACTTGTATGCGCTGCCTTAAAACCGAAAAATAGATCCGCAAAGCATTCGTAGATTCTGAGTGGAATTAAAACAAAATTGAAGAGGTAAATGTACAATTTCCAAAATGAAACTTATAGTCGATAGCATAGACTATGTTTTTACGAAAGAACATATTGAAAATTCGTTTTCTAACTTCCTTAAAAATAAATTCTTTCTAAATGACTTTTTGTGCTATTTTTAATATCATTACTATAAATTTATGTTCAGTTTTACTAATGTTGGCCCCGTAAGGGCAAGTCCATATATTTTTTTAAATACAGGGGAAAGTCCCTAGTTTACGATAGAACGAGATCCAGCTGCCACCTGCAAGTTATTCCTCTTATACCACGACTGTAAAATCGCCAAAATTCCGAAAACCGGGAGTTATGTTTATATCGGAGCTATACCTAAACGTGGACCTATATTGAACATTTTTTGCAAGGAGGTATGTTGTTACCTCAGAACTCAAAATGCAAAATTACAGCCAAATCGGTTGGAAAATTTGGCTAAAATAGTAAAAAAACCGAATATCGGGAGGTTCGTTTATATGGGAGCTATACCTAGACGTGGACCTATATTGAACATTTTTTGCACGGAGGTATGGTGTTCCCTCCGAAGTGAAAATACAAAATTACAACCAACTCGGTTCGAAAATTTGGCTAAAATTGTCAAAATACCGAATATCGGGAGGTACGTTTATATGGGACCTATATCTAAACTTGGACTTATAATGAACATTTGTTGCAAGGAGGTATGTTGTACCCTGAGAACACAAAATGCAAAATTACAGCCAAATCGATTGGAAAATTTGGCTTAAATTGTCAAAATACCGAATATCGGGAGGTACGTTTATATGGGAGCTATACCTAAACGTGCACTTACATTCGTTAAAATTATTTGTCTCCCTGTTAGGCTCGTTATAAAACTATGTTTAAAATTTCGAGGCGGTAGCTCGATTATAACTATTTTTGGCACTCTTTCCATACGAGTGGGACCACTGTGCATCGTTGCAAAGATGATATCTTTTACTTTCATTGGAAGGGTTTGCTTTTGATATACCCCATATAGAAGCGGAGATGTTGACTTTTTCTCCAAATAAGTTATATGCCCATTCCGACCCCTGTATATTATCCGACCATCACCAAAATCAATAGTTTTCGGATTAAAATTGCGACCTGTAGCGTGATTACAAGGTTTAGATGGACAGACGGACACACATAGCTAGATGCGTTACAAACTTTTTGGCCAAAACCAACTTATACCTCGTAAAGAGCACAAAAAACCACCCTGTCCTTTAAAATTTATTTACTACAGACTTCAATTTAATTTCGATTTTTTTATAGAGGTGTCACTAGTTTACAAAATTATTTAGGACTAAAGCAAAATTTGAAATAAAAAAATAATTAAAAATTAATAAGCTATAAAAGAAGCATTTATAAAATACTAGGTTTGTCCTTTTACGTACTGAACTTTACTGAACATTGTTTCTTCAGTAATGTTTAGCAACATTTCAATTATACAATTGTCAAAACTTTACTGAAGAAAAAATGTTCAGTAAAGTTCAGTACGTAAAAAGACAAACCAACTATTTGTAAATAATTTTTATTCAAAATTTTTTGAAAATTTACATACTGCCATATTTCTTTTCCATATTTTACTTTAAAACAATTATTTATGTTTTCGCGATATTTCATAGTTTCTGAAAAATACTGCGCAAGTGAGTAAACGAACTGAGTAAACAAATATTAATTTGACAGCATTTATTTATAGCGCTAAATAGAAATTTCTAAAAAAAAAAAAAACAAACTTTATGCGGCACATACATTTACTGCCAAACTTTTACTGCCGATGAACCCTTTGTGTATGTACGTGTGAGATTTAGTAGTGTGTGGCATTCCTTCAATCCACATTCCAGAAATGATAAATTTTCCTCCAAAACACGGTTTTTAATTAAAGTTTTCAAAAATTGTTAATTTCCCCACAAACAATATTTATTATTTTCAATAACTGTTTTTGATAACTTCGAAAATAAAAAAAATTCATCGGATTGAAAGGGTTTCATTTCTAAAATCAAAATAGTTTTGTGCAGGCGTTACAGCTCCATTCTATTCGCTTTTAATGGATTTTTCTTAGCTGTGACCATGGTCGGCTTGGGCATTAGAGCACCTCAACATCAGTTGCTCCATATCATTTGAAAAGTTTCGACTCTATTTACCTATCCTTCAATTACATTCGAGCACGCATAATGTAAAATAAATGTATTTATAGTAGCTCAGTGGCCAAAATCAACTTAGCAGTATATTCGAACCCATCGCCCCGACGAGCTTCAAGGCCGAATGAATGCGTGCGACTGTTTAAAAAAGTTGATAAACTACATCCGCCAACAAAATTGAATTCGTTATATGCTACAGTAGCACTACGGTACAGGAGCACTACGGTAGCTCCCCAAGTCCAAATTTTCGTTTTAGAAATATAATAATTATAATTTTAATAATTTATATATTATAATAATTTCGAACGAGGTCTTCAGTCTTCCTCTAACTTTAATAAAAAAAATTGTTAAGCAAGAAATATTTCGTAAACGAAATATTTCAACCTTAGAGGGAAAATTCTCTTTGTCAGGGTCAGAATCGTGTCTCATTTAAATAATGATAAGTTAATAATAACATGTTAAGAACAAACCCGTTTCAGAAAATGTGTAATCGATTAAACCATGAGCATCCGTTTGACAGTCTACCTAGCTGTCTGCTTTACATGGACATTTGACCGACAAAAAACAACAAAAAGTTTGTTTATAGAAACCAAAACCAAACAACCCTATATATGAAGTTTATGACAATCGGACCCGTGCCATCCGGTCGATCTTTGTTTCCATAGAACTTTGTATGGGGCCAAAGTTACATTTTCACGAAACATTCCTAAACGCGTTCTATAGGGACCATATCGAAACTTGGACCCATCTCGAAAATGTTCATTCAACAGGAACGTTTTATAATACTAGGGAAGACCAACTGCCAAATTTTAGCTATTTACGAGAAATGATGTAGGCAAATACTTCAAAATACCAGAAGTCATGACTCATTAGACACCCTTCTACGGGGACTATACTTATGGGTGCTCTTTCAGTGCGTGCATAAACAGTGCGCAAACATCCATGCTTTAACCCAATTTATAGTTTGGTCTTGGATCCTATTTAAAGTTTCTACAGGTTAAATTTATTGCAATATTGAATGGAACAGTTACGAGCACATCCCTTCCAAAGATATTAGATTATGAGAAATCGAATTTTTATATACATTTCCCAAATCTCAAGCCTTCTTATTTGTTTACTTGCTGTGAGGTGTATGTGAAAATAGCACGTCACCCAAAATTATATATTTTTGACTTTTTATAGGGGCAACAGAATTATTATTAAAGTAATTAATATCGAAGGTATCACTAAATATTCAACATCCATAAAAGCCAATCCCTTGATGCCAGCAATGTCAATATGTTAATACACAATGTGACCCCTTTCACTGACATATGAGTAGGATTTTTTATTCCAAACTTCTAAACGTTTCTCAGCGATATGTAATATTTGATATTGACATTACTCCCACACAAACTAGTATTAAAATTCAAACTGAAAGAATTCAATACAGCTTTTAGAAAAACTATTCACTTTATTATCAAAAAGAAATGAAAAACATGGTTCAAAAGAAATTCTTGGTTAAAATTAAAAAAAGAGGATGGCAAAAGCAACGGGAAAAATAAAGTGTACGTCAACTATCTACTCTCATGTTGATCTAGTTCCCAATAAACAACGATGCACACGTTACTGAAGCAAAGGAATTTCCTTTACTTGTTAAACAAACAAACAACAACATGACGAGTTTTTATTTTGAGCTAGGAATCATGGCGAGGGAGGATGTTATGTAGAAAGGATTTAGGTAAATGGTATAGGAATTACGTTATTTGTAAGTTATATAAAATCAATGACTCAATGATTAAATTAGTGAAGAATATTTGTTCAAGTGTCGTCCAAAAGACTTTCAGGGCCATGATTGGGTTTAAAGAATTTTCGAACCGTGGATGTCAAGAGCTTATTTTTTCATCAGACCACCAAACGTGGATTTTTTAAAGAATATTTTTTCATCGACCATCAGACCACCAAACGTGGATTTTTTTAAAGAATATTTTTTCATCAAACATCAGTCCACCAAACATGGATTTTTTAAAGAATATTTTTTAATCCAAAATCAGTCCACCAAACGTGGATTTTTTAAAGAATATTTTTTCATCCAACATCAGGCCACCAAACGTGGATTTTTTAAAGAATATTTTTTCATCCAACATCAGACCACCAAACGTGGATTTTTTAAAGAATATTTTTTCATCGGCCATCAGACCACCAAACGTGGATTTTTTAAAGAATATTTTTTCATCGGCCATCAGACCACCAAACGTGGATTTTTTAAAGAATATTTTTTCATCGGCCATCAGACCACCAAACGTGGATTTTTTAAAGAATATTTTTTCATCGGCCATCAGACCACCAAACGTGGATTTTTTAAAGAATATTTTTTCATCGGCCATCAGACCACCAAACGTGGATTTTTTAAAGAATATTTTTTCATCGGCCATCAGACCACCAAACGTGGATTTTTTAAAGAATATTTTTTCATCGGCCATCAGACCACCAAACGTGGATTTTTTAAAGAATATTTTTTCATCGGCCATCAGACCACCAAACGTGGATTTTTTAAAGAATATTTTTTCATCGGCCATCAGACCACCAAACGTGGATTTTTTAAAGAATATTTTTTCATCGGCCATCAGACCACCAAACGTGGATTTTTTAAAGAATATTTTTTCATCGGCCATCAGACCACCAAACGTGGATTTTTTAAAGAATATTTTTTCATCGGCCATCAGACCACCAAACGTGGATTTTTTAAAGAATATTTTTTCATCAAACATCAGACCACCAAACGTGGATTTTTTAAAGAATATTTTTTCATCGGCCATCAGACCACCAAACGTGGATTTTTTAAAGAATATTTTTTCATCGGCCATCAGACCACCAAACGTGGATTTTTTAAAGAATATTTTTTCATCAAACATCAGACCACCAAACGTGGATTTTTTAAAGAATATTTTTTCATCAAACATCAGACCACCAAACGTGGATTTTTTAAAGAATATTTTTTCATCAAACATCAGACCACCAAACGTGGATTTTTTAAAGAATATTTTTTCATCAAACATCAGACCACCAAACGTGGATTTTTTAAAGAATATTTTTTCATCAAACATCAGACCACCAAACGTGGATTTTTTAAAGAATATTTTTTCATCGACCATCAGATCACCAAACGTGGATTTTTTAAAGAATATTTTTTCATCGACCATCAGATCACCAAACGTGGATTTTTTAAAGAATATTTTTTCATCGACCATCAGATCACCAAACGTGGATTTTTTAAAGAATATTTTTTCATCGACCATCAGATCACCAAACGTGGATTTTTTAAAGAATATTTTTTCATCGACCATCAGATCACCAAACGTGGATTTTTTAAAGAATATTTTTTCATCGACCATCAGATCACCAAACGTGGATTTTTTAAAGAATATTTTTTCATCGACCATCAGATCACCAAACGTGGATTTTTTAAAGAATATTTTTTCATCGACCATCAGATCACCAAACGTGGATTTTTTAAAGAATATTTTTTCATCGACCATCAGATCACCAAACGTGGATTTTTTAAAGAATATTTTTTCATCGACCATCAGATCACCAAACGTGGATTTTTTAAAGAATATTTTTTCATCGACCATCAGATCACCAAACGTGGATTTTTTAAAGAATATTTTTTCATCGACCATCAGATCACCAAACGTGGATTTTTTAAAGAATATTTTTTCATCGACCATCAGATCACCAAACGTGGATTTTTTAAAGAATATTTTTTCATCGACCATCAGATCACCAAACGTGGATTTTTTAAAGAATATTTTTTCATCGACCATCAGATCACCAAACGTGGATTTTTTAAAGAATATTTTTTCATCGACCATCAGATCACCAAACGTGGATTTTTTAAAGAATATTTTTTCATCGACCATCAGATCACCAAACGTGGATTTTTTAAAGAATATTTTTTCATCGACCATCAGATCACCAAACGTGGATTTTTTAAAGAATATTTTTTCATCGACCATCAGATCACCAAACGTGGATTTTTTAAAGAATATTTTTTCATCGACCATCAGATCACCAAACGTGGATTTTTTAAAGAATATTTTTTCATCGACCATCAGATCACCAAACGTGGATTTTTTAAAGAATATTTTTTCATCGACCATCAGATCACCAAACGTGGATTTTTTAAAGAATATTTTTTCATCGACCATCAGATCACCAAACGTGGATTTTTTAAAGAATATTTTTTCATCGACCATCAGATCACCAAACGTGGATTTTTTAAAGAAAATTTTTTCATCGACCATCAGATCACCAAACGTGGATTTTTTAAAGAATATTTTTTCATCGACCATCAGATCACCAAACGTGGATTTTTTAAAGAATATTTTTTCATCGACCATCAGATCACCAAACGTGGATTTTTTAAAGAATATTTTTTCATCGACCATCAGATCACCAAACGTGGATTTTTTAAAGAATATTTTTTCATCGACCATCAGATCACCAAACGTGGATTTTTTAAAGAATATTTTTTCATCGACCATCAGATCACCAAACGTGGATTTTTTAAAGAATATTTTTTCATCGACCATCAGATCACCAAACGTGGATTTTTTAAAGAATATTTTTTCATCGACCATCAGATCACCAAACGTGGATTTTTTAAAGAATATTTTTTCATCGACCATCAGATCACCAAACGTGGATTTTTTAAAGAATATTTTTTCATCGACCATCAGATCACCAAACGTGGATTTTTTAAAGAATATTTTTTCATCGACCATCAGATCACCAAACGTGGATTTTTTAAAGAATATTTTTTCATCGACCATCAGATCACCAAACGTGGATTTTTTAAAGAATATTTTTTCATCGACCATCAGATCACCAAACGTGGATTTTTTAAAGAATATTTTTTCATCGACCATCAGATCACCAAACGTGGATTTTTTAAAGAATATTTTTTCATCGACCATCAGATCACCAAACGTGGATTTTTTAAAGAATATTTTTTCATCGACCATCAGATCACCAAACGTGGATTTTTTAAAGAATATTTTTTCATCGACCATCAGATCACCAAACGTGGATTTTTTAAAGAATATTTTTTCATCGACCATCAGATCACCAAACGTGGATTTTTTAAAGAATATTTTTTCATCGACCATCAGATCACCAAACGTGGATTTTTTAAAGAATATTTTTTCATCGACCATCAGATCACCAAACGTGGATTTTTTAAAGAATATTTTTTCATCGACCATCAGATCACCAAACGTGGATTTTTTAAAGAATATTTTTTCATCGACCATCAGATCACCAAACGTGGATTTTTTAAAGAATATTTTTTCATCGACCATCAGATCACCAAACGTGGATTTTTTAAAGAATATTTTTTCATCGACCATCAGATCACCAAACGTGGATTTTTTAAAGAATATTTTTTCATCGACCATCAGATCACCAAACGTGGATTTTTTAAAGAATATTTTTTCATCGACCATCAGATCACCAAACGTGGATTTTTTAAAGAATATTTTTTCATCGACCATCAGATCACCAAACGTGGATTTTTTAAAGAATATTTTTTCATCGACCATCAGATCACCAAACGTGGATTTTTTAAAGAATATTTTTTCATCGACCATCAGATCACCAAACGTGGATTTTTTAAAGAATATTTTTTCATCGACCATCAGATCACCAAACGTGGATTTTTTAAAGAATATTTTTTCATCGACCATCAGATCACCAAACGTGGATTTTTTAAAGAATATTTTTTCATCGACCATCAGATCACCAAACGTGGATTTTTTAAAGAATATTTTTTCATCGACCATCAGATCACCAAACGTGGATTTTTTAAAGAATATTTTTTCATCGACCATCAGATCACCAAACGTGGATTTTTTAAAGAATATTTTTTCATCGACCATCAGATCACCAAACGTGGATTTTTTAAAGAATATTTTTTCATCGACCATCAGATCACCAAACGTGGATTTTTTAAAGAATATTTTTTCATCGACCATCAGATCACCAAACGTGGATTTTTTAAAGAATATTTTTTCATCGACCATCAGATCACCAAACGTGGATTTTTTAAAGAATATTTTTTCATCGACCATCAGATCACCAAACGTGGATTTTTTAAAGAATATTTTTTCATCGACCATCAGATCACCAAACGTGGATTTTTTAAAGAATATTTTTTCATCGACCATCAGATCACCAAACGTGGATTTTTTAAAGAATATTTTTTCATCGACCATCAGATCACCAAACGTGGATTTTTTAAAGAATATTTTTTCATCGACCATCAGATCACCAAACGTGGATTTTTTAAAGAATATTTTTTCATCGACCATCAGATCACCAAACGTGGATTTTTTAAAGAATATTTTTTCATCGACCATCAGATCACCAAACGTGGATTTTTTAAAGAATATTTTTTCATCGACCATCAGATCACCAAACGTGGATTTTTTAAAGAATATTTTTTCATCGACCATCAGATCACCAAACGTGGATTTTTTAAAGAATATTTTTTCATCGACCATCAGATCACCAAACGTGGATTTTTTAAAGAATATTTTTTCATCGACCATCAGATCACCAAACGTGGATTTTTTAAAGAATATTTTTTCATCGACCATCAGATCACCAAACGTGGATTTTTTAAAGAATATTTTTTCATCGACCATCAGATCACCAAACGTGGATTTTTTAAAGAATATTTTTTCATCGACCATCAGATCACCAAACGTGGATTTTTTAAAGAATATTTTTTCATCGACCATCAGATCACCAAACGTGGATTTTTTAAAGAATATTTTTTCATCGACCATCAGTTCACCAAACGTGGATTTTTAAAGAATATTTTTTCATCGACCATCAGATCACCAAACGTGGTTTGTTTAAAGAATATTTTTTCATCGACCATCAGATCACCAAACGTGGATTTTTTAAAGAATATTTTTTCATCGACCATCAGATCATCAAACGTGGATTTTTTAAAGAATATTTTTTCATCGACCATCAGATCACCAAACGTGGATTTTTTTAAGAATATTTTTTCATCGACCATCAGATCACCAAACGTGGATTTTTTTAAGAATATTTTTTCATCGACCATCAGTTCACCAAACGTGGATTTTTTAAAGAATATTTTTTCATCGACCATCAGATCACCAAACGTGGATTTTTTAAAGAATATTTTTTCATCGACCATCAGTTCACCAAACGTGGATTTTTTAAAGAATATTTTTTCATCGACCATCAGATCACCAAACGTGGATTTTTTAAAGAATATTTTTTCATCGACCATCAGATCACCAAACGTGGATTTTTTAAAGAATATTTTTTCATCGACCATCAGATCACCAAACGTGGATTTTTTAAAGAATATTTTTTCATCGACCATCAGTTCACCAAACGTGGATTTTTTAAAGAATATTTTTTCATCGACCATCAGATCACCAAACGTGGATTTTTTAAAGAATATTTTTTCATCGACCATCAGATCACCAAACGTGGATTTTTTAAAGAATATTTTTTCATCGACCATCAGATCACCAAACGTGGATTTTTTAAAGAATATTTTTTCATCGACCATCAGATCACCAAACGTGGATTTTTTAAAGAATATTTTTTCATCGACCATCAGATCACCAAACGTGGATTTTTTAAAGAATATTTTTTCATCGACCATCAGATCACCAAACGTGGATTTTTTAAAGAATATTTTTTCATCGACCATCAGATCACCAAACGTGGATTTTTTAAAGAATATTTTTTCATCGACCATCAGATCACCAAACGTGGATTTTTTAAAGAATATTTTTTCATCGACCATCAGATCACCAAACGTGGATTTTTTAAAGAATATTTTTTCATCGACCATCAGATCACCAAACGTGGATTTTTTAAAGAATATTTTTTCATCGACCATCAGATCACCAAACGTGGATTTTTTAAAGAATATTTTTTCATCGACCATCAGATCACCAAACGTGGATTTTTTAAAGAATATTTTTTCATCGACCATCAGATCACCAAACGTGGATTTTTTAAAGAATATTTTTTCATCGACCATCAGATCACCAAACGTGGATTTTTTAAAGAATATTTTTTCATCGACCATCAGATCACCAAACGTGGATTTTTTAAAGAATATTTTTTCATCGACCATCAGATCACCAAACGTGGATTTTTTAAAGAATATTTTTTCATCGACCATCAGATCACCAAACGTGGATTTTTTAAAGAATATTTTTTCATCGACCATCAGATCACCAAACGTGGATTTTTTAAAGAATATTTTTTCATCGACCATCAGATCACCAAACGTGGATTTTTTAAAGAATATTTTTTCATCGACCATCAGATCACCAAACGTGGATTTTTTAAAGAATATTTTTTCATCGACCATCAGATCACCAAACGTGGATTTTTTAAAGAATATTTTTTCATCGACCATCAGATCACCAAACGTGGATTTTTTAAAGAATATTTTTTCATCGACCATCAGATCACCAAACGTGGATTTTTTAAAGAATATTTTTTCATCGACCATCAGATCACCAAACGTGGATTTTTTAAAGAATATTTTTCATCGACCATCAGATCACCAAACGTGGATTTTTTAAAGAATATTTTTTCATCGACCATCAGATCACCAAACGTGGATTTTTTAAAGAATATTTTTTCATCGACCATCAGATCACCAAACGTGGATTTTTTAAAGAATATTTTTTCATCGACCATCAGATCACCAAACGTGGATTTTTTAAAGAATATTTTTTCATCGACCATCAGATCACCAAACGTGGATTTTTTAAAGAATATTTTTTCATCGACCATCAGATCACCAAACGTGGATTTTTTAAAGAATATTTTTTCATCGACCATCAGATCACCAAACGTGGATTTTTTAAAGAATATTTTTTTCATCGACCATCAGATCACCAAACGTGGATTTTTTAAAGAATATTTTTTCATCGACCATCAGATCACCAAACGTGGATTTTTTAAAGAATATTTTTCATCGACCATCAGATCACCAAACGTGGATTTTTTAAAGAATATTTTTTCATCGACCATCAGATCACCAAACGTGGATTTTTTAAAGAATATTTTTTCATCGACCATCAGATCACCAAACGTGGATTTTTTAAAGAATATTTTTTCATCGACCATCAGATCACCAAACGTGGATTTTTTAAAGAATATTTTTTCATCGACCATCAGATCACCAAACGTGGATTTTTTAAAGAATATTTTTTCATCGACCATCAGATCACCAAACGTGGATTTTTTAAAGAATATTTTTTCATCGACCATCAGATCACCAAACGTGGATTTTTTAAAGAATATTTTTTCATCGACCATCAGATCACCAAACGTGGATTTTTTAAAGAATATTTTTTCATCGACCATCAGATCACCAAACGTGGATTTTTTAAAGAATATTTTTTCATCGACCATCAGATCACCAAACGTGGATTTTTTAAAGAATATTTTTTCATCGACCATCAGATCACCAAACGTGGATTTTTTAAAGAATATTTTTTCATCGACCATCAGATCACCAAACGTGGATTTTTTAAAGAATATTTTTTCATCGACCATCAGATCACCAAACGTGGATTTTTTAAAGAATATTTTTTCATCAACCATCAGATCACCAAACGTGGATTTTTTAAAGAATATTTTTTCATCGACCATCAGATCACCAAACGTGGATTTTTTAAAGAATATTTTTTCATCGACCATCAGATCACCAAACGTGGATTTTTTAAAGAATATTTTTTCATCGACCATCAGATCACCAAACGTGGATTTTTTAAAGAATATTTTTTCATCGACCATCTGATCACCAAACGTGGATTTTTTAAAGAATATTTTTTCATCGACCATCAGATCACCAAACGTGGATTTTTTAAAGAATATTTTTTCATCGACCATCAGATCACCAAACGTGGATTTTTTAAAGAATATTTTTTCATCGACCATCAGATCACCAAACGTGGATTTTTTAAAGAATATTTTTTCATCGACCATCAGATCACCAAACGTGGATTTTTTAAAGAATATTTTTTCATCGACCATCAGATCACCAAACGTGGATTTTTTAAAGAATATTTTTTCATCGACCATCAGATCACCAAACGTGGATTTTTTAAAGAATATTTTTTCATCGACCATCAGATCACCAAACGTGGATTTTTTAAAGAATATTTTTTCATCGACCATCAGATCACCAAACGTGGATTTTTTAAAGAATATTTTTTCATCGACCATCAGATCACCAAACGTGGATTTTTTAAAGAATATTTTTTCATCGACCATCAGATCACCAAACGTGGATTTTTTAAAGAATATTTTTTCATCGACCATCAGATCACCAAACGTGGATTTTTTAAAGAATATTTTTTCATCGACCATCAGATCACCAAACGTGGATTTTTTAAAGAATATTTTTTCATCGACCATCAGATCACCAAACGTGGATTTTTTAAAGAATATTTTTTCATCGACCATCAGATCACCAAACGTGGATTTTTTAAAGAATATTTTTTCATCGACCATCAGATCACCAAACGTGGATTTTTTAAAGAATATTTTTCATCGACCATCAGATCACCAAACGTGGATTTTTTAAAGAATATTTTTTCATCGACCATCAGATCACCAAACGTGGATTTTTTAAAGAATATTTTTTCATCGACCATCAGATCACCAAACGTGGATTTTTAAAGAATATTTTTTCATCGACCATCAGATCACCAAACGTGGATTTTTTAAAGAATATTTTTTCATCGACCATCAGATCACCAAACGTGGATTTTTTAAAGAATATTTTTTCATCGACCATCAGATCACCAAACGTGGATTTTTTAAAGAATATTTTTTCATCGACCATCAGATCACCAAACGTGGATTTTTTAAAGAATATTTTTTCATCGACCATCAGATCACCAAACGTGGATTTTTTAAAGAATATTTTTTCATCGACCATCAGATCACCAAACGTGGATTTTTTAAACAATATTTTTTCATCGACCATCAGATCACCAAACGTGGATTTTTTAAACAATATTTTTTCATCGACCATCAGATCACCAAACGTGGATTTTTTAAACAATATTTTTTCATCGACCATCAGATCACCAAACGTGGATTTTTTAAACAATATTTTTTCATCGACCATCAGATCACCAAACGTGGATTTTTTAAACAATATTTTTTCATCGACCATCAGATCACCAAACGTGGATTTTTTAAACAATATTTTTTCATCGACCATCAGATCACCAAACGTGGATTTTTTAAACAATATTTTTTCATCGACCATCAGATCACCAAACGTGGATTTTTTAAAGAATATTTTTTCATCGACCATCAGATCACCAAACGTGGATTTTTTAAAGAATATTTTTTCATCGACCATCAGATCACCAAACGTGGATTTTTTAAAGAATATTTTTTCATCGACCATCAGATCACCAAACGTGGATTTTTTAAAGAATATTTTTTCATCGACCATCAGATCACCAAACGTGGATTTTTTAAAGAATATTTTTTCATCGACCATCAGATCACCAAACGTGGATTTTTTAAAGAATATTTTTTCATCGACCATCAGATCACCAAACGTGGATTTTTTAAGGAATATTTTTTCATTGACCATCAGACCACCAAACGTGGATTTTTTAAGGAATATTTTTTCATTGACCATCAGACCACCAAACGTGGATTTTTTAAGGAAAATTTTTTCATTGACCATCAGACCACCAAACGTGGATTTTTTAAGGAATATTTTTTCATTGACCATCAGACCACCAAACGTGGATTTTTTAAGGAATATTTTTTCATTGACCATCAGACCACCAAACGTGGATTTTTTAAGGAATATTTTTTCATTGACCATCAGACCACCAAACGTGGATTTTTTAAGGAATATTTTTTCATTGACCATCAGACCACCAAACGTGGATTTTTTAAGGAATATTTTTTCATTGACCATCAGACCACCAAACGTGGATTTTTTAAGGAATATTTTTTCATTGACCATCAGACCACCAAACGTGGATTTTTTAAAGAATATTTTTTCATCGACCATCAGATCACCAAACGTGGATTTTTTAAAGAATATTTTTTCATCGACCATCAGATCACCAAACGTGGATTTTTTAAAGAATATTTTTTCATCGACCATCAGATCACCAAACGTGGATTTTTTAAAGAATATTTTTTCATCGACCATCAGATCACCAAACGTGGATTTTTTAAAGAATATTTTTTCATCGACCATCAGATCACCAAACGTGGATTTTTTAAAGAATATTTTTTCATCGACCATCAGATCACCAAACGTGGATTTTTTAAAGAATATTTTTTCATCGACCATCAGATCACCAAACGTGGATTTTTTAAAGAATATTTTTTCATCGACCATCAGATCACCAAACGTGGATTTTTTAAAGAATATTTTTTCATCGACCATCAGATCACCAAACGTGGATTTTTTAAAGAATATTTTTTCATCGACCATCAGATCACCAAACGTGGATTTTTTAAACAATATTTTTTCATCGACCATCAGATCACCAAACGTGGATTTTTTAAACAATATTTTTTCATCGACCATCAGATCACCAAACGTGGATTTTTTAAACAATATTTTTTCATCGACCATCAGATCACCAAACGTGGATTTTTTAAACAATATTTTTTCATCGACCATCAGATCACCAAACGTGGATTTTTTAAACAATATTTTTTCATCGACCATCAGATCACCAAACGTGGATTTTTTAAACAATATTTTTTCATCGACCATCAGATCACCAAACGTGGATTTTTTAAAGAATATTTTTTCATCGACCATCAGATCACCAAACGTGGATTTTTTAAAGAATATTTTTTCATCGACCATCAGATCACCAAACGTGGATTTTTTAAAGAATATTTTTTCATCGACCATCAGATCACCAAACGTGGATTTTTTAAAGAATATTTTTTCATCGACCATCAGATCACCAAACGTGGATTTTTTAAAGAATATTTTTTCATCGACCATCAGATCACCAAACGTGGATTTTTTAAAGAATATTTTTTCATCGACCATCAGATCACTAAACGTGGATTTTTTAAAGAATATTTTTTCATCGACCATCAGATCACCAAACGTGGATTTTTTAAGGAATATTTTTTCATTGACCATCAGACCACCAAACGTGGATTTTTTAAGGAATATTTTTTCATTGACCATCAGACCACCAAACGTGGATTTTTTAAGGAAAATTTTTTCATTGACCATCAGACCACCAAACGTGGATTTTTTAAGGAATATTTTTTCATTGACCATCAGACCACCAAACGTGGATTTTTTAAGGAATATTTTTTCATTGACCATCAGACCACCAAACGTGGATTTTTTAAGGAATATTTTTTCATTGACCATCAGACCACCAAACGTGGATTTTTTAAGGAATATTTTTTCATTGACCATCAGACCACCAAACGTGGATTTTTTAAGGAATATTTTTTCATTGACCATCAGACCACCAAACGTGGATTTTTTAAGGAATATTTTTTCATTGACCATCAGACCACCAAACGTGGATTTTTTAAGGAATATTTTTTCATTGACCATCAGACCACCAAACGTGGTTTTTTAAGGAATATTTTTTCATTGACCATCAGACCACCAAACGTGGATTTTTTAAGGAATATTTTTTCATTGACCATCAGACCACCAAACGTGGATTTTTTAAGGAATATTTTTTCATTGACCATCAGACCACCAAACGTGGATTTTTTAAGGAATATTTTTTCATTGACCATCAGACCACCAAACGTGGATTTTTTAAGGAATATTTTTTCATTGACCATCAGACCACCAAACGTGGATTTTTTAAGGAATATTTTTTCATTGACCATCAGACCACCAAACGTGGATTTTTTAAGGAATATTTTTTCATTGACCATCAGACCAAACATTCATGCCATTAAGCCCATATATAACCCACATTTCCATACCACTTCACCTCCAACTTTCTGCAAATCTGTGCTACAATGAAATGTTTGTTAAAACACCTTTCATCCACCTATCCTATCTATCCATCATCGGTTAAACCTTATCGTTTCCTGTTTATTATTGGTAGAAAACGTATCCTCACTAAGTCGGTTTACCTATGTGTTGTGTTTGTTCTTTGGTATATCCCTGCAGTTTAACAGTCTGCGCAAGCATACCACTACTTCAGCATGTGAGGATGCTGATGGTTTGCGTGTTATATTGATTCCTATATTTTTTTTCAGGTTTGATGTGGGAGAAAGTTGCACAGCACTCGAATGGGTGCATTCCCCAAATCAATCCCACAAAACTCCAGCCATGGCAAGAAGAAACAGCAAACGTTGTAGACTTTTTTTATTTTGTAACTGAGAATACACCCGGGCATCGGGTTATTGCCAGCTTGGTAGGTGGGTGTATACTTCGATTATCAATAGCGTAACATGTTTTGTTTGCTTTTATGCATTGGGATTTCCGCACTCTTTTGGCATTTACAGTTTGCCAGAGGTATTCAATGTTATAGCATTGCGTTTTAAGTTAAGCTTTGGCAATAGCAGTGGAAGTTTTTTTTGTTTCTTTCATCATCACGTTTACAAATGTGAACAGCTACAGGATTCTTATTCGCGGTTCATTCGTTTGGCTTCCTTTCCGTTACCAACGTCGCGACTTTTGATTCCCTAAAGCCAGATTTGTTCCACTTTTTTTACTTTGTATCCGTTTCTGTGTATTCTTTGTAGTATTTTCATATGCCATGGCACGACTTGTTTGTTATTGTATTGAGGTGGTAGTTAGGTTTTTATGTGCTACAGGATGCGGCAAAGCGTAGGCATTTTTAAGTTGAATTTGTACACTGGAAGTTCGCGAAAAAGCATTAACTTAGAATTATAAAATTATTTTTCAAAGTTATGCAAAAATATAACATTTTGAATAAATGCAAGTAAGCCCAATAGAGTCTGTCAATTTTCTACCGAATAGGTCACCGACAATTTATTTTTTTTTTAATCCACTTTAAAAATATACCGTTGCAATCGGGAACCTATGTGATACATTCGATACAATATTTCAAAACACACCAAAATCAGGCCAAGGAACGGCAACTAAGAACTAATGTTTGAGGTTTGTGGAGAAGTACCGGAATATGGGGCCAAGGCAGTAGACGTGTCATGCAAGGACTCTCTAGCACACACCTCAACCTCTTGCGCACCGGTCAGTGACGTGGTATAAAGGCGGAATTTCAAAATATTTCAACTAACCGAAAAGAGTCAGGTGGAAATGCCAGAGAAAAGGTGATCAGTTTCACGATTTTGCTTGAAGACCGCATAGGACATTAAAACAAGATTACAGAAAATGTTGTAGAAGTAAAACTTTTCTACAAGATCATGTTGTCGTAGGTTTTACCATTTTTAAGATACAGAAGTTCAAATTGGGACAATGCACTGACTGTATCGCCTTCATTTAAACAGTGCTATGACTATAATTTCCTAACTTTATCTTATACATATATCTCAAAAATGGTACAAACTAGGAAAAAATTACGAAGGCCAATCTTGTAGAGAATTTTTAAAGCTATAAAATTTTCTCTAGTCCCTTTTCGATAAGTCTTGCCGTTTCAAGCAAAATCGCGAAAACCTAACAAAAAAGTAAAAAAGTATCAGTCGGCCCTCGGACTATGTGAATTGAAACTTTTCATTATTTTCTGGCCTTTTTTTGGGACATTTGAACTTGGCGACGAAAATATGGATTAGGATTAAAGTTCAAAAGTGTTGCAGAGGAGGTACTTAAAGGAATGTACCGACATAGTCCATTATGGAAGTGGATCTTATTTTGGAAGTCATATCTTTTCGATAGATATCGCGTCCACTAGTCGGTCATCATATAACTTATAGATCAGTATGCCAGTAAGCATGGACTTGTCCACGGAAAATATAATACCGTTGAAAGCAGGACAAAGACGAACAGCATCGGTATACGTTTCCAAAGGATCTGCGAACAGACCTTAAACTGCAATTAGACACAAATTTTGAACTTTTGTGGAGGAGGTACCCTAAGGTACCTCCATTATAAAAGTTAAACTAAATTTGGACAAAATATTAGGAGATTCAAAGTTTGGACCAAATTTGTTCAAGAGATATCGTGCATACCCTTTAAGTGACATTTTTTAAATATTCGGGGGAACTACCGGAAGTTGTGGACCGGTATTGCCTATTTTCGAACTGAAAGTATGACAACATATCAGGAAGGCCAAATTTTGGACCAAATCGGTTAGTTCGAGAGTTATCGTGCTCTCCAGCCACTACATACATATGGTGCCATAGAGTTTTTTTACAATTTCGGGCTGTTTTCTCAAGAAGTATGGACTTGCCCCTGAAACAATTTTTACCGTCGTAATTGAGGCAGCAAATGCAAGTTGCTTCAAAAATTAAAGTGATTCGAGAACAGGTCCTAAAGTGAACTTATCCGTAATTTTGTGAAGGAGTGGGCAAACATGTTCCATGTATTAGGACGTGTAAATTCTGGACCATATCGGGCACTCCCTTCAAGGGTTATCGTGCGAACAATTTTTCCGAACATTTTTGAACTTTTGTGAGGGAGTTACCTGAAGTAGTGGACCGATATGGCTTATGTTCGAACTTAAACTATGTTTGGATAAAATATTACGAAGGCCAAATTTTGGGACCATATCGGTTGATCCGTTCGAGAGATATGTTGAACTCCAGACATAGAAGTTTGTTTGCATCTTTCAGGCTATTTTCTCAGGAAGTATGGCCTTGCCCCTAATGAGACATGTACCGTCGCAATTGGTTCAGTGAATTCAAGTTGCTACAAGAAAAATCAAAGAATCAAAACTGAATTTTTTCGAAAATTTTGTGTGGGAGGTACCCGAAGGAGTGGACCGATTTAGTCCATACTAGAACCTCATCTAAGTCTGGTAGAAATTTTACGATGTGCAATGTATGGACCTAATCTTCAAGATTTATAGTGCGCACAAATTTTCCGAACATTTCTGAACTTTTGTGGTGGAGGTACCGGAAGGAGTGGACCAATATAACCCATCTTCGAACTTATACTAAGTTTGGACGAAATAATACGAAGGCCCAATCATAGACCAAATCTGTTCATCCGTTCGAGAGTTATGGTGCGCTCCAGCCAGACAGACGGACAGACAGACAGACGGACGGACATTGCTAAATCGACTCGAAATTGTCTGAAACACATTTCGTCCAAACATACTTGGGGTCTAAAACCATTATTTTGATGAGGCACATTTTGCCCGTATGAAAGTGTATAAACCCTCGTTAGCATAAATGCTGAGGGTATAAAAATCTAAAAATGTGATCTGAACTTCTACATCTCAAAAATGGTAAAACCTAGGAACAAATCAAAAAAGTCAATCTTGTAGAGAATTTTCACTGCTACAACATTTTCTTTAATCCCATTTCGATATGACTTGCGGTTTCCAAGCAAAATCGTGAAACCGAAAAAAACCCTAAAAATGTCAACTTGAATCGCGATTTATTTAAAAAGCGCTCCGCCGATTTTTCTTGTTTTCATTTTTTTATCTATGAACATTGTAGTTTCGGAATCCGCAAAAACTTTCCAGGTGTAAACTCCTTCCATATAAAGTTGCTTCAAGAGCACCGTGTATGCTATCTATAGGGGAGGAAATAGAGAAAAGTAGAGCTTAAAAGATATTTTATGCAACGTAATTTATAGTCTTCTCTTCGCCCTGTAACTTTCGGGGTGCTTGACAAATTGTCGGTTAAAATAACTTGCGCACCTCTTTGAATCAGTCAACGTGGCGTCGCTAAAAGCGACTAAAGTCCCACTCTCTTTTTTTCAACGGTTCAAGAGTTGTCAACAGGGATCTTGAGGGTTGCTAACTTAAAGTTTAGGACTTTCGTAAAATACTCGACTCCTTTTTCATCTAAATGTGTCAACATTATCATAGAAATTCTCGCCTTGCCACTCTCAGGGTGTTCGACAAATTGTCGGGTAAAGTAACTTGCGAGCCTCTTCGGTTAAGTCAACGATACGTCAGCTTTCGAGAGTGACTTGACGGTTGTCAATAGTTTACTAGCACCGGCTTCAGTGCCATATATATATTCTTGATCAGCATAAGATTCTATGACGATATAACAATGTCCATCTGTTCGCCCGTCTGTTGCAATCTATGTACACCACGCAATTTTTAAGATAGAGATTAGTAATAGTTGTTTGTACTACACCTAGGATGTTTGGTGTAGAAAATGGGCTATATTGGCCCCCGTTTTGATATACCCCTCATACAACTGTACCTCCCGATTTTCGGAATATTTATGGTTTTTTTAAAACTTTTCAACTGAAATTTGTTAATATAGAACAACGTCTTCATATTGCCCCCGTAGAAGGGTACCTGACGATTTTCGATGTTTTAAAGGTTCTGAAGGTTGTGGAATCAACATACCACTGAAATGTCCGAAATTAGGTAATTAGTCTTCGTTGGAGGTGTACAACTTTCCACCTGAAATTTGTCGGTATAGGTCCACATTTCATATAGCCTCCGTAGAACGGTACCTCCCGTTTTTCGGAATTTTGAAAGTTTTAGCCTCATTATCACACCAAATGGCTGAAATTTCATATTTAGAGTCGTTGGTGATTAAAACTTTCCATGCCTTCATAGAACGGTACCTCTCGATTTTCTGTATTTTGGCTGAAATTTGGTATTTAGTCTTGGTAACTTTTCACCTAAAATTTTTCGGTATAGGTCCACGTTTCATATAGTGCGCATAGGAAGGATCCCCCTTTGTATTGTATTTTTATACGTTTTGACTCCAATATCTTCTTCGTATTCGTTGGAATTACAAAACTTTCCTTCAGCATTTTTTCGATACAGGTCGACGTTTTGATAGATCCCGCTCAGAATGGTACTCCCGATTTTCATTATTTTGAAAGATTTAGCCTGAAATTTTATACTCTCAGCATTTATGCTAACGAGGGTATATACACTTTCATACGGGCAAAATGTGACTCATCGAAATAATGGTTTTAGACCCCAAGTATGTTAGGACGAAATCCATTTCAGACAATTTGGAGTTATTTAGCAATGTCCGTCCGTCTGTCTAGCTGGAGCGCACGATAACTTTCGAATGGATCACTCCTTCGGGTACCTCGCACACAAAATTTCGGAGAAGTTCAGTTTAGGACCTGCTCTCGGATCGCTTTAATTTTTGTTGTAGCATCTCGTATTTACTGTCCCCTGTACGACGGTACAAGTGTCATCAGGGGCAAGTCCATACTTCCTGACAAAATGATCTGAAAGATGCAAACGGACCTGCCGATTCGGTCCAAAATTTTGCCTTCGTAATATTTTGCTTAAACTTATTTTAAGTTCGAAGATAGACCATATAGGGTGCAATCGTAGTGCAATGGTATGCAAACCCGCCTTGCACACATGAGGTCGTATGTTCGATTCCCTGGCCAGGCAATATCAAAACACTTTTCTACGGTGACAAAATACCCCTCAGTAATGTTGGAGACATTTCCTCATTGATTTGAGAGAAGAATTCCTTGTCCCTTATAGGATGTTTGTGGAACAATTATGATAGGCCATATCGGTCCACTCCTTCAGGTTCCCCCCGCACAAAAGTTCAAAAATGTTCGTAAATATTGTGCGAACGATAACTCTTAAAGTGAGTGACCGATTTGATCAATACTTCACACATCCTAATATATCTACCAGATATAGATCAGGTTTAAATATGGACTATATTTGTCCACTCCTTCAAGTAGCTCCCACATAAAATTTCGGATAAGTTGACTTCAAGACCTGCTCTCGAATCACTTTGATTTTTGTTGAAGTAACATGCATTCGCTGCCTCTATTACGACGGTAATAGTTTTTTCAGGGGTAAGTCCATACTTTTTGATAAAACAGTCCGAAAGGTGTAAAAAATTCCTATGGCACCATATGAAGTGGCTGAAGAGCACGATAACTCTGGAACTGATCAACCGATTTGGTCCAAAATTTAGCCATCTTCATATTTTGTCCAAACTTAGTTTCAGTTCGACGATGGGCAATACCGGTCCACAACTTCCGGTAGTTTCAATTCGAAAATGGGCAATAACGGTATCTCTTGAACGCGCCAACCAATTTTGTACAAATTTAGTTTAACTTCTAAGTTCAAAGGCAAGTTGAAATGTCCAAAAAGAGCCACAAAATTCTGAAAAGACCCTAAATACATTCGATCTGCCCTTAGATGAAAGTTTCAAGTCACATAGGCTGAGGGTATATCCCTGTCGGCAAAGCCGACTGATACTTTTTTACCTGTTTTATTTAGTCTTCGCTAAGCTAAAGGTACAAAACACCCCTTACCAAAAATCAGACAGTCTACACATTTTGGCATTGCCCTTTTACAAGGGTATGGGTCTTTACCAAGTCACATTTTTCTACCGACTTGACTGTTGATTAGATTTTTGTGTTTCCGGCCGAACTTAATGGCGTTCTTAGCTGTTGTCTTCCATCAGCAGCTCCCCGACTCTGGGGTCATTAGAATCGGTACGAACAAGCTCATTATCTGCGTTTGCTAGTCCCACCGCCTTTTCGGGGAAAGATTTTTGAAAAAAGGACCAAAATGACCCCTTTGACGAACCGCATGAGGGTTAAAACTACAGACCTAAAATGCAAGGATTCCAAGATATCTTAACTCGAATATTTCGAAAAAAAAAACTAGAAATGGGCGGAACTTATCCCGCATAATTTGGTTACTTTCCGATGTAAACTTAAACAAGTGAGAAATGGCTATAGTCGGCCGACTATGTGATACCCTACACCACTACCTCTGTGCAATATCTTTTCACTCGAAAACATTTCTTTTAGGGAGATACGAAAGTTTTCATTTTTATACCAAATGACTTAAGGCGAACTGAACTAAAATAATTAATATTTAATTTTATGTTTGACTACTGTCGACATCACCATCATCAATATGCTACTATCTCTGTGAGAAAATTTCTTGATGATCCGATCAAAATTTCGACCTGTAGTGTGATTGCAGAAAAAGTGGAAAAAAGGGATGTATTACCGACTATTGCGATATCTCTATTATTTGACCACCTACGCCAACCTAATTTGCATAATTTTAAAGATGGGATTTTCTACTTTCTTAGTCAGGCTTTGCTTTTAGATGGTCCCCAACCAAAGGTGTGATATCCGTCATTATTATTAAAATCGCAAAAATGGGTTTTATTTGCGACTATTGTGATATCTTCGTTGTTTGATCACCTACGAGAACCCACTTTACATCATTTCAAAGGTGATATTATCTTCTTTCATTGTCAGGTTTTACTTTTGTTATACCCCATATAGAAGCTGAGATATTCGCTTTGGAAAAAACGTTGTCTTTTTATCCAAATAAGTTTTTTGCCCATAAATATTATCCGACCATCACCAAAATCAATAGGCTCCCTCCGGGACCCCCATCAACATCCAAAATTTCGTGACGATCCGATCAAAATTACGACATGTAGCGTGATTACAAGGTTAAGATGGACAGACGGACGGACGGACACACATAGCCAGATCGACTCAGCTCGTCGAGACATTCATTTTGGTATATGTCTACGACCATTATTTCGATGCGTTACAAACTTTTTGGCCAAAACCAACTTATAATACCCTCCCCACATAGTGGTGTAGGGTATAAAAACGCCGATACACGTGTCTCATATTTTTAACTCTACTTTCATAATCTACTCAGTTTTCTTTGTAATTTTTTTTGTTGTCGCACAGTGAAATGGATAGATAAAGAAAGTCAGCCGTCTCCTCAATTTCCTAGCCGGCATGATCTGGGGTGCAGATAAAGAAACCCTGGACCCCCTATAATACTATAGGTCGGTCTGCGGTAAGCTATGCGTCGTGTAAAACATCTTTCCAGCATTCGGTACCGATATTTTCAACTGCCGAACCAACCCTACTCAACTTACCCCAGAAACTATGTGGTCATAGCTCTTATTCCCAGGTCCCTAGATACAACCAAATCCAGGATGACGAAGAAAAGAACACAACCATAAAATATACTCCAACAATAGCAACAACATATTTTTTTAGTTTTAGCAACCAAAACTATGTCAAAAATTTTCCGGCAACACTTGGCGATACATCCTTCTAGAAAAAATAAATTTTTCCAATCTGTATCAATTTCTTATATTTCTTGTTGCTTTCCTTTCTTTCTAGATTTAATTTGCTGCGTATTTGTAACTGTCAATTGTTGATTGCCTGCCCACCATATTTCCCTCGCAATGTTGCTTGCCGGATGCCTTCGCATATCGAGAAGTGGTGTTTAAGTCCACTTGTTTTCTTGCAACACAACATTCAAGGCGATGCCAATTCAATGACTACAACAAACGAATGCTAAGGATAAACCATAAAACAGAAAGTGAGATAGCAGCGATGCAATTCACAGAGGAAGAACTTTACACAAAAGTGTTTATGGAGTATTAAGATACCTTTGGTATCATCAGATTCTTGTAATTCCAGTTATACTTTGTCTTCTCGTTTGCCAGAACTTATTGGATTTTATGTTGTTGATTTTGCTTTATTGTCTTGCATTGGACAACACAAAACGAAAAAGCGAAGTAAAGGGAATCAATGAAACACAAGTAGGTGGTGGAGGAGGAGTAGTGCTAGTATTGAAAATTGTACTTAAATAAGATCTTAACCATTAAATACCGGAAGACATTGTGTCTACCACAATAGGGTTGGTATTTTTGTTGGTGGTTACGATGACGATAGTGGTGGGTTGGTCATGTAAATTCTGTTAACAAAAGAAAATTTATGTTAATTTATCTTGAGTAGATCAATTTAAAAAGAAAACGATGAAAATGAGATTCCATAACGAAAAGTATAGAGAAGAGCTACTTACTACTACTATGGGCAAGGACTTATGTACATACCCTATGACAACAACAACAATAAGCAGCACTAGTTAAATCTAACCTTTAAGTAGCATAAATCCCTTTGTGCTAAACGCCAGATTACAGCAAGTGTAAAAATGCACATGTTCATTGGAACTGCACATAGTGTTTTTTCTCTCATCTCAATTGATAAAAAAATTACACAATACAGGATAAGCAAACCAAAACTAAGGATATTTGCATATTTTGTTTAAGCAAATATGGTTTAGGTGGGTGCGAGTGTGTGCATGTGTGTATTGTATTACACAAAGGCAGCACTTGCTCTAGATAAAGGATAATCCTGGGGCTTGGTGTTCTTCTTTTAAACGAAAGGTAACTCCTTGCTTAAATGAGATGGTCTTTTGTTTGAAGTAAACCAGCAAGATGAACAGGTTGTTTTGCTTTGAGATTTTCTTCATTGCTTTAAGTTTCCTTTGTAACGGCGCTATGTTCTTTTGTTTTCCATTTCATATGCAATTGTTTTTTCGGAAAACATTTCCCTTTGTTAACCAAAGGGAAATCCATTGGGATTTCAATAAAGTTTTTTGTTCAGTATTTGAGATTTTGTATGAAAAACAATACAGCTGAACAATAAAAGTATGGCTTTTATTGTTGAGTTTCAAGTGGTTTTAATTTGGTCTTGTAACGGAGAGAACAATGGACCACATAAGCGCCAGCTTTGGCCATATTACTATATACCTAAAAGTGGGCTTAATGAAATTATGAAAAATTTCTATTGTTCCCAATTTATCATAAGCGCCGGCTTAAATCTTATATGTGGAACGAAGGTAAGGTGTATAGAAACCTTTGTAGGAACCTTTGAGGTATTAGATTTAGTTTTCCCTATATAACCAATGGATAAATATTATTACATTTTAATTTAAGTTGACAGTGAAAATTTTGAAATGTATAAATTAAAAAAAAAAAAAAAACAATTAAAAAACAAGTGTGCGATTCAAACTTTCATCTATGGACCATAGAGAATCGAATACCGGCTACGCAACCAAAATCCTTTTCACTTATAAATATGTATTAGGGAGTTTTTAGATACTGTGGCCTTTTGTGGCGTATGAACTAAAGCTCACTAATAATGCGGAGGAGGTACATGAAGGAATGGATCGACATACCCCATTTTGGAAGTATATCTTATTTAGGAGTCATTTCAATCGGTCACCGTATAACTTAAACGTTTTGGGCCAGTATGTCAGGAAGCATGGACTTGCCCAAGAAAAACATAATATCCCTCTAAAAAGGATCACAAAGAGTAGCACAGATATAATTGTCCGAATAATCTTCGAACAGATCCTGAACTGCACTTAAATAAAAATGTTGAACTTTTCTGGGGGAGGCACCCAAAGGAGAGGACCTACAGCTGTGTTCAAAATAATAGGAGTGCTCATTAACACCAAGGGAATGGTCGAATAAACATGGTTAAACTTACCCATTTTGGTTTATTTTGAATTTGTTTAACATTGTTGACATCCCAACAGTTAATTCATCAGCAGAAATGTGGTAATCTGTTTTAAATTATTTACTGTTTACACCAACATTATAAATCGCCTTCAAATTTGTTGTTCAAAAAAATAGGAGTGCGGAAGAAAAAGGACAATAAAAATATTTTTAGTTGAGTTTAAGATCAAAAGTGTCTATATTTTAGTTGACAGTAGTGAATCCAATAGATTTTATGAAATTTGATGGCTGTTGGAAAACAAAAGTTCTTTTGGAGGTAGCCTAAAAACAAGTGATTGTCCTTGCAGAGATTTTTTTCCATAAATTGAGCACTTATTATGTAACTCAATGGATTTTGTAGACAGAACTTTAGTGATTAGAGAATTTTTGATGCTCTGACTGTTATCTCGAACAATATATAATGATCGGTATCCCAGAAATTTGTGTATTTTGATCCTTGAGCCAAGTTTAAGCCGGTTTCCGTTACCTCTTTACGTAAGCATAGGTTAAAAAAAGCGTATCTATATGGCATTAATATCTCAATCAAGTGATTTTTTGAGGTCCTTAGCATCTTAACTGCACGCAGAATTCATTATATGGTTCATTTTTGAATAATTGGATGATTGGCACATATGAGACATTCTTCAAAACGCTTTGTTGAGAAGGAAACTTTAAAGACAAACTTTGGAAGTTGGCCTCAGACTATTTTTATTAGGTTTTGCATCGTATAATACAAAGTTTTCTAATGAAAATAACCTAAATGAAGTATTTTTGAGTGAAAAACGTAAGTTTATATTGAAAAATATATTACGGCTTATACCAACCTTAGTGCAATCCCAGCCTGCGTATCACTAAATGGTTCAAAGCACATTTCAACCGTTCACGTTTTAAACATTTTTTAAATAGAAGTGAAACTGATTGCATATACAAGGTTAGCATCCTAAGGACTTTTAAATATTATTTGGTTAGGGGAATAAATTCCTTATAGATACGATTTTTTGGACGATCCTTGCCTTAAGGGCTAATGTAAACTGTCCTTAAACTTGGCTCAAGGATCAAAATACACAAATTTATGGGATACCAATCATTATATATTGTTATAGTTAACATCCATAGCATCAAACAAATCTAATCGTTAAAGCTTTTGTCTACAAAATCCATTGAGTTGCCCAATAAGTGCTCAATTTATGGAAACAATTTCTGCAAGGACAATCGACTGTTTCTTGGCTACCTCAAAAGGACTTTTGTTTTCAAACAGCAATCAAATCTCATAAAATCTATTGGATTTACAACTGTTAACAAAAATATTGACAATTTTGATCCTAAACTCAACTAAAGCTATTTTTATCATCCTTTTTCTTCCACACTCCTATTTTTTTGAACAAAAACTTTAAACACGATTTATAATGTTGGTGTAAACAGTAAATAATTTAAAACAGATTGCCACATTTCTGCTGATGAATTAACTGTTGGGATGTCAACAATGTTAAACAAATTCAATATAAACCAAAATAGGTAAGTTTAACCATATTTTTTGACAATTTTCTTTTTTTGTATGGGCGCTCCTATTATTTTGAACGCAACTGTATATGGACCATTTTCAAAGTTAAACTACAATTGGACAAAATATTAGGAAATCAAAAGTTTGGAACAAGTTGGTTACCGCGTTCAAGAGATACCGTTTAAAAATTATCACTAAAATGGTATAGTGATAATTTTTAAAAATTGGTGGGGGGAAGTACCGGAATTTGTTTACCTGTACTGCCCATCTTCGAACTGAAACTAAGTTTGGACAAAATATGACGAAGGCACATTTTGGACCAAATCGGTTGATCAATTCGAGAGTTATTGTGCTCTCCAGTCCCTACATATGGTGCCATAGGGGTTTTTTAGCCTTTCAGGCTGTTTTCTCAAGAAGTATGGAGTTATATTAGGATGTGTAAAGTATGGACCAAAACGGTAAATCCCTTCATGAGTTATCGTGAGCACAATTTTTCCGAACATTTTGTAACCTTCGTGGCGGAGGTACCGATATAACCCATCTCCAAACTTAAGCTAAGTTTGGACAAAATACTACGAAGGCCAATCCGTTCGAGAGTTATCTTGCGCTCCAACCACTACACACGGTGTCGTAGGGGTTTTTTTTGTAACTTTCAGGCTATTTGCTCAGGAAATAGGGTCTTGCCCATGATGAAACTTGTATCATCGTATAGGGGGCAGTGAATACAAGTTGTTACAACAAAAACTAATGCGATTCGAGAGCAGGTCCTAAACTGAAACTTTTCCGAAATTTTGTGTGAGAGGTACCCGAAGAAATGTACCGATTTATTCCATATTGGAACCTCAACTAAGTCTAGTAGAAATTTCGCTATGTGCGGACAAAATCTGTTAATCTCTTCAAGAGTTATCGTGTGCACACATTTTCCGAACATTTTCGAACTTTTGTGGGGGAGGTACCGGAAGGAGTGGACCGATATAACCCATCTTCGAATTTAAACTAAGTTTGGACAAAATACTACGAAAGCCAAATTTTGGACCGAATCGGTTGATCCGTTCGAGAGTTAGCGTGCGCTCCAGCCAGCCAGACAGACAGTCGGACGGACATTGCTAAATCGGCTTCAAATTGTCTGAAACGGATTTCGTTCAAACATACTTGGGGTCTAAAACCATTATTTCGATTAGGCACATTTTGCCCGTATGAAAATATAAACCCGAGTTTCATGATTCGAATGTGTAGCCTCAATATCTAACCGTAATGGCTGAAATTTTGAATTTAGTCTTCATAGGCAGAACAAAACTTTCCACCAGCAATTTGCCAGTATAGGTCCACATCTACACATAGCCCCATAGAACGGCACATGCCGAAATGGCTGAAATTTGGCACATAGTCTTGCTTGGGGGTATAAAACTTTCGACCTGAAATTTTTCGGTATAGGCCCACGTCTTTATATACTCCCATAGAACGGTACCTCCCTATTTTCGATCTTTTTGAATGTTGCGGCAACAATATCCCACCGGCATGGCTGAAATTTAGTATTTAGCTTTCGTTGGGAGTATAAAACTTCCCATCTGAAAATTTTCGATATAGGTCAATGACTTTTTATTTCGGTACCTCCCGATTTTCGGCATTTTCAAGGTTTTAGCCTCATTATCACAGCTAAGGGGCTGAAATTTGGTATTTAGTCTTCGTTGGAGAAACATTAAATTTTTCTCTTGAAATTTATCACTATACATATGTATGTCCACGTTTCGATATAAACCCCATAGAACGGTTCCTTCCAATTTCGGTATTCTGAAGATTTTAGCCATATTATTCTACCAAAGTGGCTGAAATTTGGTATTTAGCCTTCTTAGGGGCTAAAGAATTTCCTTCAGAAATTTGTCCGTACACGTGTTGTTATAACCCCTATAGAATGGTATCTTCCGGCATTCAATATTTTAAAGGTTTTAGCCGCATTATCTCACAAAAGTGGCTAAGATTTCGTAATTAGTCTTCTTTTGGGGCTACAAAACTTTCCCCCACAAATTTGTAAGAAGAGGTCCACGTATTGATATAGCCCCCATAGAACGGTACCTTCCGATTTTCGGTATTTTTAAGGTTTTATCCACATTATCTTACCAAAACGACCAAAATGTTATATTTATTCTTCTTTAGGGATATTAAATTTTCCCCCAGAAATTTGTGGCTATAGGTCCACGTTTTGATATGGGCCCCCCTCCCGATTTTCGGTATTTTCAAGGTGGCTAATTATTACACCGAAATGACTGAAATTTCGTATAGAGTGCTCCTTTAAAGCATTGGACTCCCCCAGAATTCGTTTTGCTATAAGTCCACGTTTAGATTTTGTCCTCATAGAATGGTACCTTCCGATTTTCGTGTTTTTCAACGGTTTTGGCTGAACTTTCGTATTTAGTATTCGTTGGTAGCATTAAAGTTTTCCCCCAAAAATTTGTTGCTACAAGACCACGTTTTGGTATAGCCCCCCATAGAATCGTACCTCCCGATTTTCGGCATTCTCAAGGTTTTAGCCGCATTAACTGACCAAAATGGCTGAAATTTGATATTTAGTCTTCATTGGGACTTCAAAACTTTTCTTCAGAAATTTATCTTTATGGGTCCACGTTTAGATGTGGCCCCCATAGAACAGTACCTCCCCATTTTCGGTATTTTCAAGGTTTTATCACATCGAAATGGCTGGAATTTGATATCTAGACTTCGTTGAGGGAGCATTAAACTTTTCTCTTAAAATTTGTCGCTAAAGGTGCACGTGTTTATATCGCCCACATAGAACGGACCTCCCGATTTTCGGCATTTTCAAAATTTTAGACTCATTATGGCTGATATTTCGTATTATGTCTTCGTTCAAGGAGCATTAAACTTTTCTCTTGAAATTCGTAGCGCAGTGTCTCAGTATAACTAGAGATGGATGACATAAAAAGTTCGGCCCGGCCGAACTTGACGCGTTTTTTACATGTTATTATTTTTTTTCCTCAGATTTCAAAATGGGTGTCTACAGCATATATTTTTAAAGTATCATGTTTATGTTTTTAGCATTGAGATCCACCACAGTCCTTAGAACTGTATCAGTATTCCTCTCCATGGCTCCAGTGCCCAACACATATGTGGGGACAGAGATTTTTTCCATTACATACATCATCATAATAACACGCTTTCGTTTCAATACTTACTTGGGTTTTACCGTGGGATCCTTGTTGTTGATGTAGTAGCAAACAAACCTACGTAGAAGCATATGTTTTATGCTGGGTTGGCAACCGCTGGCTGAAACACTGTGGTTTCCGGTCAATCCAGTACGAAAGAACCCGCGGCCGTGGGATTGTGGAGTTCTTATAAGCATCTATAATGGGTAGAACAAGTCCCTCAAAGCTCAGCAAGGATTTTCAGGGATCATAGTTCCTTAATCAACTAGTCCATAAGGCAGGATTGAATAACATTGACGTTGGTGGAGTTGTTGAAGATTTAGTCAACTACCGTCCTCGGAGTACATTCTCCACAAGATAATAATTTCAAGAGGATCTTTAGATAGCCTTTAAAATGCAATTAACCAACGTTAGACCCTACTTGGATAGTTAGATCGTCACCAAACTTGTCTACGAAAAACGTTACAATCCCACAGCGGCGGAAATTTCGATACCGGATTGACCCATAAACACACCAAGTTCAGGCCAGTGTCACCTCACTGTACATATGTTTGTATTTATATCGTTTTTCTGTGTTGAGAGCAGCATACCCCGAAATGCCTGCTCCGGATTCTGTTGGTCTGGCACGAAGGAAATCCCAGGATCAATTTGGATGAGTTCAATTTGTCACAACTGCACCTACAACACGCAAATTTTGGTGAGATGCAATAGAGATCAGGAGTGGATGCATCTCAGGAACTCGTCAATGCGAGGACAATGTTGCTGCATTATGCGTCAACACATTCCCCAGTGAGTCGTCCGCCCAACAGCAGCCGCACACTCAGCACTTAACACCAACCGTTGTTATTCCAATCCCTAAAAATGCATCCTATTAGCAATCTAATTGAAATGGACTACGCAGTAATATCGAGGAAATGCAGGATTTCATTAGTCGGAAGAATATTATGGTTTCGGCGGTTTGGGAAACCAAGATCAAGAACACCTGCACCTTATAACGTTGTGATGGTTACAACGTACTGAGAAATGGAGATGGGGGATTATCTTTCCTATTGCACCAGTCTGTTCCATGCAGACCTATCTCGCTTGACCCAGGCTCTAATGACCCGTACGTGACATGTAGGAGGGTAGCAGACAGGTGTGAAACACCTGAGGTACAGTTGCTGATAAATAGGTTACAGGCTTGGACCCAGTAGGCCATAACTGTTTGGTCTTGGGGAACTTTACTGCTCATCACGAATTGTGACATTCGGTCCCCGGAATAGTGCTGACTGAGCAGATGGCTTTACGTTTGTGGAACTTTACTGCTCATCACGAATTGTGACATTCGGTCCCCGGAATAGTGCTGACTGAGCAGATGGCTTTACGTTTTGCATGGTCTATGAGGACGCCCATACCAGAATTAGCGGAGAGTGTCACAGTTTGCCAGACCATCGTGTCACCTGATCCAATAAATGACGTCAACTGGCAATCCGGCGATTCTCTTTTGTCAGACCATCTACCCATAATTGTCTCCATCAACAGACCGCCCAATTTCATCACATTCGAACGCCGCACTTTCATCAATCATGGGAAAGCTAATTTCCCAAGGTTCAGAGATGTCACTAATCACTGCTTAAAAGATCTTCCCAACCTTTCCGATGTTCGCGTAGCAGAAAAGATGTTCCGAGACATCATCACAGCTGGTCGCTCACCACATACCTGCTGGTCGAATACCCAAAGTGATTCCAAACTTCCAAGCAGAGGCGACGGGCTTAGCAAAATAAGCGTGATAAGTTTCGTCGTGCCAACCCCAGTGATCCCAGAGTCTGAGAACTGTTAACTACAGGTTGGTCGGTGAATATAAACGGAACAAGTGGTTGCACCATTGGAGCCGAGATAAGTGAATTGTGGGCTACTCTTGAGTCATTTTATAACCACGAGTTACTTCCTGCCGAGGATGACCCACCACAGTTTACAATGGATGATATTGCGAATGCCATCAGGAACGCTAAATCATCCAAAGCGTTGGGCCCTGACGGAATTTCCATGGTAATGTTGAAACCAACTGGATGAGCCGGGAGTGGAGTATCTCGCTAAAGTTCTCAACCTGTCGCTAGCCTCCCTTATTGTTCCCGAAGTCTGGAAAATGGGCAGGGTGGTCCCGCTACTGAAGCCAGGCAAGGATGCCAGCAAAGGTGAATCCTACAGGCCGATTTCGCTTTTGTCACCTGTAGCGAAGAGCCTTGAGGCCTTAGTCCTCCCCAGCATTAGAAATAGCTATCAAGTTGCCGATCATCAGCGTGAATTCCGTAAGCAGCACAGCGCGACAACAGCGCTGCACGCCATCTCCACACATATTTGTCGAGGACTCAACCAGGATCGGCCGTGTGATAGAGCAGTGATGGTGGCGCTTGACTTATCGAAAGCCTTTGATACTGTCAAGCACTCCACGCTGTTCGAGGACATCGAGCAGACAACCCTCTGGCCAATTTTGAAACGTAACGTATGCGGATGATCAACTATATGTGTAGACGCCCGTCGTACGTGGATGTCAGGAAAAAAGTCCAAGGCCCTGTAGAGTGAAACAGGGAGTTCCCCTAAGGTGGAGTGATATCTCCGGAACTGTTTAAGCTCTACCTCTTCTGTATTCCACAACCTCTATACGACATTGACACCGTAACGTATGTGGATGATTGTACTATCTTGGCATCGAATACTTTCCCTGATGGCATTTGTGAAAGGCTGAAATCATATTTGACTGATCTTACCGCCTTTTTCCACTCTAGTAATATGCAAATATCCGCCACTAAATCTACGGCCTACTACTGGTTAGCACTGAGTTGAACGTCATGGTCGATGGTAGCAGAATTCTTATGCTTTCTTATGACTTCAGTGGACCATCAACATGAGGAGACAAAGATTGTTCCAATACAGCAATCCAAGTGTGGCAGTACATTTAGTGGCAATTAGTTTAGTTTACCTTGGATGGAATAACTGCACTATTCAACTATGTTAACATTTATTCTGCAACTTCTTTATACAATCCAGAAGATGTACAATTTCAGAAATGTAGTGGTTAAACTATCTCTGAGATATCAGCCTATCTTGGGGATCTGCTTGTTTTACTCTATGGGTTTTCGGCTTTTTATACCCTCAGCATTTATGCTAACAAGGGCATGTACACTTTCATACGGGTAAAATGTGCCTCATCGAAATAATGGTTTCAGACAATTTGGAGTCGATTGAGCAATGTCCGTCCGTCTGTCTGGCTGGCTGGTGCGCACGATAACTCTCGAACGGATGAACCGATTCGATTCAAATTTTGGCTTTCGTAATATTTTGCCCAAAGATAGTTTAAGTACGAAGATGGGCTATATCGGTCCACTCCTTCCGGTACCTCCCGCACAAAAGTTCGAAAATGTTCGGAAAATTTGTGTGCATGAAAACTCTTGAAGGGGAGTAACCGATTTGGTCCATACTTTGCCAATCTTAAAATGTGTATCAGACTTAGATAATGTTTCAATATAGACTCAATCGGCCCACTCCTTCGGGTACCTACCACACAAAATTTCGGAAAAGTTCAGTTTAGGGCCATCTCTCGAATCGCTCTGATTTTTGTTTCGGATAAGTCCAATTTAAGATCTGCTATCGAATCACTTTTATTTTGTTGAAGCAACTTGCATTCGCTGCCTCAATTACGATGGTAAACTTTTTTTCAGGGGCAAGTCCATACTTCTTGAGCAAATATCCCGCAGGGTGTAAAAACCCCCTATGGCACTAAATGTAGTGGCTGGAGATCCACTTATTGGTCAATGTAAATCCATTCCTTTTAGTATTTCATCCGCAAAACTTTTGATCTCTAATCCTAATTAACATTTTTGTCGGTTCAAATTCCCAAAATTTTTAAAAACCCCTAAATACATACGTTTTTTGGGAAAAAATTGTTTCGAAATATACAAGCTGAGGGTATATCTCTGTCGGCAAAGCCGACTGATACTTTTTTACTTGTTATTTCTAAATTCTGTAAATTTTCTCGAACATTTTGTTGTGTTTCTCATGTCTTCGATTGGGCCACCTTGACTGTTCGGCGCACGGCCTACTCTGGTGCAGTCCTCGACTGACATGTGTGGATATTGGGTGCAAAATATTGTGGTAGTGGTCGTCGATACCGGGGGAAAACCGGTCAATTTACCAATATTGTCTTCTACAAACACTTGGCGCCCAATGTTTCCAACACTGCCAGAGGTTTTAAGGTATCAAAGTCCTTCGGGCCACCACTATTGTCCGGTCACACGGCTCAGTGCTCTTCTAATATGTGTGGATATGGCTTCTTTTGTTGTTGCGATACTGGACTTGACTGGCCTGTACGATTCACCTCTGCTGATATCATTACCTGGCTTCAGGAGCGGAACCATCATGGGACTGACTTTCCAAACTACTGGTAGCTAGCAATTGTTAAATACTTAACTCCGGGTACATCCTGTTGCTAAAATATTACCGCTGAGATTCAGTGTGGGTCCAATGCTATAGATGATTTACAAGGATGTTGTGAACACATTAAACACTATTACTTCGGCAGGTGCACCTTCAAGAGAGATAAGTCTATACTGAACAGGTGTATGAGCAAGGCAAATCTTCTTGTATGATTCTTCCGCCAAAACGAAGAAACCATTTCTTGTCGGGCTACCATGATGTTTCTCAGACTCATAAAGCCTACAACATCGTTGACTTTTTTGCGGAGACTGTTGCAAATGAATTCCAGAAATTATGCATTTTCGAGGGACAAAGCAGGGACATATGTATGTATGGGTGCTGCGTTCATTCCTGTTTAAGAAATAGCACGGGTGTCTCGTATTCCGATGACGACAATGAATCGGATAACTACAAATTGAAGACACTCTGGAAGATGTTATGACGCAGCATAATTCCTACCACGGTAATCCTGAAAAAACCGGTACTGACATGTAATGGAAGCTGGCAGACGAACAGACTCTTCCCGAAAATAGGCATTCCGGATTTCATGGATTTCCTAGTTTCGGATTTCCTAGTTTCGCCCAATCAATCCGGTACATAGAACCGACAGAACAGGTTCCAACCTACCTATGCTGGATGACTAAGCAATCTGCTTAAAATTCTACTTATATATTTGTCAATGAAAAGATGACTGTGCAGTATAAAACTTGCAGCGATTGGATATGTGGATTATGCATTCGAATTGACCATGGAACTATATAAATCTCACAATCGAATAATGAACACCTCCTTACCAAAAAAATCCACTTATAATTTCTTATATCCGGCTACAATACTTAAAAAGCCCAATACCAGTTGCCTGCAAATCCCGCCAAATGTCAACGTACTTGTTTACAATATCACGTGTACTTAATCTTAGTGGGACACTTAATTTCAATTAAGGACATCATAAGGATAGAATAGCGCAACCAATTCATTCATTCATTCAAGTCATTCATGCACTGAACATTTCTAAAAATTGCTTAAATGATAGTGCCAATGAGGCGGCAAAGCAAAACAAGAAGCAAAAAGAAGTAGAACGCATTGCATCATCAACATTTCAAATCTTTTCAAATAAGTGTCAGGACACACACACAAAACAAAATACCAACAAAGAACAGGAGCCTTAAGTGAAGCTCTCGAAAATAGTAAGTAAAACACAAAAGCATAGACCAAGAAATGGAAGAGGACACAAAAAAATAAACAAACAGTAACATAGAATTGTTGTTGCTGCTGTTGTCAGTCATTGGTGTTAAGCTTTTCCAGAGCACTCATCAATGTCAAATGTCACGGAATAATGTGTCACAAGGCGTCACAAATGAATTTAAACCAGGAGGATTTCTTTTCTGGAACATGACATGGCACAAGTGTGTCCAATGATGATGCCCGAGCTACAACAAATACATTGTCTTACTGATGAGGCGGCATTAGAAGTAGCATTAACGACAACGACAGCAACAACAATTTTAATTTTTATATATTTTAAACTTAACTGCCACTTGGACTAGATGCTGTCCATGAAGTTACTTCAAGTTTATGGACTCTGTCTGCAATTTGAAACGTAGCAACGAAGTGTCCTTTGTATGACGCGATGACATCAAAAGCATTGGCATTTTCATTTTGAAACTGAAATGGGATTCAATTTACACGCCAAAGTATGCCATTTAATGCTATCGCTCGTTCGCTTTTTGTTGTTATTGCTGTTGTTGTTGGTCTTGTGGAAGAATTTTTATTAATCAGATGATGTTAACTAAAATGGCAAATAGAAAAATTACTACCCAACAATATGGTGGCTTGTTTGGATGTTTTTTTTTTTCGTGGAGGAGGTGGATTTTGCTTTACATGGAAAGTGAGGGAGTGAGTGGGTGGTTGTGGGTTGGTTTGCGTTAGAACAATGTCCACCACCACAACCGTTAAGAGATACCGGGGACACTCATCAGCCAACCACCCACCACTGCCGCCATCATCAGCACCACCAACCAGAACACATTGGTTATGCGACATTTGTTTTGTGATTGAAGCGGAAAAGCGAAACATAATAAGATTCAGTTTTTATTACACAAAAATCATTGGAATTATGGACACAGTTTAGCCGGGCAAAATCAGTCTTATGGAAGCTGTAGACGTTAGCCAAAAGATGGGAAAAAATTAATAAAAATGTGGTGATTTTTGTTTTTGAAGGCTTTAATTCAACATTATTGTTGAATAAATTAAAGTTGAAATTCTTGGATTTGTTTTACGTAGATGCGGCATTGAATCGAAGTATGTAGACGATATGTGGAAACAATCGTCATCCTACTAACACAACTGACATAGCGGCTTGAACTGAAGTCATAAAGCTGAAAACAGATACAACGTTTGGGTAAAGTTTTGTGTCGTTTTGGCCGTTTTTACACTGTTGGGCATGATGCCGAAAAATTCAAATTCATTTGAAATATATGCCGACAAACAGATAAACGCTGGACTTTGGTGTCGTCGTCGCCTGTTGTTGTTGTTTTTTTCTCGACGCCCAACGCAAAACTTTACTCAAACGTTGTATCTGTTTTCAGCTTAACAGTCCCCGTAACAGCTGCAAATTCAGCACAAATTGTTGTTGGGCTTTTACATGTTATGCCAAAAAGAACCACCGATTATGGTGCTACGAATGCAAAACTGTGAATATTAATGCTTACTACAGCACTCCTCCAATGACCTTTGATCCGTCTTTTGAATGCAAATTTCCAAATAGGAAAGAGTGTAATAATGGATTATCACTGACAGGATACGACAGCAAGGTGTACACTGAGGGATCGGGTGTCTTCTAGCAAGTAGTAAATATATTGATATCAATAAAGTCACCTTAAAATTGCAATATATTTTAGGAGGTTATTTTTGGCCTTCGGACGATTGACCAAATATGGAGATCTCAGCAAATCGCCACCCTAACCAAACTACGTAGAGTAGCGAAACATGGTTGACGTTAAATGCAATTATTGGGAAACTGCAAACGCAATTAAATAAATTCCTACGAGTAATTTGGCGAATATTCTGGCCTAATACAAATCAAACTTTGGAGGAAGCGAACTACCCATTGACAAACAACTGAAAGGGGGTCCTTGTGGACCGGACCAGTGACTCGAAAGGAGTGTCTGACCTCTCTCACCTTAAATCGTAAATATCGAAAAACTCTACAGAGAATCTCCTCCACAAAAGTTCACAAATTAAGCATCAAACCTACTGTGCTACACCAACAAATTCAAAGCAGCTTACTATGAAAAAACGAATGAAAAGAAAAAACCCTCTAAAGTTGACGAACCCCGCAAACGTTTAAATGACCACGATCTGCGAATCTGCACCTGGAATGCTCACACTCTTTTTAGAGAAGGTGCAGTTTACGCATTGGCAGGTGTACTTGAAAAGTACAAGGCCGACATTACTGCTATACAGGAAATAAGATGGATTGGGAAAGGCGTCACAACAACACCTGAAGGTGACGCACTGTGTTATAGCTGCCATGATTTGTAGTTGGTCGAAGATTAAAACATCTGGTCTCCAGCTTCACAGCTTTATTTGCGGTCATGCTCCCACTGTAGACAAGGACGAAGAGACCAAAGATATATTTTACGAGCGCTTAGAAGAAACTTATGACCTTTTTCCTGCCCATGACATTAAAATTATTCTAGACGATTTTAATGCCAAAATTGGAAAGAAGAATATCTTTGGACAAACAGTCGGGAAATTCAGTCTCCACAGTGAAACATCTGGCATATATTCCACTCAACTAGCCCAATTGCTTAATGAAAGCACTCCTCGTCCCGATAACATATCAGCACAATGGCAAATTATTGCCCATTCCATGCAAACAGCCGCAAAATCTATACTTTGATACTAGATACCTCCACCAAGGAATCCATGGTATGACCAGGAGTGTCGCGATGCTACCGAAGAGAAAAATGCGGCATATAGGGCTACTCGACAATCAGTAGCAACGCGCAGAGTACGAAAGAAGTATCGGGGGGAAAGGAGAAACGTCTTTTCCGCAGGAAAAAGAGACTTAGGCCTATGGTCAATGAAATTATTGGACCCTATCAGTGCGGCTTTAGACCGGGCAAATCCACCATTGACTAGATATTTACCTTGAGACAAATCCTGGAAAAGAAACAAGAAATGCAGATCGACACCTTCCATCTTGTCGTCGGTTATAAAGCAGCCTTCGACAGCCCTATACGTTCAAAGGTGTTCCAAGCCATGTCTGATTTTGGTATTCCTGCAGAGCTCATTCGGCTTCGTAGAATGACATTAACTGATACTCGGTCCTCGGTTAAAATAGGAAAGAACCTCTCCGAAGAGTTTATTACCAAAAGAGGTTTCAGACAAGGAGACGGTCTGTCGTGTGAGCTTTTCAACATCCTGCTGGAGAAGGTCATACGAGACGCGAAGGTCAAAAGAAGTGGAACAATGCCGACGACATTGACATCATGAGTCAATCGATAAAGCAAGTAACTGACACCTTTGCAAAAGTCGAAAGGGAATCTGCTAAAGTGGGTCTGGCGGTAAACGGCGAGAAGACCAAGTTGATGGTGTCGATGCGCAATGCGTCCATTTTGAGGTAGTAAAGGACTTCGTCTACCTCGGCACCGCCGTAAACACAAGCAAAAACATCAGTTGTGAAATACGAAGAAGAATAGTGTTGGTCAACAGATGCTACTTCGGTCTGAGTAAGCAGTTTAGGAATAAAGTCACATATCGTCAAGCAAAAACAGCGCTTTACAAAACACTGATACTACCCGTGCTGATGTATGGTTCCGAAGCCTGGGTACTTGTACAAGCAGACAAAGCAGTGCTTGTGTGTTTGAGAGAAAAATTCTTCGAAAGATCTATAGACAAATTTGCGCTGACGGTGTAGATCGACGTCGTATGAACCACAAGCTGTATCTGCTATACAACGACATCAGTATATTTAAACGTATCAAGATGCAACGATTGGTAAAAAGGGATAAACATACGTGCCACATGACGGTGCACGCAGAATTGGCAGGCCTAAGCTTAGATGGAGCAAACAAGTGGATGAAGAGATGAAAATGCGCGGTATTCCAGAAAGCGAAGTAGTAAACAGAGAGAATTGGAGATCTTTTCCTACTTCGGCTTATAGAACAAATGTTCTGTAATGGGCCAACTAAGTAAGTAAGTAACATTTTTCTCCTTGTATGTATCCATTATTTTATGGACCACAGGCTCGGTATGCTGAATAATATTGCGTATGAAATGAGGAACAGACTTATACCCTTGGAATGACTGTGTGCACGAACGGAGCAAAGGATGCATTGTTCCCAATTTTTGGGTATGTGTTCCTCCTGTCAAATAGTACCGCCTAGCTGATAAACTCGGCTAGTATGCAATCCACTCTTGATGCCTTATTATTTTATGTGATGACATCTGTGGTACTTTCGCCGTCGCTACTACTTGATACCAACAGCTTGGTGAAATCGTGTTTTCCTAACCTGAGCACGCTATCGGCATCTGTGCATAGATTATCTTGCTCTACTCTACAGGAGGATGTACAAAATAATTAATTTATGTTTCACTCTTTGGGCAAATTTTCGGACTTCATTCGGACTCCTGCCACATTTCGTTCTGTTTTCCCACTCCCGATTTTCCTTTTCTCCAATACCTCTCATTCTTTCTTGGTTAGCAGCACAAGCTTTTGCGAAGGTTTTAGCAAACACCGCTTTGCAAGAAATAACCACGAATATTGCGAATGCGGACGATTGTGACAGCACTTCATCTGTCGAAGGCATGCCGCTTTCCGACATCATGTATTTCACCCTTACTAATGATGTCAAACGTTGGATTCCTAACTAACTAAATGGTAGACAAGTCTTTATTTAATTCCGAGGCCAAAAGCTCCAAGTCCCACACGAACAAAATGGGAGTACACAAGGTGGAGCACTGTCCCCCATTTTATTTAAAGTATACCTTGATAACCTCCACCAGCAGCTATTACGGTGGTATCGTATGCAGATGGCTGTACCCATAATTTCATCTGGTGTCAGCATCGACGACGTAAGTGCTGAAATTCCCAACTATTTAGCCACAATCATATATTTATTTCCCGATCGCAATCTAAAGTTATTTTTCACAAAGCCACAGTGTCCTTAATCACTTCCTGGGTGAGAGAAGTCCTTACATAACATGATATCGTTGTCAATGACCGGCGTATTCCCACTAGGGATAGGAAAGTCGACTTTCGGTTAATCAAGAATCTAAAAATCGTAGTTGACATTTGTCTGGAGGGAAAATCGCATAATCGATTATCTTGTGATCGATTTTCGAGTTTGCCCATAGATTGTTAGCTTGGCGGTTTTACACTTTTGGCGGCTTAACAGTTTCAAAAGAAAACTCAAAAATCTATGAATAGTCGATTATAATCGATTTTCTGCGGTTATGAAAAAGTCGAAAGTCGATTTTTAAGACAATTGAAATAATAGGCCTGTTCGATAACTTCGCAAGTAAAAAGTATTTGCAAGTTCTTGCAACTACTTGCAACTACTTGCAAGTACTTCTCATTTCTTTTTTACTGAACAAGTTTGTTATCGAACAGCATTTTGTAAAAGTTTGTACAGATTTGTACAAACTTTTGAGTTATCGTACAGACCTAATCGCAAGACCGAAAAAAACGCATTTTTAGTTTTAGACCATAATCGAAAAGTCGAAAACTCGATTATTGCTTTCCATTACCTATCCCTAATTCCCACTGTTCACAATCCGATGATCCTTGGGGTAGTCTTTTACAATCTTCTTCACTTATCTTCGCAACACGCCGCCCACATCAACCAGAAGTTGAAATCCAGGAATAAAGTCCTTAAAGTCCATTCGCTGGCACATCCTGGAACAAAGACACATTGATAGCGACATATAAGGCCATCGATCACTCCGTCATCAGTTATGCCGCCCTGGTAGAGAAACTTTCTTTCCTCGAACCAACCCCAATGACCCTAGAGTCAGGGAGCTGACACTGGAAGTAAACAGGCTGGTCGTCGAGCATAAGTGGAACAAGTGGTTAAATCATCTGAAGAGTTGCAACATTGTAGCCGGTATAGGTGAATTGTGCGCAACGGTTAAGTCACTCTCGAACCCTGGAAGAAGGGAAGATATGACCTCAGTCACGTTTGGCGACGTTACGTTGACTGACCCGAAGAGGTGCGCAAGTTATTTCAATCGACAGTTTGTCGAGCACCCCGAGAGTGACAGGGCGAAGAGAAAAGTATTACGTCGCATCAGATATCTTCCCGCCGAGGAGGAACCACCATAGTTTACAATGGATGATGTTGCCAATGCCATCAGAAACTCTAAATCATCCAAAGCTTTGGGCCCTAATGGAATCTCCATGGTAATGCAGAAGCAGCTGCATGAGCCGGGAGTGGAGTATCTCACTAAAGTTCTCAACTAGTCGTTATCCACCTTCATTGTTCCCGAAGTCTGGAAAATGGGCAGGGTGATCCCACTACGGAAGACCGGCAAAGATGCCAGCAAAAGCGAATCGTACAGGCCGATTTCGCTTTTCTCGCCCGTAGCAAAGACCCTTGAGGCCTTAGTCCTCCCCAGTATAAGAAATACCTATCAAGTTGCCGATCATCAGCATGGATTCCGCTGCATGCGCTGCACGCCACTACCACATACATATATTTGTCAGGGATTCAACCAGAGACGGCCGTGCGATAGAACAGTAATGGTGGCACTTGACTTATTAAAAGCTTTTGATACAGTCAGGCACTCCACGCTGTATGAGGACATTGAGCCGACAACCCTCCGGCCAAGCTTGAAACGTTGGATAGTCAATTATATGTGTGGACGCCAGTCGTACGTGGAATTCAGGAACAATAAGTCCAAACCCCGTAGAGTTAAACAGGGAGTTCCCCAAAAGGGGGTTGATATCTCCGGAACTGTTTAACCTCTACCTCTCCTGTATTCCGCCCCCTCCAGACGGCATTGAGATCGTAACGTATGCGGATGATTGCATGATCCTGGCGTCAGGTACCTATCCTGATGACATCTGTGAGAGACTGAACAACTATTTAACCGATCGTACCACCTTTTTCTACCTTTCCTGTATTCCGCCCCTCCAGACGGCATTGAGATCGTAACGTATTCGGATGATTGCACGATCCTGGCGTCAGGTACCTATCCTGATGACATCTGTGAGAGACTGAACAACTATTTAACCGATCGTACCACCTTTTTCCATTCGAGGAATATGCAGACTTCCGCCACAAAATCTACAGCCACTCTGTTCACAACATGGACAGCGCAGTTTGGAAGAGAAATGAATGTCATGGTCGACAGTAGTAGAATTCCGACCACAAACTGCCCCAAAATTTTAGGGGTCACATACGACACTACTTTCAAGTTGTGCACCACAGATATCTGCGACAAACTGAAAAGTAGGAACAAAGTCCTCAAGTCCCTAGCCGGCAGCACTTGGATAAAGAAACCTTGTTGACCACATATAACGCGATAGGTCGGTCTGTGATGAGCTATGCTGTGACAGTTTGGTCCCCGGGATTATCTGATACGAATTGGAAAAAGATGCAAACCTGTCAGAATGCCGCCCTGAGAACAGCAACAGGTTGCCTCCTCAAGTCTTCAGTGGACCATCTACACGAGGAGGCAAATATTCTTCCACTAAAGCAACACAATGAGATGCTTTCGTTGCAGTACTTGCTTGGGTGTTACCGTGAGAGCCATCCCAATCACAATCTGCTGGCTAGGCCCGACACATTCAGGCATATCAAGAAGGATATTCATGCTCTAGAGAGGGAGGTCCAACAATATGGAATATTCGCACGGATGCAGTTCCTAAGGCCTTAAGCAAATATAGTGTGAATAAAGTCCTCGAAATACATCCCCCTTCTATCGCAGCTGAGGAGCGTCGGCTGCCACGACAAACTAGAGTAGTTTTGGCTCAACTACCCTCGGGATATTGCACTAGAAGCCTTGTACATAAAGTATCTAGCCGGTCCCAAGTCCGCATAATCGACGTCTTGGGCATTTTCGCTAGTGGAAGATATACGAACACCTATCCCCTGAAATACCGACTTCATTTCTTGTGACCCGCCATCACCACAAGTAGGTTGGCTTTGATAGCCCAATCTCTTAAAAGTATGGTTAGGAAAAATGGCCGCAGATCGCCGTTAAAAAAATCCACAGCAATGGCCCTAGTTGTCCTTCTAAAAATCCATGTTTATCGTTGAGGCCACTCCTTCAAAAAATATTCTACCAAATTATCAATAGTTCTAAAAGTGCTTCAGAAAAATTTTCATAACTTTGCTTCACTAACACACGAACGTACACAATTTCGCCAATATAACGAGATGTCTTTTCATTTATTTATTTTATTGCGGCCTCATTTGCGTTATCAAATCAATGGTGTGTGAACAGATTTTCATAATTGTTCTGTTTTTAGCTGGAGGCAGTGACAGATTTTCGAGACCAATAGCCATTGGCGTAAAATGGGCAAGTTTGTGTTATGGTCATTGTCCGTTTATGAACCATGTAAAATGGACAACAGAAAACGATAAAAATTCTATGTTTATTGCTCATGGCTGTAACAGTTATTGGTAATAATGAAGAGGAGAGCCTCACTACACAAAGTAACGGAGAGTGGGAATAAAAATAAAGACATAAACAAAATAACAAATATTGTTCGCAAAATACAAAACAACAGATAATGTGTGTGTGAGTTTTTATTGTCAGTCCAGTCTATATTGTTGATTATTTGAATTATTTGAAAACATTTTTGAAATTAAAACCTCCCAAAAACAACAAAGTGTTATCATTGCACCTGCTAATCTCCTAGAGAAACAAAACAGCATCACGGCCCAGAATTTTACTACTATTACGTTAGTGATATCCTTATCCCTAGAGATTATCACAGATACCCATCAATGATAATTCGCTTTCTCTGTTGCTTAGTTGGCATGCCCATTCAAGTGACAATGACAAGTTGTATCATATTACCTCTTCACTGCCACTGGACCCGTGGTGTTGTTATCGTTATGTTTTATGGTGTTTGGCAAGTGTTTGTTTCCTTTGACGAGGATTTGCTGTTGCTGTTGTTGGATAACAAAAACGCTACAAATGCAATACCCACTGCTCAACTATCTCTCACAGAGATGGACATTCATCAAACATTTATACATTTATGTCTCTATTCCTCTATGAATATTTATATATCCGCTTGTAGACAAATAATATGAATTCTATTCCATATTCAATGACTGATATCCGCATTTGTGAGAGCCTACATTTCATCAGGAATTGGTGATAACATTCATCTACACAAACTGTCAGTGTGTGTTTGTGTGATTTTAATTTATGCAACTGGGTATGCGATTGCCGGAAGTTGCAGTGATTAGAAAAACGACTTTTCACTTTAAAACTGGTTGAATAGCAATTTTTATAGATTTGTTATTTTTATTTCTGTTTTAGTTTAGTTTACAGTTTTAGAGGAGTTAAAACAATACACTCCACGTTTTAAAGCTGTGATATTTAATCTGAAAATATTTTTAAAAATCCAGGTTTTGATGCCGTGATATTTAGTCAGAAAAGTATTCTTAAATATCCACGCTTGGAAGCTGTGATTGTTGACAGGATATATTCTTAAAAATCTTTGCTTCGAAGCTGTGATGGTTGGTCAGAAAATATTCTTAAAAATCCACGCTTTGAAGCTGTGATGGTTGGTCAGAAAATATTCTTAAAAATCCACGCTTTGAAGCTGTGATAGTTGGTTAGAAAATATTCTTAAAAATCCACGCTTTGAAGCTGTGATGGTTGATCAGAAAATATTCTTAAAAATCCACGCTTTGAAGCTGTGATGGTTGATCAGAAAATATTCTTAAAAATCCACGCTTTGAAGCTGTGATGGTTGGTCAGAAAATATTCTTAAAAATCCACGCTTTGAAGCTGTGATGGTTGATCAGAAAATATTCTTAAAAATCCACGCTTTGAAGCTGTGATGGTTGATCACAAAACATTCTTAAAAACCAAGCTTTGTAGCTGTGATGATTGATCAGAAAATATTCTTAAAAATCCACGCTTGGAAGCTGTGATGATTGATCAGAAAATATTTTTAAAAATCCACGCTTTGAAGCTGTGATGGTTGGTCAGAAAATATTCTTAAAAATCCACGCTTTGAAGCTGTGATAGTTGGTTAGAAAATATTCTTAAAAATCCACGCTTTGAAGCTGTGATGGTTGGTCAGAAAATATTCTTAAAAATCCACGCTTTGAAGCTGTGATGGTTGATCAGAAAATATTCTTAAAAATCCACGCTTTGAAGCTGTGATGGTTGGTCAGAAAATATTCTTAAAAATCCACGCTTTGAAGCTGTGATGGTTGATCAGAAAATATTCTTAAAAATCCACACTTTGACGCTGTGATGGTTGGTCAGAAAATATTCTTAAAAATCCACACTTTGACGCTGTGATGGTTGGTCAGAAAATATTCTTAAAAATCCACGCTTTGAAGCTGTGATGGTTGATCAGAAAATATTCTTAAAAATCCACGCTTTGAAGCTGTGATGGTTGATTACAAAATTTTCTTAAAAATCCACCCCTTGAATCTGTGATGGTTGATTAGAAAATATTCTTAAAAATCCACGCTTTGAAGCTGTGATGGTTGATTAGAAAATATTCTTAAAAATCCACGCTTTGAAGCTGTGATGGTTGATTAGAAAATATTCTTAAAAATCCACTCTTTGAAGCTGTGATGGTTGGTCAGAAAATATTCTTAAAAATCCACGCTTTGAAGCTGTGATGGTTGATCAGAAAATATTTTTAAAAATCCACGCTTCGGAGCTGTGATAGTTGGTCTGAAAAATAATTTAAAAAATCCACGTTTTGAAGTAGTTGGTTTGAAAAATAATTTAAAAAATCCACGTTTTGAAGTAGTTGGTTTGAAAAATAATTTAAAAAATCCACGTTTTGAAGTAGTTGGTCTGAAAAATAATTTAAAAAATACACGTTTTTAAGCTGTGATAGTTGGTTTGAAAATATTTTTAAATATTGGTCTTTCACTGTAAACCCATCAACTAAATGTGTATTTTAAATTTTAAAACAAATGCATTGAAAAAATAGCAACAATAAAATTGTCTCAACAACCATCAACTGTTAGTATTTGAAAGTTTTTATTTTTTCATTTATATGTGTGGGTGATTGTTTGTGCAGATTTACATCTATTTCACCACTGATGTTGTTGCTGCCACCATGAGTCGTTTTAGTTTTCAGAAGGATTAAATAGCACAAAGTGGAACCACTTTAGCGGAAACAGAGTAAATAAATGACACCACATATCCAGGACATTGCTGAACAAATACACACTCACTCCTACACTTACTAACATATCTATCTGTAACATGTGGAGCGGGAGAAAAAACTAAGTGTAACGAACAATAGACGCAGCAGCAGCAGCTTCCACCAACCATGGAAAACTAAACTTTAACCATCACTTCTAAACCACTTGCTCGGCTAAACAATGTCATGCAATCAGTTTAATGTAAAAATTGTAAAACAACTACAACAAGAACAGAACCTAAAAAGTTTAGATTTTCACTAACAACAACAAGAAATATAGCACAGAAAATCACAATCGGAAAAAAGAGTTGTAACAATTAAAAAAGTAGCTACTCGACATTTGATGCCTGACGACGACGGTGTCGACGAGGTATCATCAACATCCACAGCAGCTTCAAGTGGTTATAGGCGAAGGGAGGTAAAGGAATTTCTCATATGAAGTGCTGCTGCTCATTTTAGCAGGATTTTGTTTCCACAATCATTCGTAGGCTTGGAATGAAGAGGTATGATAAGTAAGGTAAAACTCTATTCTAACCAACTATCACAGCTTCAAATTTATTTTCTTATCAACCATCACAGCTTCCAAGCGTGGATTCTTAAGAATATTTCCTCATCAACTATCACAGCTTCTAAGCGTGGTTTTCAAAGAATATTTCCCCATCAACCATCACATCTTCCAATCGTGGATTTTTAAGAATATATTCTGAGCAACCACCACAGCTTCCAAGCGTGGAATTTTCAGAATATATTCTGAGCAACCATCACAGCTTCCAAGCGTGGATTTTTAAGAATATTTTCTGATCAACCATCACAGCTTCCAAGCGTGAATTTTTCAGAATATTTTCTCATCAACCATCACAGCTTCCAAGCGTGGATTTTTAAGAATATTTTCTGATCAACATCACAGTTTCCAAGCGTGGATTTTCTAAAATATTTTCTCATCAACCATCGCAGCTTCAAAGCGTGGATTTTTAGGAGTATTTTCTCATAAGCCATCAAAGCATCAAAGTGTGGATTTCCAATAATATTTCCCATCAACCATCACAGCTTTCAAGCGTGGATATTTAAGAATATTTTCTCATCAACCATCACAGCTTCAAAGCGTGTATTTTTAAGAATATTTTCTCACCAAACATCACAGCTTCCAAGCGTGGATTTTTAAGAATATTTTCTGATCAACCATCACAGTTTCTAAGCGTGGAGTTTTAAGATATTTCGGATCAACAATCACAGGTTTCAAGCGTGGATTTTAATACCCTCAGCCTTTAGGCTAAAGAGGGTATTTACACTTTGATACGGCCAAAAATGTGCCTCGTCGAAATAATGGTTTTAGACCCCAAGTATGTTTGTACGATATCCGTTTCAGACAATTTTGAGTCGATCTAGCAATGTCCGTCCGTCTGTCTGTCTGTCTGCCTGTCCGTCTGTCTGGCTGGTGCGCACGATAACTCTCGAACGGATCAATCGATTCGGTTCAAATTTTGGGTATCGAAATATGTTGTCCATATTTGATTTAAGTTCGAAGATAGGCCATATCGGTCCACTCCTTCAGGTACCTCCCCCACAAAAATTCAAAAATGTTCGGAAAATTGTCCGCACGATAACTCTTGAAGGGAGTAACCGAATTAGTCCATACTTTGCACATCATGACATTTCTACCAGACATAGATGAGGTTCTAATATGGACCCTATTGGTTCACTTTTTCGGGTACCTCCAACACAAAATGTTGCTTAAGTGCAGTTTAAGGCCTGCTCTCGAATCGCTTTGATTTTTGTTGCAGCCACTTGTATTCACTACCCCCATTACGACGATATAATTTTTTTTTCAGGAGCAAGACCATATATCCTCAGAAATCAGCACGAAAACTGCAAACAACACATATAATACCATGTGTCGTAGTTGGAGTGCACGATAACTCTCGAACGGATCAAGATATTTGGTTAAAATTTTGGGTCTTTCAATATTTTGTCCAAACTTAGTTTAAATTCGAAGATAGACCATATCGGTCCACTTCTTCCGGTACCTCCCCCACAAAGGTTCAAAATTTTTCGCCAAGATTGTGGGCATGATAACTCTATAAGGGAATAACCGAATTGAGCCAAACTTTGCTATTGGTAATATTACTTTCAGGCATAGATCGAGTTCTAATATGGACTATATCGGTCCACTCATTTGGGTACCTCCCACACAAAATTGGAAAAAGTATAGTTTAACAACTCCTCTCTGATCTTACTAATTTGTGACGCAGCAGGTTGCAGTTGGGGCCCCTGTTACGTCCATACTTCCTGAGATAATGACCCAAAAAGGTCCAGAAAATCCTACCGGCACCACCTAAACTGGCTAATGTGTAAAATAATCCTTTAAGAGAAAAATCGATTTAGCTCAAACTTTGTAAATTTGAAAAGTAAAATTGTAATATATTTAAATTCAGAAAATTAAGTACAACATTTTTAATTATATAGTCTGTAAGGAAAATATACATAGACTAATAAAGAAAAAAATATATTTCCTACAGATTTGTATTAGGTCCGAATATGTACTACATCGGATCACTCCTATCAGTACACCCTACCCAAAGTTTGGAAAAAATGCACTCGTCTTGGATCATTCTGAATTTTGTTGCAACATGTAGTTTTTTGCGGCCCTTTCCATCCTGAAAAATTTTCCCAACAGCTCAAAAACCTACAGAAGTATTGTGTTAACTTTTTTTTCTTCGGGTACGTAGCTGAGGGTATATCTCTGTCGGCTCAGCTGACTGATACTTTCTTACTTGTTAAAACTACTTTCTGTTCAGCCATCACAGCTTTCAAAAGTGGATTTTTAAGAATATTTTCCCTTCAACCATCGAAGCTTCTAAGTGTGGATTTTAAATATATTTCGGATCAACCATCGCAGCTTCCAAGCGTGGATTTTTTTAGAATATTTTCTCATCAAACCATCACAGCTTCCAAGTGTGGATTTTAGGAATATTTTCTGATCAACCGTCACAGCTTTTCAAGCGTGGATTTTTAATAATATTTTTTGATCAACCATCACAGCTTCCAAGCGTGAATTTTTCAGAATATATTCTGAGCAACCATCACAGCTTCCAAGCGTGGAATTTTCAGAATATATTCTGAGCAACCATCACAGCTTCTAAGCGTGGATTTTCAGAATATTTTCCCATCAACCCATCACAGCTTTCAAGCGTGGATTTTTAAGAATATTTTCTGATCAATCATCACAGCTTCCAAGCGCGGATTTTTAAGAACATTTTCGGATCAACCATCACAGCTTCCAAAGCGTGATTTAAAGGAATATTTTTCATCAACCATCACGGCTTCCAAGCGTGGATTTTTTTAGAATATTTTCTGATCAACCATCACAACTTCAAAGCGTGGATTTTTAAGAATATTGTCTGTTCAACCATCCCAGCTTGCAAGCGTGGATTTTTTAGAATATTTTCTGATCAAATATCACAGCTTCCAACCGGGTATTTTTAAGAATATTTTCTGACACAACCATCACAGCTTCCAAAAGTGGATTTTTTAGAATATTTTCTGATCAAACATCACAGCTTCCAAGCGTGGATTTTTTAGAATCTTTTCTGATCAAACATCACAGCTTCCAAGCGTGGATTTTTAAGAATATTTTCTGATCAAACATCAGAGCTTTTAAGAGTGGATTTTTAACACTATTTTCGTATCAACTATCACAGCTTTCAAGCGTGGATTTTTAAGAATATATTCTCAACAACTATCACAGCTTCCAAGGGTGGATTTTTAAGAATATTTTCTGATCAACCATCACAGCTTCCAAGAGTGGATTTTTAAGAATATTTTCTCATCAACTATTACAGCTTTCAATCGTGTTTTTTTAAGAATATTTTCTCATCAACTATCACAGCTTTCAAGCGTGGTTTCTTAAGAATATTTTCTGATCAACCATCACAGCTTGCAAGCGTGGATTTTTAAGAATTTTTTCTCATCAACTATCACAGCTTCCAAGCGTGGATTTTTAAGAATATTTTCTGATCAACCATCACAGCTTCCAAGCGTGGACTTTAAGAATATTTTCTCATCAACTATCACAGCTTTCAAGCGTGCATTTTTAAGAAATTTTCTGATCAACCATCACAGCTTCCAAGCGTGGATTTTTAAGAATATTTTCTGATCAACCATCACAGCTTCCAAGCGTGGACTTTAAGAATATTTTCTCATCAACTATCACAGCTTCCAAGCGTGCATTTTTAAGAAATTTTCTGATCAACCATCACAGCTTCCAAGCGTGGATTTTTAAGAATTTTTTCTCATCAACTATCACAGCTTCCAAGCGTGGATTTTTAAGAATATTTCTGATCAACCATCACAGCTTCCAAGCGTGGACTTTAAGAATATTTTCTCATCAACTATCACAGCTTTCAAGCGTGGTTTTTTTAAGAATATTTTCTCATCAAACATCACAGCTTTCAAGCGTGGATTTTTAAGAATATTTTCTGATCAAACATCGCAGCTTTCAAGCGTGGATTTTCTAAAATATTTTCTCATCAACCATCGCAGCTTCAAAGCGTGGATTTTTAGGAGTATTTTCTCATAAGATTTCCAATAATATTTTCCCATCAACCATCACAGCTTTCAAGCATGGATATTTAAGAATATTTTCTCATCAACCATCACAGCTTCCAAGCGTGGATTTTTAAGAATATTTTCTCACCAACCATCACAGCTTCCAAGCGTGGAATTTTAAGAATATTTTCTCATCAACTATCACAGCTTCCAAGCGTGGATTTTTAAGAATATTTTCTGATCAACCATCACAGCTTCCAAGGGTGGAATTTTAAGAATATTTTCTCATCAACTATCACAGCTTCCAAGCGTGGAATTTTAAGAATATTTTCTCACCAACCATCACAGCTTCCAAGCGTGGAATTTTAAGAATATTTTCTCATCAACTATCACAGCTTCCAAGGCGTGGGAATTTGAAGAATATTTTCTCATCAACTATCACAGCTTTCAAGCGTGGTTTTTTAAGAATATTTTCTCATCAACTATCACAGCATTCAAGCGTGGTTTCTTAAGAATATTTTCTCATCAACCATCACAGCTTCCAAGCGTGGATATTTAAGAATATTTTCTCATCAACCATCACAGCTTCCAAGCGTGGATTTTTAAGAATATTTTCTCACCAACCATCACAGCTTGCAAGCGTGGATTTTTAAGAATATTTTCTCATCAACTATCACAGCTTCCAAGCGTGGATTTTTAAGAAATTTTCTGATCAACTATCACAGCTTCCAAGCGTGGATTTTTAAGAATATTTTCTCATCAACTATCACAGCTTTCAAGCGTGTTTTTTTTTAAGAATATTTCCTCATCAAACATCACAGCTTTCAAGCGTGGATTTTTAAGAATATTTTCTCATCAAACATCATAGCTTTCAAGCGTGGATTTTCTAAAATATTTTCTCATCAACCATCGCAGCTTCAAAGCGTGGATTTTCAGCCATCACAGCTTCCAAGCGTGGATTTTTAAGAATATTTTCTTATCAACCATCACACCTTCCAAGCGTGGATTTTTAAGAATATTTTCTTATCAACCATCACACCTTCCAAGCGTGGATTTTTAAGAATATTTTCTTATCAACCATCACAGCTTCAAAGCGTGGATTTTTAAGAATATTTTCTTATCAGCCATCACAGCTTCCAAGCGTGGATTTTTAAGAATATTTTCTTATCATCCATCACACCTTCCAAGCGTGGATTTTTAAGAATATTTTCTTATCAACCATCACAGCTTCCAAGCGTGGATTTTTATATACATTTTCGGATCAACCATCACAGCTTTCAAGCGTGGAGTTTTATATATATTTTCGGATCAACCATCACAGCTTTCAAGCGTGGATTTTTATATATATTTTCAGATCAACCATCACAGCTTCCAACTGTGGATTTTTATATATATTTTCTGATCAACCATCACAGCTTCCAACCGTGGATTTTTAAGAATATTTTCTTATCAACCACCACAGCTTCAAAGCGTGGATTTTTAAGAATATTTTCTCATCAACCATCACAGCTTTCAAGCTTGGATTTTTAAGAATATTTTCTTAACATGGTATATTACCCTATGTTACCAACAAATCATACGACACCATTTAATACGCGACTCTTTCTCCTCATTCCCTATTTGAACCCCACTCTCTTTGAGTTGCTTGTAGTGAGGATATGTTCGAACAAAGTACTCTACGTGTTCTCGAGGTAAATGTGACTGACTAACTGACTGACAGCAACAATAAAAACAACTAACAATAAAAACTAAAATCCGCACTAACAACAGAATCAGGAACAGCAGCATCCATCCACCCGTCTATTCCAGCTCTCATTCACTCATTGCAACTATAAAACTTCAACGACTACTCTTTGGTACAACACAGGACAACAATGATTTGCTGTCACAAAACTACTGCAAAAAAATTGACAGTAACAACAACATAACTGCATGTGAGTGGACAAAACACCGGAAAGTTTAGAAATACTTGACATATGAGTAGTGGCAAATAACGAGTTGTGTTCGGCTTTTTACTCCTTACTTTAACACATGATGGTGGATTGTATGCTATGTTTGTCATATTCTTTGGAACTTCGTGATGAGTGGTACTTATTTTAAAATTTCAAGATTTTATATTTTTGAACTAGTCTCCAATAGAAGCGAAACGACAATTCTTCTGAATTCCCACCAATTTTAATTATTGCCTGATAGTATAATTCCCGTACAAAAGAATCTGTCCTGATATGGAGGGTATCTACCATTCGTCCCAGTCGATCATTTTAATGTCATTTTCTGGTTATGAATTCCTCCATACCCAATCCTTTCCACATCCCTTCACATTTCTAGTTTCGTATAACAACGTAATAAATTTCATCGATAAACTTGTGAAACTACTGACCAACAACACAAATATCAAAATGACTTCACTTCACACAATTTTTCCCGACATTTTTTTTCCAGAACGAAGTTTATTTTTTTCTGCGTTGTTTTAGAAATAAAACAAAAATGTCATTTCCAAAAAAAAACAAGTAAAAAGTATCAGTCGGCTTTGCCGACAGAGATATACCCTCAGCCTGTGCAAATTGAAACACGTTTTTCACAAAAAAAAAATATGTATTTAGGGGGTTTCAAAATTTTTGGTCGTATGAACCGACAAAAATGTTAATTAAGATTAAAGTGCAAAAATTTTGCTGAAAAGGTACTTAAAGGAATGAACCGACATAGACTATGGGGGTGACATAGGGGGTTTTTACACCCTTCGGGCTGTTTTCTCAAGAAGTATGGACTTGCCCCTGAAACAACTTTTACCATCGTAATTGAAGCAGCGAATGTAAGTTGCTTCAACAATAATCAATGTGATTCAATAGCAGGTCTTAAAGTGAACTTATCAAAAATTTTGTGTGGGAGGTACGGGATGGAGTGGACAAATATAGTCCATATTCGAACCTGATCTATATCTGGTAGATATTATGAGAATATGTAAAGTATGGACCAAATCGGTCACTCCCATCAAGAGTTATCGTGCGCACAATTTTTCCGAATATTCTTGAACTTTTGTGGGGTAGGTACCTGAAGGAGTGGACCGATATGGCTTATCTACGAACTTAAACTAAGTTTGGAAACAATATTACGAAGGCCAAATTTTGGCCGGAATCGGCATATCCGTTCGAGAATTATCTTGCGCTTCCACCCATAAACATGGTGTCATAGGGTTTGTTTTTCAACTTTCAGGTTATTTTTTCAGGAAGTGTGGACTTGCCCCTGAGGAAACTTGTACCTTCGTATAGGGGACAGTGAATACAAGAAGTTACAACAAAAACCAAGGCGATTCGAGAGCAGGTCCTAAAACTGAACTTTCCCGAAATTTGTGTGGGAGGTACTCGAAGGAGTTTACCGATTGAGTCCATATTGGAACCTCATCTAAGTCTGGTAGAAATTTCATAATGTCCAAAGTATGGACCAAATCGGTTACTCCCTTCAAGAGTTGTCGTACGCACAAATTTTCCGAACATTTTCGAACTTTTGTGGGGGAGGTACCGGAAGGAGTGGACGGATATAATCCATCTTTGAACTTGAACTAAGTTTGGACAAAATATTACGAAAGCCAAATTTTGGACCGAATCGGCAGATCCGTTCGAGAGTTATCTTGCGCTCCAACCACTACACACGGTGTCATAGGTTTTTTTGTAACTTTCAGGCTATTTTCTCAGGAAGTATGGACTTGCCCCTAATGAAACTTACAGCGTCGTATAGAGGACAGCGAATACAACTTGCGTAAACAAAAATCAAAGCGATTCGAGACCAGGTCCTAAACTGAACTTTTCCGAAATTTTGTGTGGGAGGTACCTGAAGGAGTGGACCGATTGAGTCCATATTGGAACCTCATCTAAGTTTGGTAGAAATTACACGATGTGTAAAGTATGGACCTAATCGGTTATTCCCTACAAGAGTTATCGTGCGCACAAGTTTTGCGACAATTTTTGAACATTTGTGAGGGAGGTACCTGAAGGAGTGACCTATGTGGCCCATCTTCGAACTTAAATCGAATCTGGACAAAATATTTCGATACCCAAAATTTGAACCGAACCGATTGATCCGTTCGAGAGTTATCGTGCGCACCAGCCAGCCAGACAGACAGACAGACGGACAGACAGACAGACAGACGGACGGACATTACTAGATCTACTCAAAATTGTCTGAAACGGATATCGTACAAACATACTTGGGGTCTAAAAACCATTATTTCTATGAGGCACATTTTTGGTCGTATCAAAGTGTAAATACCCTCTTTAGCCTAAAGGCTGAGGGTATAAAAAATATTGTGGACAATTTTATGTTTCGTGCATTTTTTCTCGTTTCACCCAAAATGTGAACCGGAGAAAAAAAACTTTTTTTGGCCACACAGATTTGGTTTGTTGAGAAAATTGACAATAAATTTGACGTTAGTTGGGTAGGTGGGTGGTTTGAACACCAAATGGACCTTTGTGAAATAAATACATCACATGCCGGATTGTTGGTGGAACTTTATTCTTTAATGGAATGTATGGGAGTGAAAGATTTATACGGGAGAAATAAGAAACTATTTCATAACAATATTCGTGGAACGGGGTTTAAATTTGAGTCTTAAAAAAAATAATAAATCCTAAATAACTTAGTTGGGCCTCTACAGAATATTTGTTCTATAAACCGAACTAAAAAATAGCAACTAATACTGATTACTGCACACCTGCAATAAATGTTGATAAGCCTTTTAAAGTTAAATTTCCAAGCAGAAAAGAATGGAACTATAGAACACCACTGGCGGGGTACGACATCAATGTATACACGGACGGACGGCTCTAAGACATAGCCGACCAAGAAGAGGGCACACGAAATTCTCAATATTTGCAACTTTTGACAGTGTGTTAGTAACGTTGTATGCACGCATGCTGTAAAACAAAAACAAATCAAAACATTTGTGTGCTCTTTCGTTGCGTTCGGGTCGTGTGTGTATGAATTGCCGAAAAACTTCGTAACTTTAACAATATCAAAGCACGACATTGCTCTAAGATGAACTGTGGAGTCTACTCCGAACAAGCAACCATATCTACATCCACAAAGCTACCTGAAGACTGCAGTTTTTTTCAGACGGAGATACTGGCTATTAAGGAAGCTTGTTATATACTTCTACAGCATACCACTCACCAAACTCAATAGGAGTTTTTGTCGACAGTCAAGCGGCGCCCCCCAGCATTGAATTCAAACATTGTCACATCAAAGATGGAATCTAAAGAACTTGCTAAGCTAGGGCGTCTGACCAGAGTAGTTCTTACTTGGATCCCAGGTCATAAGGGTCTTGTTGGTAACGAAAAAGCAGACGAAATAGCTAGAACGAGATCTGCCTGTAACGAACTTCCAAGGGCGTCAGTCGCAACATCAATGGGAGTAGTTAAAGGGAATATCTTCTAATACTATCTTCAGATTGGACAAGACTGAAACTTGTACTTACTTAGTAGGCCCATTACAGAACATTTGTTCCATAGACCGAACTAAGAAAAGATCTCCAATTCTCTCTGTTTCGTGCTTCGCTTTTTGGAATACCGCGCCTTGTCATCTCTTCATCCACTTGTTTGCGCCATCTATTCTTTGGCCTGCCAATTCTTCGTGCACCGCCATGTGGCTCGAATTTATCCGCCGGTTCATCATCGCTCATTCTTATTATATGGCCTAGCCAACGCATTCGCTGCATCTCGATAAGTTTATCTATATTGATGTCGTTGTATAGAAGATACAGCTCGTGGTTCATACGACGTCGATATTCACCGTCAACGCAGATCGGTCCGTAGATCTTGCGAATAATTTTTCTCAAAAAGCACGCCAAGCACTGCCTTATCTGCTTGCGCAAGTACCCAGGCTTCGGAACCATACATCAGCACGGGTAGTATCAGTGTTTTGTAAAGCGTTATTTTTGTTTGACGAGTTGTGGCTTTGTTTTTAAAGTGCTTACTTAAGCCAAAGTAGCATCTGTTGGCCAATACAATTCTTCTTTTTATTTCACAACTGATGTCGTTTGTTGTGTTTACGGCGGTGCAGAGATAAACGAAGTCTTTTACTACCTCAAAACTATAGGAACCAACTTCAACAGTTGGTCCGATCTCAATGGACGCATTGCGCGTCGAAACCATCAGCTTGGTCTTCTCGCCGTTTACCGCCAGACCCACTTTAGCAGATTCTCCTTCGACCTTCATAAAGGTATCGGTTACTTCTTTTACTGATCGTCCCATGATGTCTATATCATCAGCATAAGCAAGTAACATGTGGCTATTGGTGTAGGTTGTGCCACTTCTTTTGACGTTTGCCTCTCGTATAACCTTTTCTAGCAGGATGTTGAAAAGATCTCACGAAAGGTTGTCTCCTTGCCTGAAACCTCTTTTTGTACAAAACTCTTCGGAGAGGTTCTTTCCTACTGTAACTGAAGATCTTGTATCAGTTAGAGTCATTTTACAAAGCCGAATGAGCTTTGCGGGGATACCAAATTCAGACATTGCTTGGAATACCTTTGAACGTAGCGGGCTGTCGAAGGCTGATTTATAATCGACAAAAATGTTGTAATTGTCGATCTGCATCTCTTGGGTCTTCTCCAGGATTTGCCGCAGGGTAAATATCTGGTCAATGGTGGACTTGCCAGGTCTAAAGCCGCATTGGTATGGTCCAATTATTTCGTTGATCATGGGCTTTAGTCGTTCGCACAATATCCCTGACACTATCTTGTAGGCGATAGGTAGAAGACTTATGCTCCTATAGTTTGAGCATAAAGTCTTATCTCCTTTCTTATGGACGGGACACAGGATGCTCAGGTTCCAATGGTCGGGTACGCGTTCTTCCTGTCAGATGGAGCTAACTACCTGATGCATAGACCTTCACACTCCCGCTTTTCCATCTCTCTCTTTTTTCTACGGAAAAGACGTTTCTCCTCTCTCCTTTTCTCCCGATACCTCTCTCGTGCGCTACGCGTTGTTACTGATTGTAAAGTAGCCCTATATGCTGCATTTTTCTCTTCGGTAGCATCACGACACTCCTGGTCATACCATGGATTCCTTGGTGGAGGTCTCTGGTATCCAAGTACTGATTTTGCGGCTGTTTGCATGGAGTGGGCAATGTTTTGCCATTGTCCTGATATGTTATCGGGACGAGGGGTGCTTTGATTAAGCAGTTGGGCCAGTTGAGTGGAATATGCTGTATCTATCTGTTGTGATTGCAGCTTACCGATGTCCAACTTCCGTGTTGTGTCTGTTCGCACTTTGTTTGCTACGTTTAATCTGGTACGTACCTTTGCTGCAACATGGTAGTGATCCGAGTCTATGTTTGCACATCGGAACTATCGTACATTCAACACGCGTGATACATGTCTTCCATCTATCACAACGTGATCAATTTGATTTCTTGTTCTTTGATCTGGCGACAGCCAGGTGCCCTTATGAATATCAAGTTGTTTAAATCTGGTACTGCTAACTACCATGTGTCTTGCAGCTGCAAAGTCTAACAGCCTCATACCATTGTCAGATGTTTCACTGTGGAGACTGAATTTCCGACTGTTGGGCCAAATTTGGCATTAAAATCGTCTAGTATAATTTTAATGTCATGGGCAGGGCTTAGAGCGCTTAGAAGAAACTTATGACCGTAGTTTCTTCTAAGCGCTCGTAAAATATATCTTTGGTCTGTTCGTCCTTGTCTTCAGTGGGAGCATGAGCGCAAATAAAGCTGATGTTGAAGAATTTTCCTTTTAATCGAATTGCAGCGAGTCTATCATTCACTGGGGTGAAGCTGGAGACCAGATGTTTTAACCTCCGACCAACTACAAATCCGCAACCAAATTCATGCTTTGTGTCATGGAAGCTATAATACAGTGCGTCACCTTTAGGTGTTGTTGTGACGCCTTTCCCGTTCCATTGTATTTCCTGAATGGCAGTAATGTCGGCGGTGTACTTTTCAAGTAAATCTGTCAATGCGTAAACCGCACCGCGGCACATGTTAGCTCACTACCTTTAACGGGTGTTAAAGGCAGTTCCCCAGGTGACACCCAGGTGACTGCCCTGCACAATTGCAAAGAAGATTCAAAATTCTAGGACGGCCGTTCCTACACGATTTTGCTGAGACAACCGAACTAGGTCTGGGAGATCTTCTGAGGTTTCTCAACTCATCAGGCTGGATATAATTTACCAACATACTATAACGGAATAGCAATCTCCCCGAGTGGTGTGGTTTTCAAAACGGCATATTTAACATACTAATTGACGCTGTGAAGGTTATAGCCACCACGTAAACCAACCATAAGCCGAACTAAGAAAAGATTTACAATCCTCTCTATTTCTTGCTTCAGCTCTTCCATTCTTCCAATCGTCGAGTACCCGTTCTTCCTGCCAGATGTAGCTGCCTAGCATTAGCTCCTTATCAGCTTGTCGCCTCCGGTTTTGAACTGCTCGGCGGGTAAGCCATTGGCTCCTGCTACCTTATTATTTGTTAGTCCGTTTATTGCTGTCTTCACCTAATCTTGCTGGTCTTTACGGGAGGATGTGCTTGTACCAAAGCCATCAGTTTTATGTTTCACTATCTGGTAGAATTTTCGGACTTCATTCTGGCTCCTGTACATCACTCCCACTTTTCCGTTTCTCTCTTTCTACTGCGGAAAAGACGTTTTTCCTCACTCCCGACACCTCTCTCGTGCGCTAGGCGTTACTACTGATTGTACGTACCCACGGCAGCGGGTTCTCTCGTACCGGCCACACAACATCCGTTTTCCTGCCAGCGGTTGCCACCTCAGTGGACATATGTTTGTATTTGTATGGTTTTTCTGTGTTGTGTATATTTGTGATCGGTTTGTCACATCCGCATATTCGCCCATATCCAAACTTCGGTGAGATGCAATAGATGTCAGGAGTGTGTCAATGCGAAGGACTACGACATGGACTATGTTGCTGCGTGAATACAGCTCCCAGCAAATGGTCGTCGTCTGATTAAGAAACTCCTCCGCAGTCCCCCCAACAGCATTTAACATCAGCCCTTGTTGCTCCAATCTCAGAAAATGCATCCTTTTTGTAATTTAATTGCAATGGACTCCGAAGAAAGATCGAGAAAATAGTGCATTTCATGTATCGGATGAATATCAAGGTCGTGGCGGTGCAGGATACTAAGATCAACAACAACTGCAGCATACAGTGTTGTGATGGTTACAAAGCACTGAGGAAGTATCGCACCAGATGTGGAGTTGGGGGATTAACTTTTCCTTTGAACCTGACCCTAATGACCCGTACATGGTATGTAGAGGGGTATCAATCATGTGTGGAACTGCCGAGGTAGAGTTGCTGAACATATGCCCCTCATAAATAACTGTATTTCAGGTTACAAGCCTAACATTAGCCCGCTTTCGGTAGGTCATAACCCTCTGGTCTTGGGGGACTTTAATGCACATAATGAGTTTTAGAATTCGGTCGGTTCGGAAATGACCATAGGGGCACAGCGCTGGCTGAGCAGATTGATAACTTTACATTCATAACGGTCAATGAGAACGCACCTACAAGAATTAGCGCAGAGTATCCGAGTTCGCCAGACATAACCATCGTGTCACCTAGTCTGACAAATGACGTCACCTGGCAACCCAACATTTCTCTTGGATCAGACCATCCCATAATTCTTTCCATTAACATACCGCCCGATTTTATCACTTCTGAACCCAGTACTTTCGTCCATCATGGTAAAGCTGATTGGCCGAGTTTCAGAGAGTTCTCTAATCACAGTTTCAGAGATCTGACCAATCCTTATGATGTTCGGATAGCGGAAAGGACGTTCCGAACATCACTGCTGTAGCCGCTCCCAATACATGTTGTTGGTTTACCCAAAGTGAGACCCAGCGGAGGCGTCGGGATTAGCAAATGAGCGTAATGAGCTTAGTCGAGCCAATCCCAATGACCCCAGAGTCAGGGAGTGGACACTGGAAGTTAAAATGTTGGTCGGTGGGCATAAGCGGAACAAGTGGTTAAAATATCTGATGAGTTGCAACATTAGAGCCGGTGTAAGTGAATTGTGGGCAATGGTTAAGTCACTCTCGACCTCTGGAAAGAAGGAAAATAGTACCTCAGTCACGTTTGGCGCAACGTTACGTTGACTGATCCGAAGGGGTGCGCAAGTTATTTCAATCGACAGTTTGTCGAGCACCCCTGATGTGGCAGGGCGAAGAGAAGAGTACTACGTCACATCAGATCTCTTCCTGTCTAGGATGAACCATCACAGTTTACAATGGATGGTGTCGCAACATGCAGCTGTTGCAGCATTACCATGGAGATTCCATCAGGGCCCAACGCTTTCGATGATTTAGAGTTCCTAATGACATTCGCAACACCATCCATTGAAAACTGTGGTGGTTCATCCTCGGCAGGAGTGGAGTATCTTACTAAAGTTCTCAGCCTGTCGCTAACCACCCTCAACATTTCCGAATTCTAGAAAATGGGCAGGCTGGTAATTGTGTCGCAAAGATGATTTTTTCGCTTTTTTCGTCCGTAGCAAAGATCCTTGAGACCTTAATCCTCCCCAGCGTCAGAAATATGTATCCAGTTGCCCATCATCAGCATGGATTCCGTAAGCAGCACAGCACGACAGCAGTGCTGCACGCCATCTCCACACATATTTGTTGAGGACTCAACCAGAGAAAGCCGTGTGACAGAACAGTGGTGCTTAACTTATCAAAAGCCTTTGATACTGTTAAACACTCCACACTGTTTGAGGATATTGAGCAGAAAACTCTCCGGTCAAGCTTGAACCTTTAGATAAACAATTATATGTGTTGACGCCAGTCGTACGTGGAATTCAGGAACGAGTAGTCCAAACCGCGTAGAATGAAGCAGAGAGTTCCCCAACATGGAACTGTTTTACCTCTACTGGAACTAACACTGTAACAACAACAACTGATTGTACAATAGCTCAAAATGCCGCATTTGTCTCTTCGGTAGCATCACGACACTCCTGGCCATGGAAGTTTTTGGTATTCAATTATGGCTGTTTGCATAGAGTAGGCAATACTTTGCCACTGTGCTGATATGTTATCGGGACTTTGATTAAGCATTTGGGCCAGTTGAGTGGAATATGCTGTGGCTATCTGTTATGATTGCAGCTTATCGATGTCTTACTTTCGTGTTATGTCTGTTCGTATTTTATTTGTTACGTTTAATCGGGTACGTACCTTTGCGGCAACCAGATGGTGGTCCGAGGTATGGTTGCTCCTCAGAACGATCGTACATCCAACAAGCTCGATGAATGTCTTCCATATATCACAAAGTGATCAATTTTATTTCAGGATTTTTGGTTTACATACTGGCCTAATGAATGTCGAGATACTTACGTCTGGTACGGCTAACAACCATGTTTTTTGCTGCAGCGAAGTCTTTCTGCCCCATTCCATTGTCAGATGTTTCACTGTGGAGACTGAATTTATCGGCTGTTGGGCCAAAGACATTCTACTTTCTAATTTTGGCATTAAGATCGCCTGGAATAATTTTAATGTCATGGACAGGCCAACGGTCATACATGCGTTTCTTCTAAGCGCTCGTAAAATATGTCTCAGGTCTTCCTTGTCTTAAGTGGGAGAATGAGCGTAAATAAAGCTGATGTTGAAGAATTTTGCTTTTATCCGTATTGAAACAAGTATTTCATGGGAGGTCAGTAAAAGAATTAACCGATAACTCTATGAAGGTCAAAGGAGAATCTACTAAAGTGGGTTTGGCGGTAAACGGCGAGAAGACCAAGCTGATGGTGTCGACGCGCAAAGCGTCTATTGAAATCGGACCAACTGTTGAAGTTGGTTCCTATAATTTTGAGGTAGTAAAAGACTTCGTATACCTTGTCACCGCCGTAAACACAACAAACGATATCAGTTGTGAAATAAAAAGAAGAATTGTATTGGCCAACAGATGCTACTTTGGCTTAAGTAAGCAGTTTAAAAACAAAGCCACAACTCGCCAAACAAAAATAACTCTTTAAAAAACACTAATACTACCCGTGCTGATATATGGTGCCGAAGCCTGGGTACTTGCACAAGCAGATAAGGCAGTGTTTGGCGTGTTTGAGAGAAAAATTCTTCGAAAGATCTACGGACCAATCTGCGTTGATGGTGAATATCGACGTCGTATGAACCACGAGCTGTATCTGCTATACAACGACATCAGTATAGTTAAACGTATCGATATGAAGCGATTGCGTTGGCTAGGCCATATAATAGGAATGAGCGATGAAGAATCCGCTAAAAAGGCGTATAAATTCGAGCCACATGGCGGTGCACGCAGAATTGGCAGGCCAAAGAATAGATGCGCAAACAAGAGGATGAAGAGATGACAAGGCGCGGTATTCCAAAAAGCGAAGCACGAAACAGAGAGAATTGGAGATCTTTTCTTAGTGAAGATAGAGACCACGTGTTTTCACCTCCAACCAACTACAAATACGTAACCAAACTCATGCCTTATGTCAAGAGAGCTAAAATACAGTGCGTCACATTTAGGTGTATATATGGCATTATATTTTTCAAGTACATCTGCCAATGCTTAAACTGTCCCTTCTCTATAAAGAGCGTGAACATTTCAGATGCGGATTCGCAGATTTTTAGAGAGTATTTTTCGTTTTCTTTGTTTTTCATAGAATGTTGCATTTTGGAGGAATGGGTTACTAGCCCAACGTCCAACTCAAGTTCTTAACCTCACTACCTTTAACGGGTGTTAAAGATAGCTCCCCAGGCGACAGCACGGGGAGGTCAGTGTCCACCTGAGAAAGATGGACCAAGATAAGTCCTTGGCTTTGCCATGTTAAAGTCAGTCAGGACCGTTGCTTGGTATCTTTCATCCCCTACATCGTCCATTATATGATGCAGGCCTATAAACATATGTTCGCCAAAAGATTCATGGACAAATATTGGCCGAGATGATGTTATATTAGGATATTTGTTTAAACTTATGTTCTCCAAACACATAAAAAATAAGCAAAAAAGATAACCAACGTCTTTAAATAGTGCCTACATTTTGTCAAGAAGCCAACAAGAAAATCGACTTAATAAAAGATTTATACCCCATGGACCATAACTCAATAAAATGCTTCAAAGAAATTGAAAAGGGTACATAATCAGATAAAATTGATTAAATAGACACTCACACAATCTTACAAAGGGTTCCACATCTCCTATACAAATATTTACAATGTGGCTTATTTACACCATGGATTATGGTAAGGAACTGGATTGGCTAGTCACTGACCATTCCATAGCAAAATAACCAACTTAATTTGAAAAAGAAAGGCAACATCAGCAGCAACAACAACGAACCGGAAAAGCAGGAAAGCCAGAAAAAAGGAAAGCTGTTTTATAACAAAAAACAATAAATTGACCAAGGAGCCAACCATAATCAACCTCAGTGTCCAGAAATCACATTTGGACCAACTCGCAGCAACAGCAGCAGCACACAACTCAATAAGTTTTAAAGTAAATATTTTATTATAGACTAAGAAGTATGTGTGTTTGAAATGTTGTTGTGTGGCCTTTGCTGGCATTTGAGTTTGAATTTTTTTTCAAACAACAAAAAGGACATCCTTTAAACGTAAAGGATGTCAGATGTAACCCCAGCTCCAAATGACGTCAATTGTGAACACAAAAGGTGTTAAAATTGTGATTTTCTTCTTTCTATTTCTTGCTACCGTCCATGGCCACCACCACCACCATTGTCCATGTCCGCTGCTAGAACAGTTCCAAAAAGGAGTAACATATGCTGACCAGACTGAAGGTTACTTCCGGTCAATTTGTTAGCATTGTGTGCAAATAAACGGAAAACATATTTTTCTCTTTTGCTTGATTTAAACACAAAATATAGAAATCACGTATGAAAATAATATATTGAAAGATTTTATTAAGAAGAAGTTGATGTTGCTTGTAAAAAGGATGGAGTTGAAGATTTGAAAATTAAAGTTCTATTAAGAATACAAATAATTTAAATGCTTTGAGTAAATGTGATAAAGGAAGAGGTGGTGATACACCTTAAATAAGATGCAAATGAGAGAATGAATCACTCACTGTAACGACTTGGTAAAATTTCCACGAGGTAATAGGTGAGGTAATATTAGAACATATCTAGTATTGGATGATATTATAGCCCTTCCCTACTCGTTACGGCAGTGAAACCTGGCTTGTGCCTAAAGCCATCACCCAAAAGCTATATGTATTCATAAACAAATGCCTCAACATCATTTGCAGGATGTCCTGGCCCAACACCATAAGTTCCAGAGCAGATTAAACGTAAGAAGTGAAAATCGATTGGACATACTTTAACAAAAAGAACCTTCATAGTAGAACCAGGATGGCGCTTGAATGGAATCCCCAAGGATGAAAATCCCAAGGACCTAGAGCGATACTTATGAACTAAAACAAAAAATCTTTACACTTAAAGATGCATTTACAAGAAACTCTCAAACTTCATAACGGAATGTTGTAAAGAATATTTTTACAGAAAAAAAATCCCTAAAGACGATTTTTTTAAGACTATTTGATCTGAAAGATCTGAAAATCTGATTTTTTTTAACAACAGATCCCCCAAACGGGAATTTTGTATCCCATCAACGTATAGGTCAACGAGGGTATATTCACTTTGACACGATAAAAATGTGTGTCATTGAAATAATGGATTTGGACACCAAGTATGTATGTTTGGACGAAATCCGTTTCAGACAATTCGGAGTTGATTTAGCAATGTCCATCTGTTTGACTGGAGCGCACGATAACTCTTGACCGAATCAACCGACGAGGTCCAAAAATTTGGCCCTCGTAATATTTAATCGAAACTTAGATAAGTTCGAAGATGGGCTATATCCAGCTATCTTTCCGGTACGTCCGCCACAAAAGTATGTATTTCTTGCAGACATATACAGATCAGCTCCGAATATGGACTCTCACACAACATTTTAAAATTTTTCGAGCGAGTGCAGCCTTAGGATATGACTGGGATCGTTTTGAAATTTTTGCATGTGGTTGTCCTCGCGGTCCCTATTGCAATGGTACAATTTTTCCCGGGACAACTCCATACTTCCTGAAGTAATGGCTAAAAGCACTAAAAAACCCTGCCACCACCAACTAAAATGATGGATGGACGATTATTTACGAATTAAGCATTAGATTTGACCGAAACTTTACATATCGTAAAGCGGACAACACCTTCGGGTACTTTGTTTGGTGCAGTTTAAGGCCTCTTCGAAGATTGTTTTTATACTCTGAGCATTTATGCTAACGAGGATATATACACTTTCATACGCGCAAAATTTATCTCATCGAAATAATGGTTTTAGACCCCAAGTATGTTTGGACGAAATGTTTTTCAGACAATTGGGGTCGATTTCTGTCTGGCGTGCACGATAACTCTCGAACGGATGAACCGATTTGGTCCAAAATTTGGCTTTCGCAATATTTTGTCCAAACTAAGTTTAAGTTCGAAGATGGGTTATATCGGTCCACACCTTCCGGTACCTTCACCAAAAAAGTTCGAAAATGTTCGGAAAATTTGTGCGCACGATAACTCTTGAAGGGAGTAACCGATTTGGTACAAAGTTATATCGGTCCACACCTTCGGGTACCTCCCACACAAAATTTCGGAAAAGTTCAGTTTAGGACCTGCTCTCGAATCGTTTTGATTTTTATTGTAGCATCTTGTATTCACGGTCCCCCATACGGCGGTACAAGTTTCATCAGGGGCAAGACCCTACTTCCTGAGGAAATAGCCTCAAAGGTTCAAAAACCCGTATGCACCGTGTGTAGTGGTTGGAGCGCAAGATAAGTTTAAGTTCGAAGATAAGACATATCGGTTCACTCCTTCAGGTACTTCCCCCACAAAAGTTCAAAAATGTTGGGAAAAATTGTGCGCACGATAACTCTTGAAGGGACGGATCGATTTGGTCCATACTTTATGCATCCTAATATATGTATCAGATAAAGATCAGGTTTGAATATGGACTATATTTGCCCATTCCTTCGGGTACCTCCCACACAATATTTCGGATAAGTTCACTTTAAGACCTGCTCTTGACTAACTTTGATTTCTGTTGAAGCAACTTGCAATCGCTGTCTCAATTACAACGGTAAACATTTTTTTAGTGGCAAGTCCATACTTCTTGGGAAAACACCCCGAATGTTGTAAAAAACCTCTACGGTACCATATGTAGCGGTCGAAGTGTACAATAACTCTGGGCGCGATATCTATCGAAAAGATATGACTCTCAAAATAAGATCCACTTCCGTAATGCAGTAATGTCGGTCCATTCCCTCCCCCGCAAAACTTTTGAACATTAATCCTAATCCACATTTTTGTCGGCAAGTTCAAATGTACAAAAAGGGCCACAAAATTCTGAAAAGACCCTAAATATATTTGATCTTTCCGTAGATGAAAGTTGGAATTCACATAGGCTGAGGGTAAATCTCTGTCGGCAAAGCCGAATGATACTTTCACCGTGCGCATTAACTAATTTTAAATGGAAGGTGCTTACACCTGGGAAGTTTTTGTAGATTCTGAAACTAATATGCTCATAGATGAGAAATATCAAGAAACAAAAAAAATCGCCATAGGGATTTTCAAATAAATCGCGATTTAAGTTCACATTTTTAGGGGTTCTTCAGGTTTTCACGATTTTGCTTGGAGACCGCGAGCCCTATGTAAATGGGTGTAAAGAAAATGTTGTAGCTGTGAAAATTCTCCACAAGATTGACCTTTATGATATGTTCGTAGGTTTTACCGTTTTTGAGATATAGAAGTTCAAATTGAGACAATGCACTGACTGTATCGCCTCCTTATAAAACAATTGTCTCAATTTGAACTTCTATATCTCGAAAACGGTAAAACCTACGAAAATATCATAAAGATCAATCTTGTGGAGAATTTTCACAGCTATAACATATTCTTAAGGCCTATTTACATAGGACTAGCGGTTTCCAAGCAAAATCGTGAAAACCTAAAGAACCCCAAAAAAATTGAACTTAAATCGCGATTTATTTGAAAATCCCCCCCTCGATTTTTTTCTTGATATTTCTCATCTATGGGCATTAAAAAAGAATATAAAGAAAATATTTTTCATTTCAATTTTTCATAGAACGGGAATCTAGCCCCTGGTAAAATAACAACTGTTTCACACTACTATGGAGGACAAATTTTGACAAACTGAAAAAATTAAGAAAAATAGTAACTAGTCGAATCCCACTGGCTGACGTAGGGGTTGAAAGATACCAAGCAACGGTCCTGACCGGCTTTAACATGACAAAACAAAGGATTTATCTTGGTCCCTCTTTCATCTCAAGTGGACACTAACCTCCCCGTGGTGTCACCTGGGGAGCTGCCTTTAACACCCGTTAATGGTAGTGAGCTAACATGTGCCGTGCGTTCAACTATAAGAACGTTTAAAACTTGGGTTTGGGCGTCGGCTTAGCATTCCTCCCGTAGAAAAAGCAGTCTAATATGAAAAAACGAAAGAAAAACAAACCCCTCTAAAGTTGACGAATCCCGCAAACGTCTGTGAATCTGCTCCTGGAATGATCGCACACTTTATACAGAAGGTGCAGTTTACGCATTGGCAGATGTACTCGTACTTGTAAAGTACAAGGCCGACATTACTGCCGTACAGGAAATACGATGGATTGAGAAAGGTGTCACAACAACACCTAAAGGTGACGCACTGTATTATAGCTGCCATGACACAAAGCATGAGTTTGGTTGCGGATTTGTAGTTGGTCGTAGGTTACAACAACTGGTCTCCAGCTTCACCCCAGTGAATGAAAGACTTGCTACAATTCGATTAAAAACAAAATTCTTCAACATCATCTTTATTTTGCGCTCATGTCAAGGACGAACATACCAAAGATATATTTTACGAGCGCTTAGAAGAAACTTATTACCGTTGCCCTGTCCATGACATTAAAATTATTCTATGCGATTTTAATGCCAAAATTGGAAAGGAGAATATCTTTGGCCCAACAGTCGGGAAATTCAGTCTCCACTGTGAAACATCTGACAATGGTATGATGCTGATAGACTTTGCAGCTGCAAGAAACATGGTAGTTAGCAGTACCAGATTTAACATCTCGATATTCATAAGGGCACCTGGCTGTCGCCAGATCAAAGAACAAGAAATCAAATTGATCACGTTGTGATACATGGAAGACATTCATGGAGCGTGTGGGGAACAAACATAGATTCGGACTATTACCTTGTTGCAGCAAAAGGTACGTACCAGATTAAATGTAGCAAACAAAGTGCGAACAGACACAACACGAAAGTTAGACATCGGTAAGCTGCAATCACAACAGGTAGTCACAGCATATTCCCCTCAACTGGCCCAACTGCTTAATCAAAGCACTCCTCGTCACGATAAAATATCAGGACAATGGCAAAACATTGCCCACTCCATGTAAACAGCCGCAAAATCAGTACTTGGATACCAGAGACCTCCACCAAGGAATCCATGGTATGACCAGGAGTGTCGTGCTGCTACCGAAGAGAAAAATTTGACATATAAGGCTACTTTACAATCAGTAGCAACGCGTAGCGCACGAGAGAGGTATCGGGAGAAAAGGAGAGAGGAGAAACGTCTTTCCGCAGGAAAAAGAGAGATGGAAAAGCGGGAGTGTGAACAAATCGAGATGTACAGGAGACCGAATGAAGTCCGAAAATTCTACCAAAGAGTGAAACATCAAACTGATGGCTTTGGAACCGGCACATCGTCCTGTAGAGACCAGCAAGGTAATCTGGTAACTGATACAGATAGTGTGCCAAGGATATGGAAAGAGCATTTTCCCAAACTGTTGGTATCCAATAGTAGCGAAGTCGACGAAGATACCACAGATCCAATCCCAGAAGATGGTATTGAATATATACCACACGGCCAAGATGAGGTAAAGACAGCAATAAACCGGCTGAAGAATAATAAGGCAGCAGGAGCTGACGGCATACCAGCCGAGCTGTTTAAAACCGGAGGCAACACGCTGATGAGCTGTATTCATCAGCTAGTTAGCATCATCTGGCGGGAAAAACGAGTACCCGACGATTGGAACCTCAGCATCCTGTGCCCTGTCCACAAGGAAGGAGATAAGGCTGTATGCTCTAACTTTAGGGGCATAAATCTTCTCATTTTTGCCTACAAGATAGTGTCAGGGATACTGTGCTAACGACTAAAGCCTATGGTAAATGAAATAATTGGGCCATACCATACCATAGACCAGATATTTACCCTGCGGCAAATCCTGGAGAAGACCCGAGAGATGCAGATCGACACCTACCACCTTTTTGTGAATTATAAAGCAGCATTCGACAGCCCCTAAGTTCAAAGGTATTCCAAGCCATGTCTGAATTTGGTATCCCTGCAAAGCTCATTCGGTTTTGTAGAAAGACATTAACTAATAGGAAAGAACCTCTCCGAAGAGTTTAGTACCAAAAGAGGTTTCAGACAAGGTGACGGACTCTCGTGTGACTTATTCAACATGCTGGGAAAGGTCATACGAAACGCGAAGGTCGACAGAAGTGGAGCAATATACACAAACATCCATATGTTACTTGCTTATTCCGACGACATTGACATCGGTAAAGGAAGTAATGGGTCGATCGGTGAAGGAAGTAACTGACGCCTTTGTAAAAATCGAAAGGGAATCTGCTAAAGTCGGTCTGGCTGTAAACGGCGATAAAACCAAGTTGATGGTATCGACGCGTAATACGTCCACAGATCTCGCAACATCTGTGAATGTTGGTACCTAACATTTTAACGTAGTAAAGGACTTCGTCTACCTCGGCACCGCTATAAACACAATAAAAAACATCAGTTGTGAAATACGAAGAAGAATAGTGTTGGCTAACAGATGCTACTTTGAGCTGAGTAAGCAGTTTAGGAATAAAGCCACATCATATCAAACTAAAGTATATCTTTACAAAACACTGATACTGCCCATGTCAATGTATGGTTCCGAAGCATGGGTACTTGCGCAAGCAGATAAGGGAGTGCTTGGTGTGCTCGAGAGAAAAATTCTTCGAAAGATCTACGGACCAATCTGCGTTGACGGCGAATATCGACATCGTATGAACAACGAGCCGTATCAACTATGAAACGACATCAATATAGTTGAACGAATCGAGATACAACGATTGCGATGGATAGGTCATGTCATAAAAATGAATGATGATGAACCCGCTAAAAAAAACCCAAAGCTTCGTTGGAACGAACAAGTGAAACGAGACATCAGAAAGCTACATATCCCAGATTGGCAAAATACAGCAGCAAACAGTGAGAACTGGAGATCTTTTCTTAGTTCGGCTTATGGAACAAATGTTCTGCAAAAAGCCAGCTAAGAAAGTAAGTGTTTATCTTTCACCCAATAGAAATACAGCAAGAATTCTCAAAATAAAAAATAGACTTTTTATAAAACTGGTCGCACTTTAAAATACTTTTAATATACTTATTGAAGATCATTGGATTTCTCCAAGAAGGCCAAAAAGTCGTTCATTGTACTACAATGGGTCCTTTCATAAAAGAAAAGTAGGTCTTATAATATTTTTTTCTCAAAGAAGTGTTGTAGTACTTTTAAAGAAGGCCTATGTGGAATCTCAAACCATTATTTCAAAGAGTATATTTAATTTTTTGCAATATAATTGAGGGTAGGTATCAGAGACGTACGTGATGTAGTTTTCATGGGATATCATAGGAAATAAAATAAACGTATTTTTGCAAAGATATTTCTGACAGGAGTGGTAGTAGAATTTTCTGCACCACTCCGACTCCAACAAAATTGCACGACTGCGACTGACAGACTCGACTCCACAAATCTCTTTTTCAAATGAAATTGATTCATTTTATTTTTGTATGACCGTGTTGTTGTTTAACTTTACTTTTATTTTGTATTTTTTACTGGGCTTTGTCGGTCAAGTGTTGTATGAATTAAATAAAACTAATTTATTTCATATTTTGCTCAACGTTTCGTTGGCTTTATTCCAACATCATCAGGAGCTTTTTATTTGAAAATTCTAAGAACAATAAACAATTTCCAATTAGAATTTTTTCATTTGAATATTGTATAAGTCTTTACTTACAATTAGTTTATTTTTACATGTTTTAGTAAATTTATCCTTTTATAATAAAAACGGGACATCACGACACGAATTTTGTATAAATAAAATAATAATTACTAAAATAAATAAAATGTAAACTAATATTGCAGCAAACTTAAACTATATCACAGTACTGTATTTATCAAACTATTGCAACAGAGTATTGATATTTCGTATTGTCTTTATCTTCTTTGGTGTTCATGGATTTTTGCATTCTCTCTTGGATTCTTAAACTCTCAAGAGTGTATCTCTTGTTTTCATTTCGTTCTTTGTCAAGTATTTTTACAGACTCAAAATCTGCATTATGTTCCCATTGCTTCATGTGTTGGGATAAGGCTGTATTTTCTTTGCCTTTCTTTATATCTGTTTCATGTTCGCTCAGACGCACACTCAACATTCTTTTTGTGGTGCCCACATACACTCTGTTACACGTCTCTCCTTCCTTGCCTCTGCATTTGATTTCATAAACGACGTTGTTTTGTTGTTGTCTGTCTGTTTTTCTTTTTCGAGAGAATACTGTTTGCAATGTTTCTAATGATTTGTATGCTATTGTACTGTTGTTGTCATTCATGATAGTTGCCAATTTGTTGTTGTCAGTTAAATTGGGCACATATAGTACACTGTAAAAACTTGTCTTTTCTTTGTCTTGTGGTTTTTTTATCTTATTATCAAAATTTTGAATTTTTTTGTTGATTAGGTTTTTTATAATTGTTGTTGGGAAATTGTTTTTTAAAAGAATTTGTGTTATTTTGGATATGTTTTTTGGAATATATTCTGGATCGCTAAGATGAAATATTTTGTTTATCAGGTTGTTTGCTGTATTTATTTTCATGTTCTTTGGTTGCGTGGAATGATAATTAATCATGCGTCCTGAAGCTGTTGGTTTTGTGTACCAGTCGGTTCAATTTCGGATCTAAATTATTCCGTCCTGAGCTATGAATTTACCTATTCTTATGTTTTCATTTTAATTGTTACATTTCGACACAAAATCCTGTGAATAATTTTACACTTTTGTAAAGGACAATAAAATTCTAGGGGTGTCTTTAAAATCAGTTACACTTTCCTGCGCCTAACAAGCATGACAAGCAATGACATTATTACCACAGAAAAAAATCACTTCATTTTTGGGCAAAAAATCTATCAATAAAATCTTACATCGCACTTTGGCATGTGTTGCCAGGCATAAAATTGAAATTTCATGCTTAATTATTGGTCATTATTATGAAGGAGCCACCCGTCACATGAATGTCCACACAAACACAGGCAAGGCAGTAACACAGTTTTGTCAATTTTGCACAATTTGCCAGATTTTGCGCCAAAAAATCTCTTATTTTGCCCTCTCTCTCGCTGGTTATTGGTTTACTAAACGAATGTAAAAAATTGATTGGTTACACTGTCGGTTTAATCGGTAGACCACAGACTGGAGAGGGAAGCTAGAAGACAATGCCCATGGGACATGTTGTACAAGTTTTGTTTTTGTTGTGTGCGTCCACAATGGGGTGCTGCCTGCCAGTTGTCTAATCGATCAATTATCACCGAGTTGATATGCGACAAATTTGTAGAAAATTTTTAAAATTTTTGGGCTATTTTCTAAAATTTCAACAACTTTATTATTTCATGGCTAATAAAAGGAAATTTGGAAATCCGACAACCATAACTAAATTTGAGGGATTTGGCTGGTGTAAGAAGAAAGTGCAACGAATTTCGTAACAATTTGAATGGTGATCAATACTAATCACGAACCTGTGAATGCACACTTTTATAAAATAAGTGTTTAAACGGCATTGTTTCGAAAACAAGACTTAAGGACTCTTGAAATTTGCAGTTCTGTGGAAAACACCCTCCACTCAGGGCCACTTCATCATCATCGTCGTCGTAGTCATCGCTGAAGCCAAAGGACCTGAGCATGTTTGGGCGATAATTGTGGTTTCGTGTTACACATGTGACCATTATGGCGGCGTGCAAGGGACACAAGGACATGTTGTAACATAACATACACAACATGTAGCAAAAGTAATTAGCGACAATTTCATAAAGTTTCTCTCTATATATTTCCAACCAAGTGGAAGTGTGTGATGCGAGTTTGGCGGCTTCGGGTGTTGTTGCTGATTGCTGCTACTTGAACAGGAAAAAAGTGTTTTTTGTTGTTGTAACTTTTGTATGAACAACAAGAACGTCTGCCAGAAAGGAGTCACATACACACATACTTAACTATAACACTTCTCATTCTTTCTCTCTCTATACCCTTCTTCCCCACTACTTTCAAGCGAAAATATTGTTTGCCACTTATGATTGTTAACAAGCATTTAATGAGGGCTGCGTTAATTTTGACACTTGTGTACAAACACGAAATCAGAAGTCGTGATCCTGGAAAAACTCTCGAATGTTATGTAAATTTCATGTAAATTTAATCAACCGTCAGTCAATTGTTCCCACGAACTATGGCGCCACTGTTTTTGTGAAATGACTTTTGTCACAAAGACTTGGCTTGGATAGGTGATTTTAAGGAATGAAATCTTTTGAGCAAGGCTCCAAGAATATTTGCAGATGCCGGTGGTGTTTGTAATTTGACAATATTCAAATGGAATAGGAAACACTTTGTTCTAATTGTCTAGACTGGACAATGTGGAGGGAGAATTCCTAAAATGTCGTGTCTTAAATCTATACGTTGTCTGATCAAGTTGGTTTTGTCATTACATGACTAGAAATGGATTTCCAGTTATCACTACTGAATTCTTCATGAAAATATTTGGAAACTAATTTTTGAAAACGTCTTGGTTTCGTTCCTGCCTTTTTTGCTATCAAGTAAAGAAATAACACAACCGATCAAGAATAGGCTCATAACAGTATTGCGATTCTCTAACGAATTTTTTTGAGTTACCGACAAAAATCAGTAAAATTAAAAAAAAAAATTAAAATGATCAAAAAAAGAATAAAATACGAATTGGTTTAACATAACAATGGTTGGCTGAATGCAGATTTGTATGGACATCCCGTATGAAAAATAATATAGTTATGACCAAAACCACATGGATTTTTATACCCTACACCACTATGTGGGGAGGGTATTATAAGTTGGTTTTGCCCAAAAAGTTTGTAACGCATCGAAATAATGGTCGCAGACCCATACTTATATATACCAAAATGAATGTCTCGACGAGCTGAGTCGATCTGGCTATGTGTGTCCGTCCGTCAGTCCGTCCGTCCGTCCGTCTGTCCGTCTGTCCATCTAAACCTTGTAATCACGCTACAGGTCGCAATTTTGATCGGATCGTCAGGAAATTTTGCATGTTGATGGGGGTCCCGGAGGGAAAGAAGCCTATTGATTTTGGTGATGGTTGGATAATATTTAGTGGTCGGGAAGGGCAAAAAACTTAGGTGGATAAAAAGACAACGTTTTTGATCGGATCGTCAGGAAATTTTGCATGTTGATGGGGGTCCCGGAGGGAAAGAAGCCTATTGATTTTGGTGATGGTTGGATAATATTTAGTGGTCGGGAAGGGCAAAAAACTTAGGTGGATAAAAAGACAACGTTTTTTTCCAAAGCGAATATCTCAGCTTCTATATGGGGTATACCAAAAGCAAAACCTGACAATTAAAGTAGAAAATATCACCTTTCTAATGATGTAAAGTAGGTGCTCGTAGGTGATAAAACAACGAAGATATCACAATAGTAGCAAATAAAACGCCAATTTTCATTTTTGCGATTTTAATTATATTGACGAATATCACAGCTTTGGTTAGGGACTTTTCAAAATCAAAGCCTGACTATGAAAGTAGAAGATCCCATCTTTACAATGATGCAAACTAGGTCGGCATAGGTGACCAAATAACGGAGATATTGCAATAGTCGGTAATACATCCCATTTTTCCACTTTTTTGGAAATCACGCTACAGGTCGCAATTTTGATCGGATCGTCACGAAATTTTGGGTGTTGATGGGGAGGGGAAGAAGCCTATTGATTTTGGTGATGGTCGGATAATAATTAGGGGTCGGAATGAGCAAAAAAGTTATTTGGAGAAAATGTCTACATTTTATTCCAAAGCAAATATTTCAGATTCTATAAGGGGTATATAAAAAGCAAAACTTGGCAATGAAAGTAGAAAATATCGCCTTTGAAACGATGTAATGTTGGTTGTCGTAGGCGGTCACGCAACGAAGATATCGCAATAGTCGCTAATAGAACCCAACTTTTCATTTTTGCGATTTTAGTTATAATGACGCATATCACACCTTTGATTGTGGACCATCTAAAGGCAAAGCCCGACTAAGAAAGTAGAAAATCCCATCTTTAAAATTGTGCAAAGTAGGTTGGCGTAGGTGGCCAAATAATAGAGATATCGCAATAGTCGGTAATACATCCCTTTTTTCCACTTTTTCTGCAATCACACTACAGTTCGGAATTTTGATCGGATCATCACGAAATTTTCTCACAGAGATAAAAGAATATTGATGTTGGTGATGTCGATAGTAGTCAAATTTTACATTAAATATTAATTTTTTTGGTTCAGTTCGCCTTAAGTCATTTGGTATAAAAGCAGTGTTGCCGAATTTGACGATTTATCGTCATTTTGACGATTTTTTGGCCTAAAATTGAAAAATGACGATTTGACGATTTTATTGTCCAAAATGACGATTTTTCACGTAATAAAACACGATAACTATATTTTGACCAAAATTTCACGAAAGTCTTTAAGGAAAACAATATTCCAAACTCGGTTTCATGAGCTATTTTTAAACAATTTCGAGACGGATTGGCTTTATTTAGGCACATACCTGGAGTAGAGGTATTTTCATCTTGGATTTACATCAGCTGAAAATTTTCATGTAGGATTGTTATAGAATGAAAATCTTCCGTGAAAATTTTTCGAGATATAATACTTCCGACCCATGTCCTCTTTAATGAGAGTTTTTGTCGATTTTCGACTGTCCATCAACCAAATGTACGTGTACCGACAAACATGGGCGGTCACACTGTCGAGCAAGCGATGTTTGAGCTAATCTGTCATTCAAAACTGGCAATGTGTACCCAGCTTTACCTTGTTGCATTAATGCAAACTAGAAAACCACAGGGAACACTATCATCTTCTGAATGCTGTTTTATAGCGGTACCTAAGGGAATTAGAGTATTCCCTTGTCACTTTCAAAAAAAAAAAAAAATATATTGGCTTATTTTGAAGTACAGGTAGTGTGGGGTATGCCGCAAAAAAATTCAAGATGGGAAACATTTCTTGAGATTTGTATGTAGCATGGATACCTTAAACGCGTTTTTCTCGAAATGACATTTTTGAAGTCGGTGCCAACGATAGCTAGAAACCGAATTGACCGATCTTCACATGGTGAGCTTATTTAATAAAAGGCTTGCACTTAAGCGAGACAGTTTTTAAAAAAATTTGGGCTGACAAAAAACAGTCAATTTTTTTCTTTAAAATCGAAATTTTGACTTTTGCAGTTAATTTCTTTTTTATAAAAAAGTTTGTTTAAAATTCCGTTTCGCCTTAAGACAAGATTAATAGGTCCTTAAAATGCTTTCAACATGTACGATAATCGACCCATCCGCTTTCGAGTCATCGTTGGCATCGCAAAACGCTTTTACAAAAAAGGGTTTCGCAGATAGCCATTTACCACAAGACTTTGCAATATATTTCAACAACAAAAATACCAAAAGTACTATAAGATATGCTCTTTTTTTCTTGATGAAAGAACTTAAAAAAATTGGTAATTTCTTTAAAAAAAATTCAAGAACATGAGTTTTTTTGGTCCCAACTAGGGTCAACCCCTTATGTGAGATTGGGTTATATTTATTGCTGTGGGTTGTACATTTTATGTTGTCAGTCTCTTTGACAAACCTATCGGCTATAAAATCGCATTAAACGGTAACCAAACCTAGTTTTGGATCATGATGACGATTTTTTGACGATTTTCCAAATTTCGTTGACGATTTGATGATTTTTTTGACGATTTCCGACCAAAAACTGTCGGCAACGCTGTATAAAAGCCAGATAGGTGAAAACTTTCGTATCTCCCTAAAAGAAATGTTTTCGAGTGAAAAGATTATGCACAGAGGTAGTGGTGTAGGGTATCACATAGTCGGCCCAGTACCGACTATAGCCTTTTCTCACTTGTTTGGCAATATATTTTCCTAATCTTCATGGTCCTCCCACATAAAAATTAAATGTTTCTTCTTAAATATTATTTGAGGCCACATTCTAGTATTAAGTAAATGTAATAAATGTAGGGGATGAAATATATCAAGCAACGGTCCTGACCGGCTTTAACATGACACTGACCTCTACGAGGTATCACCGGGGGAGCTACTTTAACACCCGCTAAAGGTAGTGTGGTAACATATGCCTCGCGTTTACCCATAAGAACATTAAAAAACTTGGGTTGGGATTTGGCTAGTAACCCACTCATCCAAAAACCATAGTCGTAAACGTTTTAAGGACCACGATCTGCGAATCTGCACCAGGAATATTAGGACTCTTTATAGAGAAGGTGTAGTTTAGGCATTGGCAGACGTACTTGAAAAATACAAGTCCAATATTACTATCATACAGGAAATATGATGGATTGAGAAAGTCGTCACAACAACATGCTCCCACCGAAGGCCAGAACGAGCTGTTCAGCGATATATTTTATGAGCGCTTAGAAGAAACATATGGTCATGGCATTCAAATTTTTCTGAGTGATTTTAATGCCGAAACTGAAAAGGTGAATATCTATGGCGCAACAGTCCGTCTTCACAGTAAACATCTGACAATAGAATAGCAGTGCCAGATTTGAGCATCTCGACATTTATAAGCACATCTGATTGTCACAATATCAGAAAACAAGAAATCAAATTGATCACGTTGAGATACATAGAAGACATTCATCGAGCGTGTTGGATGTGCGATCGTTTCGAGGAACAAACATCGACACGGTTCACCACCTTGTTGTAGCAAGGGTACGTATCCGATTAAACGGTGCCCTGACATTACTCCCAACCTAGGTTTGCGGACATAACTCTCAAAATTTTTGGAAGCTATGTCTGAATGTATAAGAAACTTAAAAGATAACTTAAGTTCATATACATTTTTGAACTCATAATATAATTTATAATTGATGTATAATTTTTAAGAAAATTAAGTACAAAATAATTAGTAGCCAATACAAATCTGCCTTTAAACCTATTTTAAATGAACAATTCTGCCTGCAAGAAAATAAAAAGTATGAAAATAAAAGTTAAAATTTGCAAATACTTTCATAGTCCATAAAAAACAAAAGTGACACACGCGAAAATATTTTTGAAAAAAAAATCGACCGATTTTTTAAAAAAAAAAAAATATTTTCACTATTTAAAAAAATAAAAACTTGTTGTAAAAATAAGCAAATATTTTCTGAATAAAGAAAAGAGCCGCAGCCAAAAGTATTTTTGAAAAAAAAATCGCACGAGTTTTTACAAACATGTTTTCACTATTTAAGAAAATAAAAAGTTTTTGTAAAAATGAGCAAATGCTTTCAGGCGAAAATATTTGTAAAACAAGTAAAAAAGTATCATTCGGCTTTGTCGACAGAGATATACCCTTAGCCTATGTGAATTGAAACTTTCATCTACGGTCAGATCGACTGTATTTATGGTCTTTTCAATATTTTGTGGCCTTTTTTTGGACATTTGAACATGCAGACGAAAATATGGATTAGGATTAAAGTACTAAAGTGTTGAAGGAATAGACCGACATAGTCCATTATGGAACTGGATCTAATTTTGGGAGTCATATCTTTTCGATAGATATCGCGCCCACTAGTCATTTCAGTGGGTCATGTTGGACTGTATGACTGTTGGACCAGTATGCCAGGAAGCATGGACTTGTCCACGGAAAACATAATACCGTTGTAAGGAGGACAATAACGAACAGCATCGGCATACATTTCCAAAGGATCTTCGAACAGACTTTAAACTGCACTTAGACACAAATGTTGAACTTTTGTGAAGGAGGTACCCTAAGGTACCTTCATTTTAGAATTTAAACTAAATTTGGACAAAATATTAGGAGATCCAAATTTGGACCAAATTTGTTGAAGAGATATTGTGCATACCATTTAAGTGGCATTTTTTTAAATATTCGGGGGAACTACCGTAAGTTGTGTACCGGTATTGCCTATCTTCGAACTGAAAATATGACAAAATATCAGGAAGGCAAAATTTTGGACCAAATCGGTTAGTTCGAAATAACGCTCTCCAGCCACTACATATGGCGCCATAGGGTTTTTTACACCTTTCGGGCTGTTTTCTCAAGAAGTATGGACTTGCCCCTAAAAAAACTTTTGCCGTCGTAATTGAGGCAGCGAATGCAAGTTGCTTCAAAAAAATCAAAGTAATTCGAGAGGAGGCCTTAAAGTGAACTTATCCGTAATTTTGTGTGATAGGTACCAAAAGGAGTGGATAAACATAGTCCATATTCAAACCTGATCTATATCTGATATATATAGTAGGATGTGTAAAGTATGGACCAAATCGGTAACACCCTTCCAGAGTTATCGTGCGAACAATTTTTCCGAACATTTTTGAACTTTTGTGGGGCAGGTACCTGAAGGAATGAACCGAGGAAGGAATGATAAAGAGAATTTTTTTTTACTACTCCAAATTGAGAAAAATATATATTTTTACATGTCTATATTGAAAAATGTATATAATTAACATGTATGTATACGTCATGTCTTCGTTGAATACCCTAGTCTGGTAACGCTCCTCCGAACTGCTACTGACATAATTACGGATATAATTTCGTTTTTAAATAATTTTATGATATCAGTAGGATTTTGTGGATACTTTGGCATTGAGTTGAGCCTTCTCAAATGTATAATTCCGCTTACATTCTCTCTAAAATACCTAAATAATGTCAAACAATTAAACAGGTATCAGTCGGCTTTGCCTCAGCCTATGTCAATTGAAACTTTCATCTCGGACTGATCGAATGTATTTAGGGTCTTTTCAGATTTTTTTTAGAATTAAAGTTCAAAAGTGTTGCGGAGAAGGTACTTAAAGGAATGTAAATATGACCAAAGCACTTTTTGGACCAAATCGGTTGATCAGTTCGAAAGTTATCGTGCTCTCCAGCCACTACACTTGGTGCCATAGGGGTTTTTTACACATTTCGGTCTGTTTTCTCAAGAAGTATGGATTTGCCCCTGGAAAAACTTTTACTGTCGTAATTGAGGTAGCGAATGCAAGTTGCTTCAATAAAAACCAAAGTGATTCGAGAGCAGTGGGCCTATTCAGTAACTTTTTAACGACAGTCGATATTGTTATTTTTTCGAGAAACTATTTTTAACAACAAATTAACAACCTTTGTATTCAGTAAACAAATTTTAACAACTTTTGTTAAAAATGTCGTTATAAAAACAACACAAAAATAGTAGTTGTTAAAAAATCGACAAAAATGTTCAATATTGGATTTTCCTTTGGTTTGTGTGTATGTTTTGTTTATGAATACATTCAAAATTGAAAGCTTTTGAAAGTTTATAGACAATTTGTCTACATTTTTACAGAATAGCACAATCGTTACTGCAAACAATTTTTAGTGTCGACAACGACGACGACGATTGTTAAAAAGTTACAGAATAGGCCTACAGGTCTTAAAGTGAACTTATCCCAAATTTTGTGTGAGAGGTACATGAAGGAGTGGGCAAATATAGACCCTATTTGAACCTGACCTAAACCTGGTAGATATATGAGGCGCTCAGCGCCAAAACGCCTAACCCACAATGAAATGCTTCTGAGAAAAACGAAGTTGTAAGAAAACAAGTTTTTAAAATATATTTTTATTTTTTTTATTAATCATAAATGCATATTAGTTATGATATTTGTTTTAGGTTAATCATTAGGTATTATTTTTGTGTTTATGACCTTATTATTATGTATTCAATAATAGTGGTTTCCACTGGGCTGATTAGGTCAATTGTTCGATGGAATAAATAAAACTAATTTATTTCATGATCAACTCAACGTTTCGTTGGCCTTTTTCCAACTTCATCAGGAGTTTTTATTTGAAAATCCTACGACAAGAATACATCATTTTTATTGCACAATTTTGGAATTTTTAGGTTTTTATCTTTTACTTACAATTAGTTTATTGTAACATGATTATTAATTATGTTCATTTTTATAAAAATAAAAAAAAAAACTGGACTTCACAAGACAGATATTTGTATAATTTAAAAAATAATCAATAATAATGTATATAATTATTTACATAGATAAATACTAGTTTACATAGATAAATACTGTATTAAACAGTTAATAAAAAAATAATGTGGCTTAGGCCGTTTTGGCATCCGTTTAAAAAAGGGTTAGGCTATTTTGTCTCTATTTATTAAAACAATAAAAGTTCTTCAGATGAGTAATAAAAATAACTGTGAGTGTTTTAATTTATAAATAATAATTATTGGTCTTCTTCCTGGATATCTTCATCTTCGGCTCTCGAATTTATTTTTAAATTATTATAAAATGCATGATTTATAGGTGGTATGAACTCTTTGAGTTTCTGTAAATCCTTAAACTTTGCAGATTCAATGAAGCCAATTCAAAATGTATGTACTTGCTGGAGCAACATTTATGTCTTTTGAATATTTGTATTGAATTATAAATGACTTCGCATTTTGAAATCGAAGCCACTGAATCATAAGCTATTCAACTTTTGAAGTCTTGTCTTCGGAGATATTTCTGCTTGATACTAGTTTCTCAGTTAAGGATATGCTTTTTATATCAACTGTCGTCATCTTTACCAAGTGAATTGGTTCCCTTTTTTGCCATGAGGATTACACGATCCCAATCATCAGTCGTAAAAATGTCCTTATATTTTTTTTCTTTTCAATGAGACCAAAATCTTGATCGCATGGTAGGAATGACTGGCCAGACACTAAAAATTTGTGGTCTATCTGTTCCACTGAGAAGGTCGAATTATTGAGCATTTATGTGCAAATAGTGTTCATTCTTATGCTACGGTTTTGGCCACCACATTGATCGCTTTACGTTATTAACTTCTTACATTTTACATTGGCTTTTACGCAATGCATAACACAGACCCTATTTCCTGTGGGTCACGTGAATCTATTCCCGTAACATGCGTTTTTGGGCTAACCCACACGTATTTTTTATTTCTAATATTCGATTTGGCCTATGTGGTTTAGGCCATTTTGGCGTCCATATTTTTTCAAACTTTCAGTAAAGGACTTCCGAACTTTTGTTGGGGAGGTACCGGAAGAATGGACCGATATACCCCATCTCCGAACTTAAACTAAGTTTGTACAAAATATTACGAAAGCCAAATAAATATTCTGAACTAAAACGGAATAATTATTATCTTTCCTGTCCACAATTTTGTGCGGAGATATTTTGTGACCACTGATAACTAAAAAAACGTATATGGGGCTATATCAAAGTGTGGACCTATGTTTTTGGTGGAGAAGTTTTGTGACCACTAGGAACCTCAAACATCGAATTGCGGATACTTGGGTAAAAATTTTTAGCTAAAATCCAAAAAACCGAAAATCGGGAGGCACCGTTATGTGGGGGCTATACCAAAACATGGACCTATGTTGACAATTTATATAGAGTGGCTATACAAAATATGTACTTATGTTGACAGTTTTTGGTGGATATGTGACCACTGGGAACCTCAAACGTCGACGTACAAATAGTTGGGTCGAAAATTATAGCTAAAATCTTCAAAATATTGAAAATCGGGAGGTACTGTTATATAGTACCTCCTATATTGACAGTTTTTAGTAGAGATGTTTTGTGATCACTGGGAACCACAAACGTGAAATTACAGGTAGTTTGGTAAAAAATGTAGCTATAATCCGAAAATACCGACAGTTTCCGAGAGTTTTTGATCGGAAATCGTCAAAAAAAAAAATCGTCAAATCGTCAACAAAATTTGGGAAATCGCCAAAAACCTTCAAAAATCGTCAACATAGTCAAAAACTAGGTTTGGTTATCGCTTAATGTGAATTTTTCGCTTATAGTTATGACAATGAGACTGACTACATAAGATATACAACCCACAGCAGTAAAAGCTTTGTTCCTTTACATTTTTAATTGTAAAAGTTGTAAAAGATAAAACTGTCAAATAATCGTCAACCAATGTCGAAAAATCAGTTTCATAATTTGTTAACCGAAGAAATTTGTCTGGTAACCTGTGGTAGAAGAGAACGCCATTTTTGTTCTCTCTCTATATCTCTCTCTCTTTAAAATTGCTTCCAGTTTTACCATTTTTTTGCGGTTAAAAATGGTAAAAATAGTAACGTCAGGCAAGTAAAGGAACACAACTACAGCTTAATCAATCTTACTTAAATACCGCCTAAAAAGCTTTCACCAGATGAGAGTTTCCTCTATAGCTGTCGAGTTTGCAAGAATACAGCGAAGTAAATACACTGTCAGTTTAGACGATTTCCATCAATTAACAATCCCAAACGAAATTTTTCAACTGATAAATTTCGAATGTGAGCCAAAAAAGTTCAAACTACCGGTATTCCATATATGTAACTAATTATATCCAATCTGGCTGAAAATTACTAAGAACACTAATAAAGTTCATAAAATCGAGTTTACAACATTGTTTTCTTTAAACTTTTTCGTTAAATTTTGGTTAAATAATAGTTATCCTAATTTATTTCATGCAATTTTGGCTAAAGTGAAAAATCGTCATTTCAGGGCACAAAATCGTCAAATCGTCATTTTCCAATTTTGGGCCAAAAAATTGTCAAAATGACGATAAATCGTCAAATTCGGCAACACAATGGCTATACCATAAAGTGATCCGATATAGCCCATCTTCGAAATTGTCCTGCCTATGGAAAAAAATACACTAGGGTGCAAAAATATAGCGCTCTACCTCAATTATTGCGAACGCTAGAGTGATTACAACAAACGGATAGAGGGGCATGGCTAGATCGTCTTAGAATTTTATTCTGATCAAGAATATATATACTGTATAGGGTCGGAAATGTATATTTCAATGCGTTACAAACAGAAAAACAAATTTAATATACCCTCCATACTATGGTGGAGGGTATAAAAATAGTTGATTCTTGCAGGATCTGAAACAGTGTAAACTTGAACTTTTGTGGTGCAGGTACCAGAAGGAGTCAACCGATATGGCCCATATTCATACTTGATTTACGTGTGGAGAGTTATAGTGCGCACCAACCACACAGACAAATTGTCGGAGAGGACAATATCGACCTTAAATTGTCTGAAACGGATTTCGCACAATCACACTTTGGGCCCAAAACCATTATTTCGATGAGGCACATTTGTTATCGTATCAATTCGATAACTTCGCAAGTAAAAAGTACTTGCAAAAACTTTTTCTCTCAACTCGCTCTCTTGTACTGAACAAGTTTGTTATAAGCATTTTTTAAAGTTTATACAAATTTGTACAAATTTTTGAGTTATCGTACAGAACTAATGTCTGTATACCTTCATAAGCCAAAAGGCTGAGGCTATAAATATTTACCCTCCAAATAACAACAGTACTGAACAAGATTATTATCAGCATTTTAAAAAGTTTATACAAATTTTTGAGTTATCGTACAGACCTAATGTCTGTATACTTTCATAAGCCAAAAAGGTTAAGGCTATAAATATTTACCTTCTAAATAACAACAGTTTTCCACTGCTAAAATATAATTGGGAAAAGAAAATAGTCTGAAATAGTTATGTCCACGTTTTATTTATTTCCTGTCACAAATCCCTGAAGGTCACAGAATTACAAGTACTCAAACCTCCCGACAAAACAAATCCGACGAATGTTTTGTATGTTTTTCGCCCATAAACCTCTAACATTTAAATTTTATCAGATTTTTCGTAGATTTTTGCACACCAATTTAGTGAGTAATTGTCTCACTGGACCACTTTGTTGTATACCGGGTGTCACGGAGGGTAACTCTGAAATGGATCCTATTTTTTGGACAGTTATCACTGATTTTATATCTAAGATAAGTATTTGAACATGTTCTGTTCCATGCTTTCTTCCTTTCATACTCATGAATGAATTTAATATTTGCAAAAAAAACCCTTAATTCATTGTGCCTTGCATTCCCTCCTCGCTTCTCTCATCGCTCTGGCCGACTCTTCAGCAATCCCTCTGCCTCTCATTGATTGCAATTGATTAACACAGTGTGAATTTTTATGTTGGTTACAACTTCCTTTAAACGTTATCGTTGATTTCGGATCTACGTTTGGAATTTTTCGCTTACCTAATGTCACCTGATATTATTGCACCAACAATGCATAATATCCTTTTGCAAGGACCTTTGACATTTAGTTTAGCTCTTTTTAATCAGACTAATTATTGCGCATGTAAATCATATCAAGATTGTAAAGGATCAACGAGGAAGGGAATGTTTCCTCTCTTGCTTTTTGTTTGCCATTCTCTGTTTTGTACAAGTGAGAGATAAGGATTGATTAAAAAAGTATTAGTAACAGGATGTCCTTTAATATCCTGTAAAGTATCACTTCTTTTTACGGCAATTGTTGGCTGATGTTTTGTAAACTTTAAGGATTACAATATCCTTACAGCACGTTTTGAATTGTTTATCTATGAACACAACAAAGGTGTTGTTACACAGTATACCGCGTTTGTCTTAAAAAGGACATCACTTGTAATAGGATCTTATTACAAGTTTGCGATTTATATGATAAAATGACAAAAAATATATATTGCAAAAAGATACACTTGATGATCCTCGATAAGGTGTTCCAAAAGAAGACAACAAGTTGTTTTCTTTTATAGAAGTAATGACGATTCGTATATGGAAGATGATCTAGCAAGGCGAATGTTAAGGTTCACCTTTCATTTGCCGTTTCATTCATAAATGGCAATGGTATCCATTATCATCTTCATCCCTACCTTTTTGCACAAAAAGTTTGCTGCCCCAGCTATACTTAGGATTTCTGTTTCTCCTTTCAATTGCTCATTCTCTAGCATTTTCTCTCCAATTTACTATTAAATTTTAATTCCATGTCTACAATGACCCTAATTGCATGATGAGCCCTCTAAACCCCCTTTGCAAACCTTGTTTCTTCTTCCTTAGACATCGACGTTGACAAGTCCCTGAAAGGTTTCTTTGACCCCCAAACCAAACAGTTTTTTTTTTACTTTTTTTTACCTTTATCTCACAAAATGTGTGCCTATAAGTGAAAGTGTATTTTAAGTAGTCTTCTTTTTATTCTACTACTTCTAGTAATCAATTGTTCAAATTACTTCCACTTACATGTGTCCAGACGTACGGGACATTATTTTTAGACCTTTTTTGCAAACAACAGTATAAGGAATGGGTGAAAGAGTTAAAAAAAGGGTTAAACATCAAACCTATGTTAATCAGCCTGTAAAAGTCAAATAAACAATGAAAAGCTTTATTGAAATTGCACTCTAACCTCCAACTCCCCTCTCCATTCGCAAAATAATTGAAACAAAATATCAACTCGACGAGCTAACAAAAAAAAAGAAAACATAAAAAGGTTAACAATAATTGTGGGGATTGAAGTCGTCGTTATTTTTTTTTTTTTTTTTTTTTGTTTTTGTATTTGTATATCCTTTTTTCACGTGTTTATTTTTGTTTCGTTAGCAAAAAATTGTTATTTGTTTTTAAAATATCAAATAACACCTTCAAATAACAATGGTAGCAATTGTGAAAATTATTGAAATGGTAAATTTTCATACAAATTGCCAAATACGAGTGTTGGTGTAGAAGTATTACCTTAACACTGCTATCATACAGTTGATCTCAGTGCTAGAGGATCGTCTGAAAAGCGGAGTAGGAAATGGAATAAAACCTTGTGGAATATATTTACCAATACATGCCGTACAACCAATGTGCCGGCTCAAGACCACCGATAACTATTTCCAAAGTAAAAAAGTATCAGTCTCATTTCCAAGAGATATGTATTTCCCCCGGTATGTGACATAATGAAAAATAGGTAACATTGTATGGGTTGTTTTTCCAAAGCATTACTATTGTAATGAGTACTGCAAGAACTATCGAGAACAGGTCTCAACCTGGTCTTTAGACCAGCGATAGGCGGCGGGCGCTTAGTGAGAGCAAGTGAGCGTAAATCTTACTTAGTTAGCTGGCCCATTACAGAACATTTGTTCCATAGACCGAACTAAGACAAGATCTCCATTCCTCTCTGTTTTTCGCTTCGCTTTTTGGAATACCGCGCCTTTTCATTTCTTCATCCACTTGTATGCTCCATCGAAGCTTAGGCCTGCCGATTCTGCGTGCACCGCCATGTGGCATGTATTCATACGCCTTTTTAGCGGGTTCATCATCGCTCATTCTTATGATATGGCCTAGCCAATGCAATCGTTGCATCTCGATACGTTTAACTATATTCATGTCTTTGTATAGCTGATATAGCTCGTGGTTCATACGACGCACAATGGTTCAAGAACCGATGTTCCTGGCCAAAAATCAAAATTTTGTTTTGTCATGGTTATTATATTTCTATATGGGATTCGATAGTAAACATATTGAAACTAAGGAAACCAAAAAATTAGGTCAAAATATTGGAAGATGTGGGCGTGGGATGCCCCTAAAGACGAACTTTTTCCCCATGTTTGAAAAATACGTAATTTTTGCAAACTTCTGGAGAAAGAAATAGCAATTTCTCGGAAACTATAACAGATATTGCGTTCATTGTTTTTTGTTAGGTACGTACGATTGTGGACTTTAAATATAAATTAAACAAATTACGTTAGCCTTTACACAACATGAGCTATTTTATTTTTCCGCAGGTACTAAATTTTATGAAATTCAAAATTTAGTGGACTACAACTTTTGTGGAATAACATGAAACAATGTTCTGTTTTCACAGAAAGATGCCCGAGAGTCTCCTCTTTCAGCTCATATATACTTTCTTTCCCGTCCCGTTCCGTCCGTTTAACACTTTTTTAAAATTATAGAAATTACATGGATAAAAATGTTTGCTTTCCATACCATTTCCCATATGAATTACAGCTTTTTTACACAAATTAAATTTTTTGTAGTATATGAGTTTTTATATGAGTTATATAAGATTTATGAAAACCCAAGTAGTATTTTTTTTTAATTTTTGAAAAAAATTTGTTTTTTTTTTGAAAATTTTTTGATAAAAAAATTTAAAAATTTTTTTTAGATTTCTTTTATTTTTTTGGCACTTTTATAGCTTTTTATTGGCGTTCGACCATCTTTAATATATAAGAAGATATAAAAAAAACACAAAAACACTTATATTTTGATGAAAAATAGTACAAAAATTCAAATATTCAACTTTGACCTTGAATTCCTCTGCAATTACCACACCGAATTTGACCGCTTATAATTCACCGGAAAGCTGATTGTGTTATCTGTCTAACAAAAAAAAAAAAAAAACAATTGTGAAAATATCTCTATCCGTTCAAAAGATACAGAATTTTGACCAGGAAAAAACGATTCTGAACCACTGTGCGACGTCGATATTCACCGTCAACGCAAATCGGCCCGTAGATCTTTCGAAGAATTGTCCTCTCAAACACACCAAGCACTGCCTTATCTGCTTGTGCAAGACGTAGGGGATGGAAGATACCAAGGAACGGTCCTGACCGGTTTTAACATGACAAAGCCCAGGATTTATGTTGGTCCCTCCTTCATCTCAAGTGGACACTGACCTCAACGCGGTGTCACCTGGGGAACTGCCTTTAGCACTCGTTAAAGGTAGCGAGCTAACATGTGCCGCGCGTTCACCCATAAGAACGTTAAAAACTTGGGTTTGGGGGTCGGGTTAGTAACCCTCCCCTAGAAAAACAGCCTACTATGAAAAACGAAAGAAAAAGAAAGAAGAAAAATGTTTGTTTGTTTGTATGAAATTTATGGACTCAAAAACCGCTGAACCGATCTTGCTGAAATTTTCCGGGTATATTACTATTCGCTCTGATCCTGGGATATAGCATCAGAATCGTAGGTACCTCTAAAATATGTAAACTTTGTATGAACTTTGTGAAGGAGGTTGCGAAAGAAGTGCACCGATATAGTCCATCTTCCAATTTGATATAAGTTTGCAATTAATTTACGATGTGCAAAGATCGGACCAAATTCAGAACTCCATTTGTAAGTCATTTTAGTTGGTGGGTCTTTACAGTTGTAGGGTAATTATACTGTATTATTATGAGTCGTGAGGACTACCTGCTGGAACAAATTCAGTTTCAAAATTTTTTGAAAATTTGTGTGGGAGGTACACGAAGTTGTGGACCGATACAGTCCAACTATAAAAATGATTTAAGTATGCAAGAAATATTACGATGCAAAAATGATGGACCATTGTCAATCACTGCTTTCGAAAGCTAACGTGCCCATCAGACACTCTAGTTGGTCACCGTGGATTTTATGGAACTTTTGGACCAAAATGTCAGGAAGCATGAGCTTGGATGAAAACCTGTTATGAGGGAGGTGTCCGAAGAGGTTTTCCTTCTTGGAACTTGATGTACGCTTGGAAGAAATATTACGATATAAAAATTTCGGTTAAATCGGATACTCAATTCGTAAGTTTACGTGATCATCAACCATTAGAGTAATCTAGAACTTTTGGAACAATATCTCAAGAAGCTTAAACTTGCCCCGAAAAAAATTACCGTCGAGAAAGGGGCTGTGAACACAGCCTGCTGCAAAAATTTCGTGACGATCCGAGAGTCCATATTCGAAGCTGCTTCTATACATTGAAGAAATATTGCTATGTGCAAAGTTTTGACCCAATCGGTTACCCCCTTCGATAGTTCTTATGCGCACCATTTTAACTAAAAATTTTGAACTTTTGTGGGTAAAATACCCAAAGAAGTGGAACGTATGACCCATCATCGAACTTCATCAAAGTTTGGACAAATATTACAAAACTTTGTGGGTGAGGTACCCTAAGCAGGGTCCGATGTATATGCCTTAAAGAAATATTACGATGTTCAAAGTTTGGACCCAATTGGTAACTTAATTCGATAGTTCTCGCGCGCACCATTTTAACTAAAAATGTTAAGGGGTACCTAAAGGAAAGAACAGTGTTACCCATATTCCAACTTCATCTAAGTTTGGACAAATATTACGAATCGGTTGATCCGTGCGAGGGTTAATATGTGCATTAGCAGGCAGACTAAATCGACTCCAAAGTGTCTGAAACGGATGTCGTCCAAAAATCAAACTGGCAGGAAAAATATCGTTGGGATTATGGTCGGTTCAGTCAAAGTTCAGCCAAATGAGACTGACTGATTTCGTAGCGGTAAAATTCATTACTGTAAGCATCACCAGATTAACACGAGTCCCCAGATGATAATACCAGAAATCAGATAAATCAAATTGTGGCAGATGAAAGACACTCTTCTAGTTAGATGTCCGACCGATTGGAGCAGCGAACTTCGATTCGAACCATTTCCTTGCAGCAGCCAAGATACGCATTCGTATTAATGTTGCGGCAAAAGTACGAGCTGGGTGTCTAAAAGCTGCAAACACAATAGATATCACAAGCCTACTACGCTCTACTTACCCACATGCTTGAAGATGGTACTCCTTGTCCAGACATTAAAGAAGCGCAATGACAAACAATAACCACTCTCTTCAAGCTGCCGCAAAATATATACTCCGTTACCAAAATCCCCCACATAAGAGTCTTAAGGCTACTGAAGAAAAGAACGCGACATATAAAGCAACCTTGTAATCAGTAGCAATGCGAAGAAAGAGCAGGAAAAATATGGGCGTGAGAAACTCCAGATGTTCAGAAGTCAGAATGAAATCCGAAAATTTTACACCAGACAGAAGGACATGGTGCAGGCACATTCCCCTGCAAAAAAATGGTGAAGGGAACCTGATAACTGATACAGAAGGCTCAACGAGGATCTGGAAGAATCATTTAATCAAGCTTTTGATATTGAAAATGGGCCGCAATGAATTTACTCTACAACCAATCCTAAACGACAGCATTGAGTGTTTTCCACCTAGCCAAAGTCAGCAATTAATCGGCTGAAGAACAATAAGTTAGCAGGAGCTGATAGGATGTCTGCCGAACTGTTCAAGATCAGTGGCAACATATTGTTAAGGATCATGCATCAGCTACTAACACTGTGTAACACGAAAAGAATTTATCATATTCTGACAACGCAAAGTAATAGAAGACCAAAAAAGGATAAGACACATGTGTCGACATTTTCCTCTTCACTTACACTTTCGCGGTTGTTGCACCCAAAAATTCTTGACGACTTGTTGCCAAAAGGGATCAATTTTTTTAAGGATTTTTATTTCGGAGGCAAAGTTGTAGCTCTTATGATAAAGAACAAAAATTGTGAATACATAAAATCCAACCAACTTCATCTTCAAGGTCAAAATAGTTACAATAAAAATTATAAAATGTTTGAACAAAGTCAAAGGGCGGGACCGACTTTATAATTTGGCGAATTTTTTTCTAAACCAAAATGAGTTACTTTTTTAAATCAAAATGTCTTTCCAACGCCGACATGAAATTGACCTAAAATATATATGGGAGCTACATATGTATATCCAAATCAAACCGTTTTCAAAATTATTTCGCAAACTTATTTCTAAACCAAATTTCGTCACATTTTCTAAATTTCATCAAAATTGGACATATGCAAACATATGCAGACATATGCAACGTGTAGTATGCTTAAAATACCTCGAATCGGCCGAAAATATATGTTGGAGCTACATATATCCAAATCTGAACCGATTTAAATGTAATATGGTAAAGTTATTTCTAGTCCAAATTCGGTAACATTTTCCTAATAACATAAAAATTGCACAGAATTTGCGTTTATTGTGCCCGCAAATTGTTCGAACATATGTACATATAAGGCCGCTATATCCAAATCTGAACCGTTTTCAGTACAATTTGGAAAACTTTTCTCTAGACCAAATTGCATCAGACAATTAAATTTCATCAAAATTGGAAATGCAAAGCGTGATTGGTCAACAAAATTCCTCAAATTGGACGAACATATATATGGGGGTTCCCACCAAAAGCAATAGCATTCATCCGATGGCTAAACAGGATCTTCCCCAATTTCCAACTGAATCGGAGAACGGACATGCATAAATCGACTCAGATAGTAATTTTATGTACATTTGAACACATATTCTTTAAAAGGAACTATGGGTATACCTCTTTTCCTTTTGCTTAATACATATGTACATAAATCAGGATAAAATTCTAAGTCGATGTCCGTCCACAATAATTGAGTTAGAAAGCTATGATTTTGCACCCGCTTGCCTTTTCGCCATAGGCTGGTAAAGTTCGATGGGCTATATCGTTCCCGCAGAACGTTTTGGTAACAAACAGTACCTCCCGATTTTAGGTATTTTGGGGACTTTAGCTGCATTTTTATCCGAACTAGCTTCAATTTGGCATTTGAGGTTCCCAGTGGTCACACAACTTCTCTTCCAAAAATGATCAAAATAGATCCATGTTTTGGTATATACCCCATATAACGGTACCTCTCGATTATGTGTTTTATGGAAATAAGCTACATTTGTTGACCGAACTATCTGCAATTTGGCATTGGAGGTTCCAGTAGCGCGGTACCTCGCGATTTGAGGTGATTGAGGAGTTTAGCTACATTTCTTAACCAAAAATAACTGTGATTTGAAAGTGAAGTTATCAGTGATCACAAAAGTTCTGCACTTAAAATAGGTTCACGTTTTGGTATAGCAGCCATAACCGGTACCCCTGATTTTTAGTGTTTTTAGGCGCTAAGCTACATTTATTGACCGAACTATCTGTAATTTGACATTTATGGTTCTCAGTCATCAGAAAACTTCTGCAACAAATATTGTCAACACGGGTCCACACATATAACGGTAACTCCCGATTTTCGGTATTTTGAGGGTTTTAGCTACATTTTTTGACGGAACTAAACGTAATTTGACATTTGAGGTTCCCTGCAGTCACAAAACTTCTTTCCCAAAAATTTTCAATATAGGTCCACGTGTTGGTATAGACCCCATATGACGGTAACTCCCGATGTTTAGTATTTTGAGGGGTTTAGCTACATTGTTTGACGCAACTACTCGTAATTTCACATTTGCAGTCTGCAGGGAGTCTAAAAACTTCTTCCCTAAAATTGTCAATATGGGTCCACGTTTTAGTATAGGCCTCATTTAACGGTACCTCCCGATTTTCGGTATTACAGAACTATCCGTATTTCTACATTTAAGGTCCTCTGCAGTCACGAAATATCTCCACAAAATTTGTTCAATATAAATCCTTGTTTTGGTGCAGACCGCATATAACGATACCTCCGGGTTTTGATGAATTTAGCTATACAAGGGAAATTAGAAAAGTTTGCGGCCAAGGCAACATGTAGTGTTACCAGAATGAATTTGACATTTTTTAGAATGGGTGACAGTTTATGGTCTAAACGTACTAGGGACAGCTTGGCATACGATCATGTGTTGTGTTGTTTACAGTGACTTGAAAAAATCACTTTGAGAAAAAATATGGAATTTAATTTGGAACAATTTCGTCCGATCAACGTTTTCACAACTTTAGACGTGCATAATCACGGCAAGAGTACATCGATCAAATTAAATATTTGTATATCGGTAATGGACCATCCTATAGCACTATGAAAAACTGGTTTAATGAAGTCAATCGTTGCCGACACTGGCTAACAACGAAAGTCCTGAGGGTCGTACAAAAACAGCCCTCGTGCCAGAAAACAAAATTAAGCCGTGCGTGAACGGATAATGCAAGATCGTCATGTTACATACCGAAAAATAGAGGGACCTTTGGGCATTTCTTTCACCAACTAACATTCGAAATTGCATGAACACCAGGCCGCAAAAATGGGTTTTTCTCATTAGATCCGGCAAAATTTGACAAGCGCTCAAAAAGGGCTCTTCTGGATTGGTGCAAAGAAGTTGTGAATCAAAACGATCGCGGTGCTTCAACCGACGTTTATAAGATCGTTACTGACGGCGAATTTTGGATTTATGCTTAGGAACCCGAAACAAAACAGGAATCAACCTTTTAGGTCTTCGAAATCGAACCAAATCCAACGATAGTTGTTCATGTAAGAAGAACTTTGATGCAAATGGTCATCTATGTCTTAGGAAAAACTGGCCGTGTGGCGACTATACGGCTTGAAAAATATAGGACGGTTAATTCTGAGTGGTACACTACAATTTGTTTGCCTGATATCTCCTGAGAAATTGGAAAAACGAACAAGGGAAGACGAATCATTCTGCACCATATCATTGCGAGCTGTAAAACATCGATTCAAACAATCGCGTGTTTGACCGGACAAAACGTGGAATTGATGGGTCATCCGCCGTACAGGCCTGACTGGGGATGCGATGATTTCATTTGATTCCAGCACATCAAGAAAAAAGGCGGGGTAAACGATTTTTGTCGCCAGAATATGCTGTAAAAGCATTCAAAATCATGTTTTATTGGTGTTTATTCAAGTCACTGTAAACAACAAAAGACATGGTCGTATGTCAAACTGTCCTGAATATGTTTAGGCAAAAAACTGTCAAACTTTCCAAAAAAATGTCAAATGGCGTCTGGCTACACAACGTGTTGCCTAGGCCGCAAACTTTTCTAGTTCCCCTCGTATTTGTTAACCGAACAATCGTTAATTTGACATTTGAGGTTCTAAGTGGTCACCATACTTCTCTACCAAAATTTCGCATTTTTTGCAATCCCGCGATGGCCGGTCCTATGCACCGGATTGACTTGGAGGAATCTTCGACCAGGGGCCGTCACCTCAACAATTATGTGTTTCTGTTCGCGTATTTTTTCACCATGGGAGCGGCAATTTATCCCTGAATGCCTGCTCCGAGCTCTTCTGGATCTGTTCCGTTTGCCAGATCCGCATCCACCACATGTCAACAATGGTGAGATGTAATGGGTGCATTTTCGTGGGTGCTCTGGCCTTAGTAGCACCCGGGATTACAGCGACAGGTATGTTGCTGCTTGCTGCGTCAGCACATCACCCAGTGCGTCTTCTACGTCGTCGTCTGACTCTTCGTCGTCGTCGGAATACGAGACGCCCCCGCAGTCTCCCCAACAACAACAACAAATGCAGAATCTGTTGTTGTTCAACGGCCCGGAAATGCATCATTCCTGCAATTCAATTGCAACGGTCTCCGCAATAAGGTCAGTGAAATTGTGGACTTTATGAGTCGGAAAAACATCATGGTCGCCGCGATCCAGGAAAAGAAGGATGACAGAACGGCTGTTACTATTAACGGCGTGACAGTAACTGACAAAAAGAGGTGCGCGTGTTATTTTAACCGGCAGTTCATAGAGCACCCCGAGAGTGATAGGGCGAAGAAAAGTGTGCTACGCCGTATAAGAAGAGCTCATCCAGCCGAGGAGGCACCACCACAATTTACGATGAGCGATGTTGCAGATGCCATCCGAAAAAAAAAATTCGGTACGAATTAAAACGCAAAATTATTCATTGAAGCATATGTTGGCAGCACTATTGATATCGGTAAGTCCAACCTACAGGTTTATTTTAGTTGTTAACTTACCGTAAATATGCGGTAAAGCAAACGTTATTGACCCTTAAACTTCCTTAAACTTTCCACTTACCGAAGATTTCGGTAATTCTGTCGCTAACTAGGTACAGAAACCACGTTGGTCCCAAGACTCATATTAAGAACTCTAAAAAAGTTGATAATATGAACCTCTCTATATTTTCCTGCCGAACTTCGTATAATTTATTTTGAGAAGTACAAAAAAACTCTACAATATTTATTTGTAAATAAAATGTCAAGCAAATGACATTGAGAAGGTATTACCAGCACACGATGCAAAAAGGGGGTCTTCACTCGACAAGGGCTAATTGTTAAAGTAAGTTGGCTAACACCATTCACCCCTACCTTTCCATTATCAACGACGACTAGCTGATGTGGTGACAAAAAGAAGCTATGTAATTACATACAATTAACAAGAGGTCATTATTTACACAGGTCACATCAATTCGGTGGCGTTGTTATTTTCGGGTCGCAAAAAAGTCGGCGAAATATTTTTTAATGCTAATGAAAAAAATCAATATTGTTGCAAGGATAATAAAGTGTCAACGTTACTGTGTTGTGTTTGTTCAGACGGTAATAGTAACGGTAAAGAAACCACCACTCTCATTGCCGCCGTTTTTTTTTCAGTTTTCCTTAAATAAAGGACATTTAACCCTTATTAATGAGATGTGTACGCTTGTTGTGTTCACACGTCTATTTGACGTGTAGAAGTCAATGAAATGTAATTTTAAAAATCATGGATGGATGGTTGGATGAATGTCCTGGCCTAGTAGGACATTCAAATTGAACATTTTGTTTCAACATCAACAACAATAATTATAAAATGAGAAAAACGAACTGTTTTATTGAAGCTTTTCACACTTTACCAAATCGAGAAAAGGATTTCATGTGCCGCTCTGAGGCCACCGTTGTGATGAGTCCCGGTGCTTGGTGCTAATGAATGCCTGCTGAGTCAATATAAAATGTTGACAAAACACAAATCAAACTTACGATGTTGATGACGACGAATTCATATGGCTCTTAACGAAATTATTGCAACGCCTGGCTTGCTTAGCAACGAGTCCAGAAGACTCACAGCGAGAGAGAGAGACGGAGCGAACATTATTGGTAAGCTGTAAAAGGAAACTATTTAACAAACAATGATTGGCAACAAACAAAAGTAACATACGCGCTCAAATTAAATTTCAACAAAATTTTAAATTGTCCTAGGACAATGGGAAAAGGGCACTCGCTGCTCCTCAGCATGTTGTCTGCCCATAAGGTTTCAGCCAGAAAGGCTTTTTTCATGAAACGGAACTGAATTTCAATTCATTGCCGCCGCTGCTTTTTATTGTGTTGTGTTGCCTCAAGAATGTGTAACATTGAGTTTTTTTCAGGGATTCGGCTGGGGTTCCAGCTTGGGTTTTGTTTGTACGCTTGTGGAAAGCATTCCATTTGGTTCTTGTTTTTGCTTGCAAAAAATCCCAACATTGAATGAAATAAAAAAGAACGCAAGGAAACCAAATCAGCCGCGTTGTGGGCTTGTGAACCCGGCCACAATTTTGGGCTACCAAAAAGCAACCCCGAATAACAATAACACACGCACCACACAGAGGACACTTGATAACATGACCCCATGAATTCAATACAACCAGCCAGCAAGATCCATTGTCTTGTGTGTCCGAGTACAAAGAGGAAAAAACGTTGTCATGGAAAGTGTAGTTGTAGCCAGCAAAGGCGTTACAGTGGGTTGGAGGTTCAAAGGTATTTTAAGCTATGTTCCATAAAATGCAAGAAGGTACAATTTTCTATGGATTCCAAACTTTGTCAAAAAGGCGTTGCCGAATTAAAAAAGTTAGCAGAAGTTTACCTCTCTTTAAACTCTTAAATGGCGCCCAAACAAATTTCTCTGAGCAAAAACTAGGTTTTGGTCCTTTTGGTTCGAGATTGAACCCTATAGGCAAAATTTGAAGTTTTGTCAATACAAAATAAAAAATTCTAAAATTCCTACGTCATGATTATTGATGTATATTTCATTCTTAAAAGTTTTTTGCTAACCACAGTGCTTTGGCATGTACATGAATAGCGACATGAGGCAGGTAGCGGCCGAAAAGAAATAAAATTGACACAAAAAATATAAATTAATTCAAATGCAATTATATGGTCCTCTGTTTGTCAAATTGAATTGAATGGAATGGACACCATCAACATAACCATCAGCACCACCACCATCATCATGGATGCGAGCAAATCATCATCTCCATCTTTACCACCAATATTGGGACACCATGTCGCTTTATTTTTACCTCATTGAATTCATTTGCAAAACACGGCTGGCATTTCTTCAGCAAGTTTAAGACAAAAGAAAACGTATCCTGTAGTTGAAGAGAATTGTAACACTACGAAACAATGAGCGTAGAAACGCCACGGTATCCTTGGGTTTCCGTTTTTGTGTGAAATAAACAAAATCAAATGGAAAGTTAATCTTTTCTATTGGCAGGGGGGCAAAGGTAACAAGATTCAATTATGAGCAGGGTTAAAGAGAGGGGTAAATACATAAATTCAACTATAACAGTAACAGTTTGTTTGGTATACGTTCAATAAATCCCTAGCTAATAGCAATTAATCCCGGGATAATCCATTGACAGGGTAATAAGAATTGAATTCGGGTTAAGGCTTTATTTCATATGGAAAATAAATGAAGGTGTCGAGGAATAAAATACAAAGATTTAATGAGCTACTTTCACCTTCGAACTGTGCTAAAGTATACAAAACAAAAACTGGAACTAACATTTGGCCCTGCTCAAAAAAATTGCAAATGAAAAAATTTGTTTCAAAATGTGAGAAGATTCTTTTGTTTCCGTTATTTGATACCAAGCAACGGCCCTGATCGGCTTTAACATAACAAAATTCAGGACTTATCTTGGTTCCTCGTTCATCTCAAGTGGGTACACATAGGAAGCTGTCTTTAACACTCGTTAAAGTTAGTGAGCTAACATGTGCCACGCGTTCATCCATAAGAACTTAATAAGCCCTCCAAAAAACATCGCACTCTAAAGATGACAACCCCGCAAACTTCTAAGGACAGTGATTTGAAAATCTGCACCTGGAATGTTTGGACTCTTTATAAAGAAGGTGCAGATGCAGATGTACTTGTAAAGTACAAGGCCGATATAACTGTCATACAGGAAATACGATGGATTGGGAAAGGCGTCACAACAACACCTTAATGCATTAGTTTGGTTGTGGATTTGTAGTTAGTCGGAGGTTAAAACATATCGCTCATTTACTCAAAGAGTGGCATAACTCAAAAAATGCGTTTTCTGAGTTAGCAATTTCTATTTTCTATTTCTACGACTTCTGCTTTATCTTGTGTCAAATTTTCATGCTGATACCTCTAAAACTCGACGAGTTACAGCTGATTTACTACGAGTATCGCATAATTCAACACAAAAGTTTTTGGAGTTTATAAAGCAATAAAACACTTCACATCATGCTTGATCTTGCACAGAAATTTAACACTGATATCTGTCTAGGTGTTTGCAAAATATGGTCCACGTAGTTATTTTGTTTTTTGTGTAAAAATTTTTTTAAGTTGGGAAGTCAAATTTCAATCGCCAACTTAAAACGCATTTTTCTCGAAACTCGATTTTTAGAAATGTGTCACTCTTTGAGTAAATGAGCGATATGGTCTTCAGCTTCACCTTGATGAATGTAAGACTTGCTAGAATTCGGCTATAAGCTAAATTCTTCGACGTCTGCTATATCTGCGATCATGCTCCAACTGAAGACTAGGGCGAACAGACCAATGATATATTTTAAGAGCGCTGAGAAGAATATACAACCGTTGCCATGCCCATGATCTTAAAATATTTCGAATTTAATGCGAAAATTGGAAAGGAGAATATCTCTAACACAACAGCCGTGAAATTTAGTCTCCACAGTGAAACATCTTACAATGAAATGAGGCTGATAGACTTCGCATCAGCAAAAAACATGGTAGTTAGCAGTACCAAATTTAATCATCTGGATATTCATAAGGACACCCCACTGTCTCCAAACACAAAAGAAACAAGAAATCAAATTGATCACGTTGTGATAGATGGAAGATATTCATCGAGCGTGTTGGATGTACGATCGTTACGAGGAGCAAACATCGACCTCTAAACGTAGCAAATAAAGTACGAACAAAAACAACACGGAAGTTGGACATCGATAACCTGCAATAGCCACTGAATATTCCCCTCAATTGGCACTCCTCGTTCCCCTAACATATCAGCTCAGTGGCAAAGTATTGCCCACTCCATGCAAACAGCCGCAAAACCTATTCTTGGATACCAGAGGCCTCCACCAAGGAATACATGTTACGACCAGGAGTGCCGTTCTGCTACCAAAGACAAGAATGCGGCATATAGGACTACTTTACAATCAGTAGCAACGCGTAGTGCACGAGAGAGGTATCGGGAGAATATGAGAGAGGAGAAACGTCTTTTCCGCAGGGAAAAGAGAGAAATGGAAAAGCGGGAGTGTGAAAAAATCGATATGTACAGGAGCCAGAATGAAGTCCAAAAATTCGACCAAAGAGTGTAACATCAAAGTAATGGCTTTGGTACAGGTACATCCTCCTGTAGAGACCAGCAAGGTAATTTGGTAACTGATACAGGTAGTGTGCTCAGGATATGGAAAGAGCATTTTTCCAAACTGTTGGTATCAAATACATAGTAGCGAAGACGACGAAGATACCACAGATCTAATCCCAGAATATGGTATTAAATGTATATCACCCAGCCAAGATAAGGTCAAGACAGCAATAAACCGGCTGAATAATAATAAGGCAGCAGGAGCAGATGGCTTACCAGCCGAGTTGTTCAAAACCGGAGGCGACACGCTGATAAAGTGTATGCATCAGCATACACAAGGAAGGAGTGATGAGACTGTGTGCTCTAACTATAGAGGCATAAGTCAGCTTCTTATTGCTTACAAGATAGTGTAAGACATATTGTTCTTAAGACTATGGTCAGTGCGGCTTTAGACCTGGCAATCAACCATTGCCAGATATTTACCCTGCGGCAATTTCTAATGAAGACCCAAGATATGCAGATCGACACCTTCCATTTTTTATCGATTATAAAACAGCCTTTGACAGCCCCTTAAATTCAAAGGTATTCCAAACCATATCTGAATTTGGTATACCCACAAAGCTAATTTGGCTTTGTATGTTGATTTGATAACGGATACCGGGTATGCGTTAAAATAGAAATTAACCTATCAGATGTTAAAAGAAATGGCACAATTTACACCACTAGTTATTTACTTTTGCCTATGATATAGACATTATAGCAGATCAGTAAGGGAAGTAACTGATACCTTTAAGGAAGTTGAAGAAGAATCTGCTAAAGTGGCTATAAACGGCGGCAATACCAAGTTAATGGTGTCCACGCGCAATGCGTCCATAGAGCTCGGACCAACTGTGAAAGTTGGTACCTATAATTTTGAGGTAGTTAAAGACTTCTTTTCCCTCAGCACTGCCGTAAAAACAACAAACAACATCAGTTGTGAAATAAGAAGAATTGTGTTGGCCGACAGCTGCTGCTTTGGCTTAAGTAAGCAGTTTAAAATCTAAGCCACATATCGTCAATTAGAAGTAGCACTTTACAAAACACTGATACTACCCGTGCTAATATATGGTTCCGATGCGTGGGTAATTGCGCAAGCAAATAAGGCTGTGCTTGGTGTGTTTGAGTGAAAAATTCTTCGAAAGATCAACGGGTCAGTCGGGTTGATGTTGAACATCGGCGTCGTATGAACCATCGGCTATACAACGACATCAGTATAGTTAAACGTATCGAGATACAGCGATTGCGATGGCTAGGCCATGTCATAAGAATGACAAGGCTTCGATGGAGTAAAGTGGAAGACGAAATCAAAAAACACGTTATTCCAAATTAGGAAAGAAAACCAACAAATAGAGATGAGTGAATCTGTTCTTAATTCGGCTTAAAGGACAAATGTCCTGTAGAGAGCCAACTAAGTAAGTAAGTTTTTTTACAGTGTTATAGGATGGTGCTTCCTCGTCATACAAAGATTTAATTTATCCATGCACCCTTGTGACAATCGTCGGCAAATGTTTTCAAAACTGATCGAACGAAAATGTTCACAAGTAAACTCCATTTTTTGGGAAATGATTTTTTTCAAGTCACTGTAAACAAACCATCACTTGGTCGTACGTCAAACACGTTGTGTTGCCTAGGCCAGAAACTTTTCCAGTAGCCCTCTTATTGCAACATTTCCGGTACTATATGTCAGGAAAAATTGGCTTCCTCTAGCAAAAATAATCGCAAGGACTTAAACCGTATTAAAGCACAAAAGTTCAATGAACCGGAATACCAGGATGGTGCATCTAGGAGCTCAATAATTTTCGGAGTAATTCTTTTCGATTGATATCGTCACCGTAGGACATTTTAGAGTTCTATGGGTCGTTATGTTAGAAAGTATTAAGAAACAATTTATCGTTGTAATTAGAATCACAAGGACTACCATAGAAAAAAACAGTATCAGTTAAAGTCATCTTACAAAGCCAAATTAGCTTTGCGGGTATACCAAATTTAGACTACGGAGTACCTTTGAACGTAAGGGGATGTCGAAGGCTGCTTTATAATCGACAAAAAGATGGAAAGTGTCGATCTGCATATCTTGGATCTAGCAATGGTTGATTGACAGGTCGAAAGCCACATTGACCATAGGCTTAGGCACAATATCTCTGACACTATATTTTCAAAAAAAAAACTCCAACAGCCCTTAAAATGAAAATTTGGAACTTCTGTGAGGGACGTACCGCCAGACATGGAACTTCAATTAATGTCAGTCACTTCTTTCGATAGTTATTGCGCCAACCAGCCATTTTAAGTGTGTTTTCCCTGTGGTCATGAGCATAGGAAATTATGAGCTTATGGAATTTTATGTCAGAAAGCAGGAGAGGTCCCAAATATGTTGTCTTGTATATACCTTCTTGGATCTTGATGTAGGTTTGGCAGACAGTTTAGGATACATAAAAAGTTATCGTTCACATTAGTCATGTTAGTTGGTGCCGGTAGGGTTTTTAGAGGTCTTGTTCCACAATGATCAGCGATAAGCTAGTCGATTCGGAAATACACATACACACATACTCGTATACAAACAGACGAATAAATGTAAACAACTAATGGGACAGAGGTAATAAATAAGCGAGAATAGAATGGGTATTATTGAATGACGTCACAATGCAAACGACAACCGAATGCTCAAATAAATAAAAAGAAAGGGAGAGAGATTGATAGCGTACAACAAAACCATTGATGTCCAAAATAAAGGAGAGAGAATTGATGGGAGAATAATGTCCCTTTGTTAAACAATGGCTGACACAGCTCTCATTTGAATTCGTTATTCTCTGTTGTTACGACAACGTGCAGGCGTTGACATCAATGAACAAAACAATGGCTAAATAAACAGTAGAAATAAGCACAAATAAGACTAAGAGATAATTTCTTGATTGCAGTAAACTCCATACAGTAGTTGTTGTTGCAGAACTGATACGAATAAACTAAATGTTTAATAAAGTGTTACGTTACAATTCAAATTCTTCAATTAGCAGAAATTCATCGAAATTAATTTAAATGATAAAAATATGTTAAGACCAAATCCTCTATAGACAATTTTAAGTCGATGTAGTTTTGTCCGTCCGCCTGTGTGGCTGGTGCGCCCTATAAGTCTCGAAGTGACTAACCGATTTGCTCCAAACTTTCTACATCGAATTGATTGTAAGTTACTTTTCTATGGAATTGATTGTAAATATCCTAGCAATTCTTATTATTCTGAAGTTATCAGTCACGTTTCCAACCAAATACGTTGCACAATGAGAGCCTTTGTCGCCAGAGGTTATAAAATATCCTTGGTATAGCCCGATTTAGATTAGTGAGAAGTATATAGAAGACTTCCTGCTGATGGTAACGTTAGACATATACTAAAACGTTAACGTTGTCTCATTGTGGAGGGTATTAAAAGTTCGACCTGCCCGAAATTACTTATTGTATGTACTTGGTATAGTAGGAGGGGAGGGTTACTAGCCCGACGCCCAAACCCAAGTTTTTAACGTTCTTATGGGTGAACGCGCGGCACATGTTAGCTCACTACCTTTGACGGGTGTTAAAGGCAGTTCCCCAGGTGACACCACGGAGAGGTCAGTGTCCACTTGAGATGAAAGAGGGACCAAGATAAATCATGGGCTTTGCCATGTTAAAGCCTGTCAAGACCGTTGCTTGGTATCATTCATCCCCTACGTCATCCTACTATGAAAAAACGAAAGAAAAGAAAAACAAACCCCTCTAAAGTTGACGAACCCCGCAAACGTTTTAAGGACCATGATCTGCGAATCTGCACCTGGAATGTTCGCACTCTTTATAGAGAAGGTGCAGTCTTCGCATTGGCAGACGTACTTGAAAAGTACAAGACCGATATTACTGCCATACAGGAAATACGATGGATTGGGAAAGGCGTCACAACAACACCTAAAGGTGACGCACTGTATTATAGCTGCCATGACGTAAAGCATGAGTTTGGTTGTGGATTCGTAGTTAGTCGGAGACTAAAACATCTTGTATCCAGCTTCACTCCAGTGAATGAAAGACTTGCTGCAATTCGAATAAAAGCTAAATTCTTCAACATGAGCTTTATTCGTGCTCATGCTCCCACTGAAGAAAAGGACGAACAGACCAAAGATATATTTTACGAGCGCTTAGAAGAAACATATGACCGTTGCCCTGCCCATGACATTAAAATCATTCTAGGCGATTTTAATGCCAAAATTGGAAAGGAGAATATCTTTGGCCCAACAGTCGGGAAATTCAGTCTCCACAGTGAAACATCTGACAATGGTATGAGACTGATAGATTTTGCAGCTGCAAAAAACATGGTAGTTAGCAGTACCAGATTTAATCATCTCGATATTCATAAGGGCACCTGGCTGTCTCCAGATCAGAAAACAAGAAACCAAATTGATCATGTTGTGATAGATGGAAGACATTCATCATCCGAGGCGCAAACATTGATTCGGACCACTACCTTGTTGCAGCAAAGGTACGCACCCGCTTAAACGTAGCAAACAAAGTACGAACAGACACAACACGAAAGTTAGACATCGGTAAGCTGCAATCACAACAGATAGCCACAGCATATTCCACTCAACTAGCCCAATTGCTTAATCAAAGCCCTCCTCATCCCGATAACATATCAGCGCAATGGCAAAGCATTGCCCACTCCATGCAAACAGCCGCAAAATCCATACTTGGATACCAGAGACCTCCACCAAGGAATCCATGGTATGATGAGGAGTGTCGTGCTGCCACCGAAGAGAAAAATGCGGCATATAAGGCTACTTTACAATCCGTAGCAACGCGTAGCGCACGAGAGAGATACAGGTAGAAAAGGAGAGAGGAGAAACGTCTTTTCCGCAGGGAAAAGAGAGAGATGGAAAAGCGGGAGTGTGAAAAAATCGAGATGTACAGGAGCCAGAATGAAGTCCGAAAATTCTACCAAAGAGTCAAGCATCAAACTGATGGCTTTGGTACTGGCACATCCTCCTGTAGAGACCAGCAAGGTAATTTGGTAACTGATACAGATAGTGTACTCAGGATATGGAAAGAACATTTTTCAAATCTGTTGGTATCCAATAGCAGCGAAGACGACGAAGATACCACAGTCCCAATCCCAGAAGATGGTATTGAATGTATACCGCCCAGCCAAGATGAGGTAAAGACAGCAATAAATCGGCTGAAGAATAATAAGGCAGCAGGGGCCGATGGCTTACCAGCCGAGCTGTTCAAAACCGGAGGCGACACGCTGATAAGGTGTATTCATCAGCTAGTTAGCACCATCTGGCAGGAAGAACGAGTACCCGACGATTGGAACCTGAGTATCCTGTGCCCCGTCCACAAGAAGGGAGATAAGACTGTATGCTCTAACTATAGGGGCATAAGTCTACTCCCTATTGCCTACAAGATCGTGTCAGGGATATTGTGCGAACGACTAAAGCCAATGGTCAACGAGATTATTGGACCATACCAATGCGGCTTTAGACCTGGCAAGTCCACCATTGACCAGATATTTACCCTGCGGCAAATCCTGGAGAAGACCCAAGAGATGCAGATCGACACCTACCACCTTTTTGTCGATTATAAAGCAGCCTTCGACAGTCCGCTGCGCTCAAAGGTATTCCAAGCCATGTCTGAATTTGGTATTCCCGCAAAGCTCATCCGGCTTTGTAAAATGACTTTAACTGACACGAGGTCCTCAGTTAAAATAGGAAAGAACCTCTCCGAAGAGTTTGGTACCAAAAGAGGTTTCAGACAAGGAGACAGCCTTTCGTGTGACCTCTTCAACATCCTGCTAGAAAAGGTTATACGAGAGGCAAACGTCAAAAGAAGTGGCACAATCTACACCAATAGTCACATGTTACTTGCTTATGCTGATGATATAGACATCATGGGTCGATCAGTAAAAGAAGTAACTGATACCTTTATAAAAGTCGAAGGAGAATCTGCTAAAGTGGGTCTGGCGGTAAACGGTGAGAAGACCAAGTTGATGGTGTCGACGCGCAATGCGTCCATTGAGCTCGGACCGACTGTGGAAGTTGGTTCCTATAATATTGAGGTAGTAAAAGACTTCGTCTACCTCGGCACCTCCGTCAACACAACAAACGACATCAGTTGTGAAATAAAAAGAAGAATTGTATTGGCCAACAGATGCTACTTTGGATTAAGTAAGCAGTTTAAAAACAAAGCCACATCTCGTCAAACAAAAATAACGCTCTACAAAACACTGATACTACCCGTGCTGATGTATGGCTCCGAAGCCTGGGTTCTTGCGCAAGCAGACATGGCAGTGCTTGGTGTGTTTGAGAGAAAAATTCTTCGAAAGATCTACGGACCAATCTGCGTTGACGGTGAATATCGACGTCGCATGAACCACGAGCTGTATCTGCTATACAACGACATCAATATTGTTAAACGTATCGAGATGCAGCGATTGCGTTGGCTAGGCCATATCAAAAGAATGAGCGATGATGAACCCACTAAAAAGGCGTATGAATACATGCCACATGGCGGTGCACGCAGAATTGGCAGGCCAAGGAATAGATGGCGCAAACAAGTGGATGATGAGATGACAAGGCGCGGTATTCCAGAGTGCAAAGCAACAAATAGAGAGGAATGGAGATCTCTTCTTAGTTCGGCCTATAGAACAAATGTTCTGTAATGGGCCAGCTAAGTAAGTAAGTAACTCAAGGTTTAATAGATTTCCTATAAAATCTGCATGAAAATGGCTTTTCTGATTCTTATAAGTGGCCATAGCCCATTAAAATAGCTTTACGTAACGCTACACAACATTTGAATTTTTCATGATTTTTGGTCAAGTTGGCCCCCCCCCCCCCCGAAATGAAATCCTGCGTACGTCCCTGGGTGAAATAATATAAAAAACACATTGTTTTGTTTTTTCTTTTATTTCGCTCTCTCCCGGTTTTGAATACACGAACTTTTGATTTGAAGCGAAACACACTACACCCTAGTCTACTCGTATGAACACTAAGGGTTGTTTAAAAGCATCCATGTACATCAGCATTTCTTCGTAATAATTTGAACAAAATACTCCCATGCCGCCGGTGAGCTTTGAACACACGACCCTAGAATTTGTAGTCAGACACACTAGCTCTGTGCCACCGCACTCACTACTTAGTAAGTAAGTTGTAAGTAAGGAAGTAATTAGTTATGTGTAAACTGTCTTATATGTACTGCCTGATAATGCGGAGGGTAATGAGTACTCATTACCAGGTCATACAGGAAGTAATGACATGTGCTTACCAAATTTTTGCTGGGATATATGAAAAGAAAACACAAATAACGATCAAAAATAATTCACAGATTCTGGTGTAATTCAACTCAACTATAAAACCACAAGGAAGAAATAAATAAAAACAAGTAAAAAAGTATCAGTCGGCTTTGCCGACAGAGATATACCCTCAACCTGTGTGGATTGAAATACTTTTTTTCCCAAAAAAAAAGTTATATATTTAGGGGGTTTTTTTAAAATTTTGGCCGTATGCAAAAGTATGGATAGGATTAAAGCTCAAAAATTTGCGGGGATATCGATAGATAGGGCTTTCTTATCACACTAGCCTGCGAAAAACATAATATAGCTATATTCGGTAATATATTCGGATCGAGCCCTCCAGCCACTACATATGGTGCCATAGGGGTTTTTTACAACTTTCGGGCTATTTTCTCAAGAAGTATGGACTTGCCCCTGAAAAAACTTTTACTGCCGTAATTGAGGCAGCGAATGCAAGTTGCTTCAACAAAAATCAAAGTGATTCGAGAGCAGGTCTTAAAGTGAATTTATCCAAAATTTTGTGTGGGTGGTACCCGAAGCGGTGGACAAATATAGTCCATATTCGAACCTGATCTATATCTGGTAGATATTTTAGGATGTGTAAAGTATGGACCAAATCGGTCACTCCCATCAAGAGTTATCGTGTACACAATTTTTCCGAACATTTTTGAACTTTTGTGGGGGAGGTACCCGAAGGAGAGGAACGATATGGCTTATCTTCGAATTTAAACTATGTTTGGACAAAATATTACAAAGACCAAATTGTGGACCGAATCGGCACATCCGTTCGAGAGTTATCTTGCGCTCCAACCACTACACACGGTGCCATAGGGCTTTTTTGTACCCTTCAGGCTATTTTAACAGGAAGTATGGACTTGCCCCTGATAAAGCGTGTACTATTATATGGGGGCTATGAATGCAAGTTGCTACAACAAAAATCAAAGCGATTCGTGAACAGGTCCTAAACTGAACTTTTCCGAAAATTTGTGTGGGAGGTACACTAAGGAATGGACCGATTAAGTCCATATTGGAACCTCATCTAAGTCTGGTAGAAATTTCACGATGTGCAAAGTATGGACCAAATCGGTTGTTTCCTTCAAGTGTTATAGTGCACACAAATTTTCCGAACATTTCCGAACTTTTGTGTGGGAGGTACCGGAAGGAGTGGACCGATATAACCCATCTTCGAACTTAAACTAAGTTTGGACAAAATATTGCGAAAGCCAACTTTTGGACCAAATCGTTTCATCCGCTCGAGATTTATCGTGACAGACGGACGGACATTGCTAAATTGACTCCAAATTGTCTGAAACACATTTCGTCCAAACATTTATGGGGTCTTAAACCATTATTTCGATGAGGCGCATTTTGCCCCTATAAAAGTGTATATACCCTCGTTAGCATAAATGCTGAGGGTATAAAAACAAAGATTTTTTTTCACCATGGCATCGAATACCAAGAGAAGAGAATAAAACTGTCGGAGAAAAGAAAATAATATTGTCCAGAGATAAAAACTGTTGTTGGATATGACAAAAACAATTTTTGTACTTAACAAAAACGATTGTTAGACTCACAATACTACATGCGGAATCTAACAATATATTTACAATACATATTTTACTCTTCGAATATTGTTGGATCAATCATATTTTTTTCCTATGTAGTTATATCGAACACTGAACAGATTTGAACAATTTTTCACGGGTTAGCCTCAACCGATCGTCATAAAATTTCATATATAAAGTTTTTGAGTCAAATGGAAAAAATTAGGGGGTAGGAGTTCCAATCAAAAAAATCGTTTTATTGCGTCATCTTGTAGCTAGGCCTGAGGTTGAGGGTACAAAAATATATCTACATCAAAATAATTGAATTAAGCCCCCCCACATATGTTAAGATCAAATCCGCTTCAGATGATTTGGATTCGATCTAACTTTGTCCGTCTGTCTGTGTGTCTGGCTGGTGGGCACGATATGTCTCGAAGGGGTTAATCCATTTGGTCCACACTTAGGGCGTCGAATTGGTTGTAAATATCCTAGCAATCAAGTTAACAGTCGCTTTTCCAAACAAATATGTTGTGCAATGAGAGCTTTTGTAGCCAGAGGTTAGAAAATATCATTGGTATAGACCGATGTACTTCTTTTACTTGTTAACACTCTTTTGGGTAAAAATTTTTGCTCGGCTAATTGTGACAACATTTTAGAGTATTAACTGTATTTAAGTCTAGCGGAAATATGAATGGTTTCCTTCATAAATGCAGCCAAAACATAAGAACTGATTTGTTGAAGACTAAAACTGCACCATATATTTGTTCTCAAAAGAAACTAAAAAAGCTGTTTTTCATTCTTTTCAAAGAAGATAATAAATAACAAATTCACTTTGGTTATAGCAAGTGGTAAAATGAGCAAAATAAAATTCAAGCAGATGTAAAATCCATTACCCAGCCAGAATACGGTTAGCAACAGGACATTCTCAACAACAATTGACAACATGATTATTACTGGACATTGCATGGACACTTGAAGCAAGGATGCACACCACCACACCGTCAACTGATATAGACATCCACATTTTGTTTAGATAGTGAAGATGCAAAAGATATGCCAAGAACTTATTTTGCACCACGAATAGAATAGAAAAGGTCATAACCTTAAAATGTCCTGCTAAGTGTGGCAATTAGAGAAACATTTGTCGGTATTTATTGTCTGATAACGTTCAGCGGCAGCAACAACAGCATCATTTGGAATACAAAAACGCCATAGAACACGACACGAGTTGGAATGGTTGCATTTAGTCCTGCTGTTTATGTCATTTATGTAGTTCTGAGTTGATGTGGATGCTGCTCGCTTGCTGTTTTCACCGCTGTCCCCGTGTTATCACCCTGACCGACATAAAAGAAACTATTTTAGCATGAAATCTGTTTTCTTTTAAACAAAAGATAAACATATTTTTGTATTTCATTTTCGAACGTGATATGGAGAACAGACGTGATGTTAGTGGAAGGAAAAAAGGTCAATTGAGTTGTAATATTACGACAATGAGAGACAAAGAGTGAGTGGGAGATATGGATGGGTCATGTCCAAGGGAGTTGTACAACTGGACAATAACCTTAAACTGCCGCTGTCTTTTTACTGATAATTATGGTTCCAGCGGTTAGCCTTTGATACGAATTGAATGCAGGGAATAATAATAAGGATGGCATAGTTAGATGATGGATTGTGAACTTTAAAATTTAGATTGACAGCAGGATTTTCTCTCAACAGGAGATGGAGAGATGTATGTATTTCGGCAGAGAAAGCAGGGATTTTTAGACAAAACATGGGATAAATGTCTATGCCTAATAAAACCGATATGTAGGGTTTATTATCCCATGTTAGGAGCAAAATTCTAGGGGATATCTTTTGATTCCAATATCAACATATGTACACATATTTTCGTATTTACGTTTGTGTTCTTTGCTGTTTTTTTTTTTTAATTTTCAATTCAAATTAGTTACTAACATGCAAAAACTATTACAAGTAGTCCAAATGTCTATTGGTTTTCGTTGGAAACCCATCTTCCAATTTTTGACAATTAAGTGATTTGTTTTCCATGTCGCCACTAACTCTTAAAACAGTCTGGAGTTCCGGTCTAATTCTTAAAAATGTTTTCAAACAATCAACTCCACAGTCTTATGAAGAAACGTCACTTGAAAAGTTTAACACTTGTTTTTCTTTGTTTGGTCCACATGTTGATATCCGACTCTTGACACTTCCGCAGAAGTGGTCCTCAAATTGGTTGGCAACATGCCGGGCCAATTCACAACTTTTCGGAAATTAAGAAAAAAAAAAACACTTCTCAACAGTGGAAATCAATATTTTGAGTTTTCGAGAAGAACTTCTTTCAAAAGTACTCCATAATAATGTCAGTAGTGTATGAAAGAAGTTAACGAAAAGAAAAAAACAAACTTCAAGGATAATTCATTCTTAATGTCTTTTTGATAAACACGTGGTAGACAAAAATGTAAGTCATAAGGATGCCAAAGCGCAAGGGAAAATTGATACAATGGCAAAGGTGTTGCATAACTTCTTTGTGGAGTAAATCCCGCCTTGAATGAAAATAAATTCCCTTTTATCAACAACAGCTGTTTGTTGTGATAGCGCGTGAGTATAAATAACTAGAACTGCTAAGGGAAAGGATAACCATGTAATGAGATTACAATGATGCCATGAAAAGCAAAACTACTCTAAGCTGACATCTTTGTTTATTTCTTACTCATAATAAGGAATCTGTGATGTGAGCCTCTTTGAAAGCTAAACAATTAAAAGACGTTAGAAAAATAGAAACATACGTCATTATTTGAAGAACGAAATGAAAAATTGGGTAACACATCTGATATGTCGTTATCAAATAAACGTCCTGTATGGCGTTATCCTAGACTCCAAACTGTAATGGAAAGTTAACATGGAATATCGTGCACATAAAGCAACCGTTGAATGCTTACCATGTCGCAAATTGTTTGGAAGCCGCTGTAATGTGGATATCAAACTAAAATTTCAGTAAAAGTTAGTGTAGCAACACAAATAACACTGTGACACAAAATGCACGTGAAAATCTTGGGCAGAAATAATTCCTTTTGGGGATGAAAGCTTTTGGTGAGTACATTAAGAATCCCGAAGGACAGATCCGTCGTGTGTCGAACATGCGAGCTATGGCGTGATTAAGTTTCTGCTGAAGACCCTGTTAGGCATCTTAAATTGGCGTTATATCTTTGTTAATTTTCTGAGCGACATTTTTGCAGAACATTTCGGAGCTGAAAAACGTCCTCTTTTGGTACTTTTATAGCGGTTCTCAAAATAAGGGACGAAAAGAACATTGAAGGAAGCGAGTTAGAAGGACCAAATGCTCTACGAAAATAATCCTCATTCGATTTGACTGAAGACATCTTGTCTCATAAATAAGCTAAAACAACAATTAACAAAGATATAACGCTAATTTAATATACCTTACAGGGTCTTCAGCAGAAACCTAATCACGCCATAACTCGGAAGTTCGACTCACGCGGATCTGTTCTCCGGGATTCTTAATATACTCAACAAAAGGAATTATCTCTGCCCCAAAATGTCGGTTCACAGTGTAATTAAGAAACAAAAAATTAGCATAGTTCCAACTTTAGGTGTAGCCACCCTAGGACGGTACTCCCTTGATTTCTGGTTTTTAAAGGTCTGTCCCATCGTATAATGTAAATGGCTACAATTTGGCATTGAGTCTTCCCAAGTATTAGATAAACTTCTTGTAAAAATTTTTCAATATGGTGTTTGGACGTGGACTTTTTGACAGTTTACCCATAGAACGATACTATCCGATTTTCGGAATTTTTAGGGTTTTATATAAATTATCGATTCAAAATAGCAGAAATTGGGCCTTTATCTCTCTCCATGGAGGTGGCAAAATCTAGAAATTCGTCGATACATGCAGATCCACACTTTGATATTGTCCCCATAGAACGGTAATGCCCAATTTGCGGTATTCTGAAGGTTCTAGCCATCTTACATAATCACAATGGATGAATTTCCGAAATTATACATAGAGAACCTCGTTTGGGCATAGCGTCCATGTACCGTCCAATTTCTCTACTATATGCTATATTCAAATTTAGTGAAAGCATGTAAAGAATAACTTCCTAAGTTAGGGCGTCTGATCAGAGTAGTTCTTACCTGACTGACTAATCAAAGCAGGACCCACCTGTAACAAACTCTAAAAGGGGTCAGTCTCACAAGCAGAGATCAAATGGGGCAAGACTGAAACATGTCAAGTATTCAAAATTTGCATGGCCACATTCAAACGTAAAACGCCCAAATTCCTGATTAGCCAAAATCGACGGAACCTTGCAAGACTTTTTACTGTGTTAATCGGTCACAAGTTTATTTCGAAAGTACTTAAATCTACCTCACTACGACCACTGCCACAGCTGTTTAAACGTAAAAGAGGAAGAAACAGTTAAGCATCTCCTTTGTTCCACAAATGCTACGAAGATTTATAGTTTAAGGAAGACCGATCCTTCATGATCTGACTGAGAAAACCGAACTAGGTCTCAGCGAACTTCTAAAATTTCTCAATTCACCAGGCTGGATATAATTGCCAATAGATTATTACGGAATAGAAATCATTACACGAGTGGTGTGATTTTCTAAATGGTATTATAAACATACTACTTGAGGCTATGAAGGCTATAACCACCACGTAAACCAACCAAGCAAACGTCTTATATTGAAAACGGTAATGAGAAAATATAGAAATCCCTCCAAATTTATAATGTACTTATTATAGCTTCAGCTTTATGACAAATGAGGGTATAAATGTGGGTGACGTAGGGGATGGAAGATACCAAGGAACGGTGCTGACCGGCTTTAACATGACAAAGCCCAGGATTTATCTTGGTCCCTCTTTCATCCCAAGTGGACACTGACCTCCCCGTGCTGTCCCCTGGGGAACTGCCTTTAACACCCGTTAAAGGTAGTGAGCTAAGATGTGCCGCGCGTTCACCCATAAGAACGTTAAAAACTTGGGCGTCGGGTTAGTAACCGTCCCCTAGAAAAAACAGTCTACTATGAAAAAACGAAAGAGAAGGTGCGGTTTACGCATTGGCAGATGTACTGGAAAAGTACATTACTGTCATACAGGAAATATGATGGAATGGGAAAGGCGTCACAACAACACCTAAAGGTGACGCACTGTATTATAGCTGCCATGACATAAAGCATGCTTTTGGTTGCGGATTTGTAGTTGGTCGGAGGTTAAAACACCTGGTCTCCAGCTTCACACCAGTGAATGAAAGAGTTGCTACAGTTCGAATAAAAGCAAAATTCTTCAACATCAGCTTTATTTGTGCTCATGTTCCCACTGAAGACAAGGACGAACTGACCAAAGATATATTTTATGAGCGCTTAGAAAAAACATATGACCGTTGTCCTGCCCATGACATTAAAATTATTCTGGGCGATTTTAATGCCAAAATTGGAAAGGAAAATATCTTTGGCCCAACAGTCGGAAAATTCAGTCTCCACAGCGAAACATCTGACAATGGTATGAGGCTGATAGACTTCGCAGCGGCAAAAAATGGTAGGTAGCAGCACCAGATTTCAACATCTCGACATCCATAAGGGCACCTGGCTGTCTCCAGATCAGAAAACAAGAAATCAAATTGATCACGTTGTGATAGATGGAAGATATTCATCAAGTGTGTTGGATGTACGATCGTTCCGAGGTGCAAATATAGACTCGGACCATTACCTTGTTGCAGCAAAGGTACGTACCAGATTAAACGTAGCAAACAAAGTGCAAACAGACACAACACGGAAGTTGGACATAGGTAAGCTGCAATCAACACAGATAGCCACAGCATATGTTACTCAACTGGCCCAACTGCTTAATCAAAGCACTCCTCGTCCGATAACATATCAGGACAATGGCAAAACATTGCCCACACCATGCAAACAGCCGCAAAAGCAGTACTTGGATACCAGAGACCTCTACCAAAGAATCCATGGTATGACCAGGAGTGTCGTGCTGCTACCGAAGAGAAAAATGCTGCATATAGGGCTACTTTATTACACTCAGTAGCAACGCGAGAGGCATCGGGAGAAATGGAGAGAGGAGAAACGTATTTTCCGCATGAAAAAGAGAGAGATGGAAAAGCGGGAGTGTGAACAAATCGAGATGTACAGGAGACTGAAGAAGAATGAAGTCCGAAAATTCTACCAAAGAGTAAAACATCAAACTGATGGCTTTGGAACTGGCACATCCTCCTGTAGAGACCAGCAAGATAATCTGGTAACTAATACAGATAGTGTGCTAAGGATATGGAAAGAGCATTTTTCCAAGCTGTTGGTATCCAATAGTAGCGAAGTCGACGAAGATACCACAGATCCAATCCAAGAAAATGGTATTGAATGTATACCACCCGGCCAAGATGAGGTAAAGACAGCAATAAACCGGCTGAAGAATGATGAAGGCAGCAGGAGCTGATAGACTACCAGCCGAGCTGTTTAAAACGGAGACGACACGCTGATAAGGTGTATGCATCAGCTAGTTAGCTCCATCTGGCAGGAAGAACGCGTACCCGACGATTGGAACCTGAGCATCCTGTGTCCCGTCCAAAAGAAAGGAGATAAGACTTTATGCTCCAACTATAGGGGCATAAGTTAAACACCTGCATGGATACAACTGAATATATCAGTTCCGACATTTTTCAACATTGAGTGAGTATGGATATGTAGAATGTAGTTTCAGTTACAAGTTGATACTGATACTTTTTCAAACAGGTATGATATGAGTTGGTATAGACAGAAAAAAAGGAACATATTTGTTTATATCTGGTTTGTACAAACTGATATAAATGGATATTGGTGTGATACAATAAGTATTTATTGTATGTAGCTCAAACAAAATAGGAATTGAAATAGAAAAATTCCCACAGAGCTGAATTTTGGTGGAAATGTAGGATTTGTCATTACAAATGAGGTCCTAAAAATCTCTGTTGATCCCATGCGTGCAAACAAACTTATTCATGGTCATAGGTCATATTATATATTTTTATTTTTTTTATATATATATTTTTTATATATGTCAAAAACTGTGAGCCTGACCAAAAAGTAACTAAAGCAAAAGACAACGACCGTAAAATTCTCTATAAGATATCGCGTTCCTAAAAGTCACATAATAATGATATGCACATATAAAGCACCTATAACTTATTTGACCCAAAAGTCAGGATACAAAATCTGATAAAAGTAGGTCCCATATTATTGTGCCAATATGAATCGCTGTGCACTCATTGATATGGAAGAAGTATGCCTTCTCCCTTCCGGGATGTTGTAGACACATATAATATGTAAGTATTTGTTTAAACTAACCATAGGAAAGCAAATATGTTACTCTCTCTATCTCCATCTCTTTTTAATCAGTACCACACCAATTTAACACGTTTGCGGACGTGAATGCTATAGCATTAATTTTCATGGTGACGTGAATGCTATAGCATTCACTTCCAAAGTCAACTTTTAGTCATTTACTTGTATACAATCGAATGTTTTTGTGATTAATGTACATAATACGACTAATTTCATAAATATCCATAGTACAATAAATAAAAAATTATAATAATATTAATAGTTAATTAATAAATACAAAAAAAACTAATTCCGAAAAAATTGGGTGTCATTTTTTGCACCTCTCTGAGTTTTTTTGCGCCTGCGAACGTGTTAAAAATGTAACAAGCTAACACTTCCCTGCGGGAAATAAATTGGTTTAAAGGTATTTTAAACCTAGCTTTGAAATAACCACAAAAAACGCTTCAATATAACAAAACTATTTGCAATAAATATTTGGAATATAATAAAACTATTTTTGATAAATATTCGCGTTTTCATTATTAGGTCGTAAACTTTTCTAGTAGCCCTCGTACATTCCACTCACTGAACCCAGAAAAACATTCGAATTTATGCGTTCAGTTATAACAGTTCATGTCTTTAATATTTATTTATCCCCTAAATAATAAAAAATGTTATAAAATGTTATTTTTTTATTAAATTTTCCTTAGAAGTTATTCACACAAGCCTGTTACACCTATAGTATCTGTTGGTATCTGTAGTATTTGAAAAATATCTGTTGTACAACAGATACTTGAGAACGAAAAAACAAATAAAGTTTTCACTCGTTCATTTACAACACAGAACTGTTTCTAACAGTTATGTTATTGTGAGTATACACAACCCAAACAATATCATAACTGTTACACCCATTCCCACATGTATATCATATTATATCTGTTATGTATATGATATATCTGTTTTGTTGATATAAACAGTTATACCATTGCACGTGTTTAGCATAAGTCTTCTCACTATCGCATACAATATAGTGTCAGGGATATTGCGCGAACGACTAAAGCCCATGGTCAACGAAATAATTGGACCATACCAATGTGGCTTTAGACCTGGCAAGTCCACCATTGACCAGATATTTACCCTGCGCCAAATCCTGGAGAAGACCCAAGAGATGCAGATCGACACCTACCACTTTTTTGTCGATTATAAAGCAGCTTTCGACAGCCCCAACGTTCAATGGTATTCCACGACATGTCCGAATTTGGTATCTCAGCAAAGCTCATTCGGTTTTGTAAGATGATTTTAACTGATACAAGGTGGCGCAAAAGTAAAATTCCGATGTTTTTTGGCTGTAATTTAAAAAAATTAAGAACTTTGATTCTTCTTGTGGATTATTTTTATTTGGTCTTTTAATTTTTTTTTTTACATCAAGTTGAGAATATGATGTCAGATAAATGGCCGCCGCCACAGTTTGTAATCATTTGAGTCCTTTTTATGGCATTTTCCATCACTTTGGCCAAAACTCCCGGCGATAGGTCCTCACATTCTTGACAGATATTGTCTTTAAGAGCTGAAAGAGTTTGAGGCTTGTTGACATAAACCCACGACTTCAAAAAGCCCCACAAAAAGAAGTCTGGAGCGGTCAAATCAGGCGATCTACACGAAATTCACGTTGTGCCAAAGTCACTGACCGATTATTGGTCAAATAAATAGTCACCAATATTCCGCGTTCTGGAGCAGTGTAGCGTAATATTATTTATTAACGTGTATTTCGCATGTGTTTACTACACAAAACAGAACTGACATTAGGGGCCAAATCGCAAAATTTATAGCATTTTCTGATAGAAGGATTACTTTTGCGCCACCTTGTACTAGGTCCTCAGTTAAAATAGGAAAGAACCTCTCCGAACTATTCAGTACCTGATGATATTGATATCATGTGACGGTCAGTAAAGGAAGTAACTGATACCTTTAAGAAGGTCGAAGGAGTATCAGCAAAAGTGGGTCTGGTGGTCCAACAATGGAAGTAGGTTAATATTATTTTGAGGTAGTAAAAGGCTTCGTCTACCTCTACACCGCCGTAAACAGAACAAACAACATCAGTTGCGAAATAAAAAAAGAATTGTATTGGCCAACAGATACTACTTTGGCTTAAGTAAGTAGTTAAAAAACAAAGCCACATCTCGTGAAACAAAAACAACGCTTTTCAAAACACTACCCGTGCTAATGTATGGTTCGGAAGCCTGGGTACTTGCGCAAGCAGATAAGGCAGTGCTTGGTGTGTTTTAGAGAACAATTATTCGAAAGATCTACTGGCCAATATGCGTTGACGGTGAATATCGATGTCGTATGAACCACCAGCAGTATCAGCCAGACAACGACATCAGTATAGTTAAACGTATCGAGATAAAACGATTGCGTTGGCTAAGCCATGTCATAAGAATGGTGTACTCCCTAAAAAGGTGTATAAATACGGCGGCAAACGCAGAACTCTAAGGCCAAGGCTTCGTTGGAGTGGACAAGTGAATCGAAACATCAGAAAACTCCATACCCCAGATTGGAAAAATACAGCAGCATACAGAGAGAAATGGAGACCTTTTCTTAGTTCGGCTTATGGAACAAATGTTCTGTAAAAGGCCAGCTATGTAATTAAGTGTTTCCTCCATACAAGTGCAACCAGTGTGGAAAAAAATCAATACAAAAATGCAAAATAGGTTAATGTACCTTAGCTCACTTCTTTTTCAGTTGGGGATATGTCTAAGAAACTAAATTTGTTGTTTTGGGGTCCCCTCATTAGACTCTAAAGACCCAAATGTCTAAACGAAATCCACACTTGTTTTTACCCGTGGAGAGGGCTTTAAATCGTTAATCGTCCTCTTTGGAGACGTAAGTGGAAAAGACTGACTTGTCAGCCTAATCGCACGACGTTTTCGCTACGAATTGTATACTGCCGCCCAACCAACGCCTGCACCGTAGTGAGTTACCAGTTTGTTCAATAGATTGACGCTGTTCACCAACGTCATGTCTTTCTTTTGCTTATACGGCGATTGAATCTTCAACTCCACACCTTTTTTTAAATTTGCAAATGTGGCTGTTACGACTTGCTTTGGTTGACCTATTATTTCTTTATTCTATATCATGCTATTTTTATCATTTTTATATACATTTGCATCTCGTACAACCTTATCCAGCAAGATGTTAAATAAACCGTCAACTAATCTAAACCCTCGTTTGGTATTAAAAAGAGGTCATTTCCTATTTTGTCTGCTTATCTTGTCTCAGTTCATGTTATTCTGGATAATTGCATCAGTTTTGCAAGAATTCCAAGCAAGGGTTCGGAACATCTTTGACTGTATTGGGTTATGTCGATCAGTTTTTGATGGTTCTTCTTGAAGTTGTAGCTGTTCACACAATACTCTGGACAGCACTTTATATGAGATGAGTAAAAGACTAAGATACTGTAGTTGGCACAAATGGTTTCCTCCAGCCAAATACTGCAAATCTACTAATGCATAGTCCTTATCAGCATGTCTCCACCGTTCTTGAAGAGTTCGGCTGGCAGCCCAAAAGCTCCTGTTGCCTTGTAGTTATTCAGCCGATTAATTGCTGCTATGACCTTTTTTTTTTGGCTTGAGGTACTTTTCTTTCCGCCCATGTTTGATACCAAAAGCTTAATAAATCGTCCCATCCAGATCAGTACGCTATATGTATTAGCTACGAGATTCCTTTCGTCATCATTGCAGGGGAATGTGCATGTAACATAACCTTCAGCCTTGTTTTTACACCCTGGTAAAATGTTAGGACTCCATGCGGCTCGTTTACAATTCAAGTTTCTTACGTTTTCCCTACTCTTTTTCTTTTCATCTGAAAATATTATCTGCGATTATTTTCGGTGCCGCTTTGCAGCATTTTTTCTTCCAGCAGCCTTACGACACTCCTTGGATTTTAAGGTGGTGGTTTTTGTTACCTAAGTATTTATTTTGCGACAACATCATCGATCTGTAGTGCGATTCTGTAACTCATTTTTTTTGAGTTACCGATAAAAATAGGTATCATTAAAACGCAAAATTATGAATGACAAACTTAAATTGGAACCTGATGCTGCTTTCTACCATGTTTTTGACGTTACATAGTCGATAAGCCTCATTCCGTTGTGGGATGGTCGCTTATGAACAGATTGTGAAATGAATTTTGTTGTAGGGAAAGCCCATAATTTACGATATCTATATGTGACCGTACATTTCAAAATAGTTAGTGCTATTCTTTAACACACCTTCCTCACAAAAGTGCAGCTGAGTCCGTGTTGTTATTGCAGTTAGTCTTTGTGATCTCTATTACAACGCTATAATTCCCTCAATAAATACATGAATGTTACAAGAACTCTGGAAAAGTGGTGTTCTTCTAATATATGCAGGATTGCGAATTCGTATAGACTCTGTTGATTGGTTTGTGATACTCACTCCATGATTTTGTACCGGAATTTTTTGCCGGATAAGACCATCACCAAATATGCGTTTTAAATAAAACAACATCATAGTAAAAATAGGTAAGAAGACATAAAGTAGAATCGGACTTATCCTCAGAATTAACCGCATAAATAAAACACCCATTGGACCCATTCAAAAGAGCATGACTTTCGGCAAACCCGGTGTCAATATCTGGGTACATTTCAAAATAACCCATTGTGTAATCGCCTGGCGAACCACAATTCCGACTTCGTGATACATACATTACGCAAAATTTTAAAACTATTACCATTCCACGAAATATATGCGATACCATAATAATACGAAGTACTTGAAGATGAAAAAGTTATACGGCGCCAGTAGCCACTCAAAACATGACCAAACTGTCTCAAATCATCACAATTGAGGAGCAAAACAAAAAACTTCTAAACTAAGTACCAAAGTTTGAAGATTTATGTCAAGACTTAAATTGAATATGAGGTCACTATTACAAGTGGAAATAAAAACTATGAACAACAGAAGGATACCCACTTCACAAAGAGTTTGCAAGAACTATCTTAAACATTCGCCATCTCAAATCTTTCCAAAGAAACTATTATGTAAATCACCAAAAGAATTCTTACTTAAATAAGATGTCAACAATCTCAATTGTCAATTGGCCACAATTCAAGTAGCTAAACAAACTCCTTAACATATACAGGCACTTGAGATCCTTTAATAAAATTACGTTAGGGATAATTTTGTTGAAAATATAACACAAAAAATTGTTAGCACTTCTTATTGTTTTTAAGGACAAACATTGAGGACATGTTTAATTTCTAATTAACTATACAATGGTAAAAGTAATATGATAATCATGAGGAGTGTGCGTGTGTATTTTGTAATACTCTACCAGGAACACACAAAACAAGGGGTCATGTGTGTGTGTAAACAACGAGCAAAGGACGAAAATTTGTTTTGACACTGGGCGTAGCGAACTAAAACTGGCGACACCTAGCAAACCATATTGTTTGGGGGAGAGAATGAGAGGGCGTAGCAGACATTCTTCTTATTTCTCTGAAACTTCCATTTACAACATTTACACCTCATAATTAGTTGTTGAGTTTGGAGTACAAGTAGCTGTGTAATTGGATCGTCCAATGTTGCTTCAATTACACTCCAGTGTTGTATAATTTTCAACTAATCCTTGCTCAACAAAATTAACTATAATTTTGTCTAGAATATTTGTTAAACAAATGCTGTGAATGTGATCTCGTTTTCTTTGATTGTTATCGTCGCGCCAAGTGCTGCTGCAGGGATCACTGATCATCATATTGCCCAAAATGGGCCCGTTTTGTTATGATCCTAATTTAAATGTTGTTTACACCAAATAAGGTTAGAAGAGCTCTTTTGTGTTGTACAACTTCTTTTGTAATTTGATGTAATTTGTCGTTGTATCCCAACCCTCTTCTCTCCTCTGTTTTCCTTTTCAATTGTTGGGTGCTCGTTAATAATGCACAGCACTTGGTGATCCTTTTTCTTTACCTCAGCAGAGGTTTCATTTTCAAAAAGAAAAAAAAACGAAACCGTTTGGCAAAATTAGGTCTTACTCTATTTTTTCAAACAGAAAAGATCGTCTATATTTTTTAAGTAAAAGAAAAATGTGTTAAAGATTTATTACATCTTCTTATCTTTGCATCCTGGCAGATAACATTTTTTTTATGGTCAGCTGTTGCTGCTGCTGTTTGGTGCATATGCCTGAAACGGCATCCTGTTGAGCACGAGTCTATACTCCGTTTGACACTTTCTTATCGCCAATTTTGGGTTCTCTGTAGGATTTCAAAATTGAGACATGCATATGCCACAGCGGCATTACACTCTGCATCACATATTTTATCCCAAAAAAAATTTCAAGAGGATATATTTATTTTATTGAAACGACGTAGATGATTCAATTTGATTGTAATATTTTGAAAACAGCAGTTGTTACAATTAATTTTTAAATTATAATATAATCTACTACTCAATATTAAAGAAGTAAGAAACCACTAGTCACTATTATCGACAGAAATAAAGATTTCGGCCTATGGACAGATCTAGTTCCGGCTAAGCAAGCAAACACACTTCTTTTAACCTAAAAATTCTTTAAATAACATTGCAGGTTCGTTTGCTACTTATCGTTGGAAGTTTGCATTTCCCCGTAAGGGGGACTCCAAAGACCAGTTCTAAAACTAGATCTGACAAAAAATTTTAAATGTTGTACTTGTAGCGAAGTTATTGTAATATTTTAAAAGCGAAAAGTTCGATGGCAATATTGGTCTATTATTAACAACATTTCGCAGTTACAATATTCGAAATTTTGCCAGAGAAACCACTTCCATATCCGATGTCCCTGATGAGATGCATAATTAATAGCGAAACCAGTCACATAAATTGGAAATCTCTTCGACTTTCCTCTTCCATCTCAAGTGCACACTGACGTCGCAGTGGTGACGAACGGGGAACTACCTTTTAAAATTTTTATGGAAAAAGCGGCCAAAAATACTTCCTGTGCATATATCAACACAAAAATATAATTAAAGGTTAATTTAGCAACACAAATAATAGCAAGTAAAAACATTAAGTTCGGCCTCGCCGAATTTTTTATACCCTACACCATAAAATATTCTGAACTAAAATGGAATAATTAGTTTCCTGTTAGGTGCAAAAATTGTTGGACAACGTATACCCCAAATAAATTAGGTGAAACAAGTAAAAAAGTGTCAGTCGGCTTTGCCGACAGATATATACCCTCAGCCAATGTGAAATGAAACGTTCACCTATGGACAGATCGAATGTATTTAAGGTCTCTTCAGAATTTTGTGGCCCTTTGAGGACATTTGAACTTGCCGACAAAAATGTGGATTAGGAATTAACTGCACTAAGACACACATTTTGAACTTTTGTGGGGGAGGTACCCTTAGGGAGGACCGATATGGGCCATTTTAGAAGTTAAACTAAATTTTGACATAATATTAGGAGATCCAAAGATTGGACCAAATTGGTTGCCCCATTCACTAGCATTTTAGAGACATTTTTTAAATATTGGGGAGAAGTACAGGAGGTTGTGGACCGGTATTGTCCCATGAAACTAAGTTTGGATATAATATGACGAAGACCAAATGTTGGACCAAATCGGTTGAACAGTTCGAGAGTTATCGTGTTCTCCGACCGCCACATATGGTGACATAAGGGTTTTTACACCTTTCGGGCTGTTTTCCCAAGAGATATTGACTTGCCCCTGAAAAAACTTTTACCGTCGTAATGGATATGCAAATCGCTTCAACAAAAATCAAAGTGATTCGATGGCAGGTCTAAAAGTGAACTTATGCGAAATTTTGTGTGAGAGGTACCAGAAGGAGGAGACAAATATAGTCCATATTCGAACCTGTTATATATCTGGTAGATATATTAGGATGTGCAAAGTATGGATAACATCGGTCACTCCCTTCAAGATTTATCGTGCGCAAACTTTTTCCGAACATTTTTGTAGTTTTGTGGGGGAGGTACCTGAAGGAGTGGACCTATATAGCCCACCTACGAATTTAAACTATGTTTTGATAAAATATTGCGAAGGCCGAATTTTGGACCGAATCGACAGATCCGTTCTAGAGTTATCTTGCGCCCCAACCACTACACAAGGTGTCATAGGGGCTTTTTGCACCTTTCCGGCCATATTCTCAGGAAGTATGGACTTGCCCCTGATAAAACTTGTACCGTCGTATGGGGGGCAGTGAATACAAGTTGTAGCAACAAAAATCAAAACGATTCGAGAGCAGGTCCTAATCTGAACTTATCCGAAATTTTGTGTGGGAGGTACCCGAAGGAGTGGACCGATTGAGTACATATTGGAACCTCATCTAAGTCTGGTAGAAATGTCACGATGTGCAAAGTATGGATAAAATCGGTTACTTCCTTCAAGAGTTATCGTGCGCACAATTTTTCCGAGCATTTTCGAACTTTTGTGGGAGAGGTACAGGAAGGAGTGGACCGATATAACCCATCTTCGAACTTAAACTAAGTTTGGACAAAATATTGAGAAAGCCAAATTTTGGACCAAATCGGTTCATCCGTACGAGAGTTATCGTGCGCACCAGCCAGACAGACAGACAGACGGACGGACATTGCTAAATCGACTCCAAATTGTCTGAAACTGATTTCGTCCAAACATACTTGGGGTCTTAAACCATTATTTCGATGAGGCACATTTTACCCGTATGAAAGTGTATATACCCTAGTTAGCATAAATGCTGAGGGTATAAAAATGTATCTTAAACTTTCTTCAATCTGTTGGAATCTTTATATGGGGGATATACCAAAAAGTGAACCTATGTGGACGATTTTTAGTGCAGAAGTTTCGTGACCACTGAAAACCTCAAATGTCAATTTACAGGTAGTTCTGTTAAAAATTGTAGCTAAAATCCTCATGAAATGTTACCGTTATATGAGAGCTATACCGAAACGAGGACCTATCTTGGCAACTTTTACTGGAGAAGTTTGTTGGTCATTGAGAACCACAAAATTTCAGCTAATTCGGTCAAAAAATGTAGCTAAAAGCCTCAAAATATTTTAATTCGGGGGGTACCCTTTTATGGGGCCTATATCAAAATATTGACCTATCTCCACCATTTTTGGTGCAGAAGTTTTTGACTTCTTGAAACTCCAAGTGCAAAATTGGAGTCAATTTAGGCGAAAAATGTAGCTAAAATCCTGGGAATACTTACTTACTTACTTAGCTGGCCCATTACAGAACATTTGTTCTATAGGCCGAACTAAGAAGAGATCTACATTCCTCTCTATTTGTTGCTTTGCACTCTGGAATACCGCGCCTTGTCATCTCATCATCCACTTGTTTGCGCCATCTATTCCTTGGCCTGCCAATTCTGCGTGCACCGCCATGTGGCATGTATTCATACGCCTTTTTAGTGGGTTCATCATCGCTCATTCTTTTGATATGGCCTAGCCAACGCAATCGCTGCATCTCGATACGTTTAACAATATTGATGTCGTTGTATAGCAGATACAGCTCGTGGTTCATGCGACGTCGATATTCACCGTCAACGCAGATTGGTCCGTAGATCTTTCGAAGAATTTTTCTCTCAAACACACCAAGCACTGCCATGTCTGCTTGCGCAAGTACCCAGGCTTCGGAGCCATACATCAGCACGGGTAGTATCAGTGTTTTGTAGAGCGTTATTTTTGTTTGACGAGATGTGGCTTTGCTTTTAAACTGCTTACTTAATCCAAAGTAGCATCTGTTGGCCAATACAATTCTTCTTTTTATTTCACAACTGATGTCGTTTGTTGTGTTGACGGAGGTGCCGAGGTAGACGAAGTCTTTTACTACCTCAATATTATAGGAACCAACTTCCACAGTCGGTCCGAGCTCAATGGACGCATTGCGCGTCGACACCATCAACTTGGTCTTCTCACCGTTTACCGCCAGACCCACTTTAGCAGATTCTCCTTCGACTTTTATAAAGGTATCAGTTACTTCTTTTACTGATCGACCCATGATGTCTATATCATCAGCATAAGCAAGTAACATGTGACTATTGGTGTAGATTGTGCCACTTCTTTTGACGTTTGCCTCTCGTATAACCTTTTCTAGCAGGATGTTGAAGAGGTCACACGAAAGGCTGTCTCCTTGTCTGAAACCTCTTTTGGTACCAAACTCTTCGGAGAGGTTCTTTCCTATTTTAACTGAGGACCTCGTGTCAGTTAAAGTCATTTTACAAAGCCGGATGAGCTTTGCGGGAATACCAAATTCAGACATGGCTTGGAATACCTTTGAGCGCAGCGGACTGTCGAAGGCTGCTTTATAATCGACAAAAAGGTGGTAGGTGTCGATCTGCATCTCTTGGGTCTTCTCCAGGATTTGCCGCAGGGTAAATATCTGGTCAATGGTGGACTTGCCAGGTCTAAAGCCGCATTGGTATGGTCCAATAATCTCGTTGACCATTGGCTTTAGTCGTTCGCACAATATCCCTGACACGATCTTGTAGGCAATAGGGAGTAGACTTATGCCCCTATAGTTAGAGCATACAGTCTTATCTCCCTTCTTGTGGACGGGGCACAGGATACTCAGGTTCCAATCGTCGGGTACTCGTTCTTCCTGCCAGATGGTGCTAACTAGCTGATGAATACACCTTATCAGCGTGTCGCCTCCGGTTTTGAACAGCTCGGCTGGTAAGCCATCGGCCCCTGCTGCCTTATTATTCTTCAGCCGATTTATTGCTGTCTTTACCTCATCTTGGCTGGGCGGTATACATTCAATACCATCTTCTGGGATTGGGACTGTGGTATCTTCGTCGTCTTCGCTGCTATTGGATACCAACAGATTTGAAAAATGTTCTTTCCATATCCTGAGTACACTATCTGTATCAGTTACCAAATTACCTTGCTGGTCTCTACAGGAGGATGTGCCTGTACCAAAGCCATCAGTTTGATGCTTGACTCTTTGGTAGAATTTTCGGACTTCATTCTGGCTCCTGTACATCTCGATTTTTTCACACTCCCGCTTTTCCATCTCTCTCTTTTTCCTGCGGAAAAGACGTTTCTCCTCTCTCCTTTTCTCCCTGTATCTCTCTCGTGCGCTACGCGTTGCTACGGATTGTAAAGTAGCCTTATATGCCGCATTTTTCTCTTCGGTGGCAGCACGACACTCCTCATCATACCATGGATTCCTTGGTGGAGGTATCTGGTATCCAAGTATGGATTTTGCGGCTGTTTGCATGGAGTGGGCAATGCTTTGCCATTGCGCTGATATGTTATCGGGATGAGGAGGGCTTTGATTAAGCAATTGGGCTAGTTGAGTGGAATATGCTGTGGCTATCTGTTGTGATTGCAGCTTACCGATGTCTAACTTTCGTGTTGTGTCTGTTCGTACTTTGTTTGCTACGTTTAAGCGGGTGCGTACCTTTGCTGCAACAAGGTAGTGGTCCGAATCAATGTTTGCGCCTCGGAACGATCGTACATCCAACACGCTCGATGAATGTCTTCCATCTATCACAACATGATCAATTTGGTTTCTTGTTTTCTGATCTGTAGACAGCCAGGTGCCCTTATGAATATCGAGATGATTAAATCTGGTACTGCTAACTACCATGTTTTTTGCAGCTGCAAAGTCTATCAGTCTCATACCATTGTCAGATGTTTCACTGTGGAGACTGAATTTCCCGACTGTTGGGCCAAAGATATTCTCCTTTCCAATTTTGGCATTAAAATCGCCTAGAATGATTTTAATGTCATGGGCAGGGCAACGGTCATATGTTTCTTCTAAGCGCTCGTAAAATATATCTTTGGTCTGTTCATCCTTTTCTTCAGTGGGAGCATGAGCGCAAATAAAGCTGATGTTGAAGAATTTAGCTTTTATTCGAGTTGCAGCAAGTCTTTCATTCACTGGAGTGAAGCTGGATACAAGATGTTTTAGTCTCCGACTAACTACGAATCCACAACCAAACTCATGCTTTACGTCATGGCAGCTATAATACAGTGCGTCACCTTTAGGTGTTGTTGTGACGCCTTTCCCAATCCATCGTATTTCCTGTATGGCAGTAATATCGGTCTTGTACTTTTCAAGTACGTCTGCCAATGCGAAGACTGCACCTTCTCTATAAAGAGTGCGAACATTCCAGGTGCCGATTCGCAGATCATGGTCCTTAAAACGTTTGCGGGGTTCGTCAACTTTAGAGGGGTTTGTTTTTCTTTTCTTTCGTTTTTTCATAGTAGGCTGTTTTTTCTAGGGGAGGGTTACTAACCCGACGCCCAAACCCAAGTTTTTAACGTTCTTATGGGTGAACGCGCGGCACATGTTAGCTCACTACCTTTAACGGGTGTTAAAGGCAGTTCCCCAGGTGACACCACGGGGAGGTCAGTGTCCACTTGGGATGAAAGAGGGACCAAGATAAATCCTGGGCTTTGCCATGTTAAAACCGGTCAGGACCGTTCCTTGGTTTCTTCCATCCCCTACGTCACCCAAATCCTGGGAATATGTACCTTAAATCGGGAGGTACCATTATATGGGGCTATACCAAACTTATGTTAACGATTTTTAGTGGAGAAGTTGTAATAACTTGTATTCACTGTCCATATTACAGCGGTACAAGTTTTTTCAGGGTTAAGTCCATACTTCCTATATTTTGTCCAAAGTTAGTTTAAGTTCGAAGATGGGCAATATCGGTCCACAACTTCCTGTACAGATGCTATGGATTGTTATTTGTCAAAACTATGTAAAGCTATAAATTTACACGGTGCACCTTAACTAATTTTAAACGAAAGGTGCTTACACCTGGAGAGTTTTTGCAGATTCTGAAACTACAATGTTAATAGATGAGAAAAATCCAAAAACAAGAAAAAATCAATGGAGGGATTTTAAAATAAATCGGGGTCAAAGTTCACATTTTCACGAATTCTACATTCGCGGAATCGAGTTATTCTTTTTTGGAATTATTTATTTCATAGTAGTCGTTTAGTTATATCGATAAAAACGAAAACAAAGGCGTTATGTTCGGGTCGAACTGTACCCTCCAACACATTAAACCTCTGTATAACTCTATTCGACCTACTCGCAAATAGAGTTATATAGAAATTGCATTAAAACTTGGATATATTTTAACCACTGCATGGAGGTTCTTCAACCAAACGGAATCCCAAAATCTGTATAATTATCTGTGGTTGTAAAATTCTGGGATATACCATAACCTGGACCTATAAATCGTGTATATTTTGAATTCTAAATATCCGAGGACTTGTATTTTATAGTCTGCAAAAATTTAAAATTATGTCCTTAATTTTGTCATTCCTCTATTGAATTTATATACTTTGAATTAATATTTCATATAAAATCAACTAACACTCTTTAAAGTTTAACGCTACACAACATTTTATATTTTAATGATTATTGGTCATCTAAACGGTAAATTTGTGGCCAGTGGTATAGTCGGGTCAAATCGGGTCATACCAATGCCGTTTTAGACCTGGTAAATAGACAAAATCTTTACTGTATGCAAAATCCTATAGAAAAAACATGAAAAACACATCGACACATAATACCAGTTCGTCGACAGCCCAATAAGATCAAGGTTGTTCCAAGCCATATCTAAGTTTGAAATTCCTGCAAAAGTGATACGATTATGCGTGCAGGGGTAAGTACGTCCGCCTTGCACCCAGAAGGCCTGCGGTTCAACCCCTGACCAGAACATCAACATTTTCGACGGTGGCATTTCCCCTCAATGCAATGGCAGGTTTTTGAGGCAAAACGTCATTTTTTCAAGTCAATGATTGAAATCAAATCATAACGAAATGATATTCTTAGCTCTTTCAAACCTCCAAAACCAAAAAATTACAATCTGACAACGGCCCCCGGCGACATGCCAAGCTGCCAAAGATGTCATAATTTTCATTCCGTTTATTTCTGACATTCAGTCGTAATTTAAGTATTTTGGCGCCAAAACCTGATCTGTTGATATTATATATTTTTTAAAAATGGAAAATACGTTTTCTAAATTCCGCTTCGGAAGTCTCCTACGAACACACGGCAACATACCGAGCTCTTGATTCATGCCGCCTCTGTTTCGGCCAATTTGTCAAAAGAAAAATATACAAACTATGTCCCAATTTACATTGGGCGAGTTTACTTGCGGCAATTGTCATTTTGTAGGAGAGAGAGGTGAGGCATATGGTAACCCTTTGCCTCTCACCACCCTCTCTCACCTACAAACTGACAATTGCCGCAAGTAAACTCGCCTAATGTAAATTGGGACTATGTTATCAAGGAAGTTCGGTATCAACCAACTAAAATGAGAAAACAATTAGCTTCGACAGAGAAAATTTATGAACGATATATCCAAATCCGAACTGATTTCAATATTATGTATCAATAATGTTTTCTAAATTCCGTCAGACACGTTAAATTTCATCACAATTAAACATATATAGCGTGATTGTTGCACGAAATACGTAAAATCGGGTGAAAGTATATATGGGAGCTATATCCAAATCTGAACCGATTTCGATATAATTTGGCATACTTTTTTTCTAGACGTAATTTCGTCACACATTTTAAATTTCATCGAAATTGGACAGAATTTGCGTGTTTGTTGCACCAAATACCTAAAATCGGGTGAAAATATATATGGGAGCTATATCCAAATCTGAATCGATTTCAAAATAATTTGGCAAACTTATTTCCAGTCCGAATCCCGCCATATATTCCAAATATCATCATAATTACACAGAATTTTCGTGTTTGGTCCATCAATTACTCGAAATCGGGCGAACATATATATGAGAGCTATATCTATATATGAACCGATATCAACCAAATTTGGCAGATTAGTTTCTAGGCCGATTATAAACATCTGCACGAAATTTTGTGATTTTTGCCTCAAAAACTTGTCATCGGCCTCATCGTTCAATGTTCTCAAATTGTCGCATGCCATTTTGAGTCCGAAGTACGAAACGTGGAAATGGTGCTCCAGTGAGCCAAGACTATTAAATTGGAATGCTTTTCAAATAAAATTTACCAATTTATTGAAAAATCGGGCAAATATATATGGGGGCTATATCCAAATTTGAAACAATTTTTGTCAAAACCGTTAATACTGATCAGGGAGAAAAGAAAATCGGGGAAAGATATATATGGGGGCTATATCCAAATGTACACCGATATGAACCAAAGCTGAGTCATGGTGCCAAGAAGCGTGGTCTTCGCTACGGAAAATAATATCGGTGTAATCAGAATCGCCTTCGATGAAAATTTCAAAAATCCTCGAACAGCGCTTAAATTGCACTTAAGCGAAAATGTTGACATTTTATGAAGTAGGTACCGGAAGATGTTATACGATATAATATATCTTTCAACTCGATTTATATTTGAGAGAAATATTATGATGCCCAAAGATCTTACCAATGTCAGTCACTCCTTTCTATATGTAAGGTGCCTATCAGCCTTTTGGACCACCATGTCAGAAAGCATGGACTTGCCGACGGAAAACATTATATCGCTATAAACAGGACGACAAGAAAACCCTTCGGTAAAAGCGATCCACGAACAATCATCACAACACTTAACTGCAAAATTTTTTATAGGTACGAGAACTGGCCTTAAGCTGGCCTTAAGCCGAAGAAATATTAAGAAGTATAAAGTTTAAGCAAAAATTATATACTACGAGTGTTATAGTGCGCATCAGTTTAAGGAAACATTGTGAACATGATAAAAGTTTGTTAAGTTGTATGATAAGAATTTCGTCTTACGTTCTTGCGGTCTTAATCAATTATTTCGATAAGGGACATTTTGATCGCATCAATATACATATGCCCACTTTAGCCTTTAGGCTGAAGGTATAAACAATTACTGGCCTACCCAATTGACATCGATATAATAGATCGATCAAAGCGAGCATTAACTGCCACCTTTGGATAATTAAAAAAAATCTTCAAAGTGGATTTTACAGTAAGCGACGATAAAATCAAGTTCATGGTATCAACACGGGAGACGTCCAATAAACTCGGACTAACTGTGGACTCTTCAAAATACAAATTTTAGGTAGTTAATGACGCTATTTACTTCGGCACAGCCATAGATAAAACAAACGACATAGCATAAAATCATCAAGGTCGGCCGGGCTTTTTATACCCTCCACCATAAAATATGTATTCAGAACTAAAATGGAATAACTAATTTCCTTTCATGACCACAATTTTAGGTGGACATGTTTTCGACCACGGATACCAAAATTGTTAAATTAGGTCTAACAAGTAAGAACGGCGTTAAGTTATGCCAGGGCGAACTTGTTGTACCCTCCACCACGTTTTGTATTGGAACAGTTAGTTTGCTTTCGTTTATGAAGATGACTAAATACCAAATTTCACCAAGTTCGGTAAAACAATGTGGCTAACCTTCAAAATACCGAAATTCGGGAGGTAAGTTTCATAGGAGCTATATCAAAACGTCTGTCTATACCAATTTCCAATTTCTGGTGGAAAGTTTTTTAGACTTAAAGAAGACTAAATACCAAATTTGTGATATTTCGGTAAAACCCTTAAAATACCGAAAATCAAATGGTACGCTTGTATGGGGGATATAGGAACACGCGGACCCATACTGATAATTCTCCTCTGGAATATTTTATAACCCCAGGTAAGACTAAATAACAAAATTAATTTTTTCGGTGGGATATTGACGTCTCAACCTTCAGAATTACGAAAATCGGGAAGTACAGTTCTATGGGGGCTATAGCGAAAGGCTTTTACCTCCAACAAAGACTAAATACCAAATTTCAGTGAGTTGCTGTGCCCACAACCTTCAAAATACCGAAAATCGGAAGATACCGATCTATGGGGTTTATATGAAGGCTTGGGCCGACAAATTTCTGAGAGTAAGTTGTATACCCCCAACGAAGACTACGTACCAAATTTCAGCCATTTCGGTGTGATAATAAGGCTAAAACCTTCAAAATACCGAAAATCTGGTGGTACGATTCTAATGGGGCTATATGAAGGCGTGGACCTATACCGACAAATTTCATATGAAACGTTTAACACCACAAATGAAGACCAAATACCAAATTTTAGCCATTTCGGTGGAATATTGAGGCCACAACCTTTAAAATACCAGAAATAAGGAGGTACCTTTCTATGGCATCGACATATACCAACAAATTTCATATGGAACTTTGATATACCCAAAATTTCAGCAATTTCTGAGGAATATTGAGGTCACAACCTTCAAAACAATGAAAATCGGGAGGTACTGTTCTATAAGGGCAATTTAATGGCGTGGACCTATACCGAAAAATGTCACGTGTAACGTTTTATACCCCAAATGAAGAAGATTGTGTTGGATTATAGTGGTCACAACCTTCAAAATACCGAAAATCGGGAGGTACCGTTCTATGGGGGCTATATGAAGGCGTAGACCTGTACCGAAAATTTTCTGGAGGAAAGTTGAATGCCCCCAACCAAGACTAAGTATCAAATTTCAGCCATTTCGGTGTGATACTGAGGCTAAAGCCTTCAAAATACCGAAAATCTGGTGGTACCGTTTTATGGGGGCTATATCGTTACGTGGACCGATATAGCCCATTTGCAATAGCGAACGTCCTAGGAGCAATAGAAACCTCTATACCAAATTATAAAGCTCTATCTTAAAAATTGCGAGCTGTATCTTGATTTCAACAGACGAAGAGACGGACAAACGGACATGGTTATATCGGCTTAGAATTTTATCCTGATCATGAATATATGTATATACTTTATGGGGTCTCCGATAAATAATTCGATGTGTTACAAACGGAATAACAAATTTAATTATGTCCTCTTGTGGGCGGTGCCTTTATACGGGGGCTATACCAATGGGTGGACCTATGTTGACAATTTTTGTTGATACGGTTTTTGGCCAATTGGAACCTCAAACGTCCATTACAGATAGTTCGGTCAACAAATTGGCTAAATGTCTCAAAACACCTAAAATCGGGAGGTATCGTTATATGCGGGCTATACCAAAACATGGACCTATATGTGTTGACAATTTTTGGTTTACAAGTTTTGCGACCACTGAGAACCCTACCGTTATATGGGGGCTTGACTGACTATGGAAAAAGATACTCTGGTCGAAAAATATAGTGTTCTAGCTCAATTAGTACGGACGCTAGGTCGGATATGGCTTGATCGACGCAGAATGTTATCCTAATTAACAGTACATATTAGACCTACGACTGAGTCATGTCAATAGAATGGTAAAGATGTCCTTGCCAAAAAGCCACATACATAAAAATACGAACCATTTGGCGGTATACGACACAAGGGAAGACCAAAACCCCGATGGATTGACCATGTTGAAGATTATATATCAAAACATGGTTTCCCAAATTGAAGAAGTAAAAAAGAATGTCGGAAGAAGAATGGAAATCTATTCTTAGTTCGGCTTATGGGACGAAACGTTCTATTTAGAATATGAAGTCAACTAAGCAAGTAAGACATTTATTGGTATTTTAGAAATTAATGCAATTTTTCCAAAACAGATGTTTCTAAAAGAAATCGGTTTCATTTACTTAGAATTCCACAATTGTCACCCTAATGATGGTCAGACATTTTACCGCCGGAGAACAAACGTCTCCCGAGATAACTTCTGTAACCGATCAACTTCCTTAACAAACATGTAACAGTTGGACATTTTAATTTCAAGCTGTTTTTCAAAATCAAACACCAGAAAAAATTGCAAAAGAATGAGACAAATGACAATGACAATCGATGAACGGCCAGTAGTTTTGACAATTTAACACCACCTGCAAAAATTGACGAACAAAGAATTGCACTCGGAATCAATACAAAGTGAATGATGATCTAAATAAAGGCAACAATAATTTCCAATCTTTTGGCAATTATTGTGGAACACGCACGCGCAAGATGAAACTATTCGTCGCCAAAGCAATGGGAGAGAGAAAAATGTGCAAAATTAACAGAAGGACACTTGGCACCCAACTATTAAGGACAATGGTCAATGCAACAATGTTAGTTAGATCGGATATTTAGTAGTATATGAAGTAGGTAAAATTGAGTCATAAATAGCCATTGGTCATGGTTGGTCAGTTTGAATGCGCGCCCACCGTTTGTGCTCAACACACAAAAACAAAACCAAGATAACCAATAATGAGGCCAATGTTGTTACCCTTCACCCTTAACTACCACTGAACACTGACCACTATAAAGTAAGAAGTTTAGGGAGTTTCCTCGCATGGGTGCTGACTGGACAATGGTGAGTTATAAGCCTGATTTTTTAAATTTAGTTCTCAACTGACCAGTCGCTATTATTTTATGCATAATGATCACAACGTGCTTGCACAAGACTACAGCAGGATTAGTTTTATTCCATGACAAAAAGGTAAGTTTTGAAGCTGGAAATTAAATAATTCCTCAGCCAGCTATTGTTGCCATTGAAGTTTTGCCTTTATTAAAACATGAAATTGTAACAAAACTCAAGGTTCATTCGAATGTCTGTTCCGCACACACATAAATCACCCATTGTGCTGCAAATGTCAGCAGCACCCAAAAAACAAAACAACGCAGGAGCCAAATAAAGTTGTTACATTAGCAAACGGCCAGCCTTCTTTTCAGTAGGGGAGTTTAGACAAAGATTTCCTCCTAACTTCACGAATTTATTCTCCCCAGTCCATTTGTGTTTATTTTTTGTTGGTCATGTGTGATCACACTGTGAGAGGCGAACAACGCCTTCAAATCATTTAACTCTGTGATTAACAACCGCTGTGACACTTTTTGTATTAGGGAATTTTTTATGCACACTCAGTTTCGGCATCGGTGGGCTTTCCTCTGAATGTTTTTTGTTGTGTGATCAAATCTGCCATGGAATTCGATGCAAAACAAACACCATAATTGTCATTATAAAAAGATTTAACTTTGTTGTTACTTTGACAGAGAGGGAGCGCAAAACGTGTGTGTACTTGAATTGATACTTTCCTACATGACCTGGCTTGGCGAGCCACAATGCGGCAACCCAACATTAACATTTCAATAGGGGTAAACGGAAGTTGATGTCTTCATACAAATGAAAACTTTGACATAAGAATAGCTACACAAGTCGACAAAGCAGAGGAACAAAAATAATTAAATAAGCAGTCGCGGTTCTTGGAGGAGAGTTTCGGAATGAATGTCTCAGTGAATGTGAGGTACAAGGATTTATCTTGATCGTTTTGAGATTATTTTGCGGTCGGTTGTCCTCGCGAGCCTATTATGGCGGTACAATTTTTTCGAGAGTATGTCCATACTTCCTAAAATAATGGCACAGAAGCTCAAAAAATCCTGTCGGAACCAACTGCAACAGTGGGCACCTCAAACTGCTTTAATAAAAACAGGTGGTCATTTGTCAGAACACAGTGAAAACAAAATTTTCTAAAAAAAATTTTGGTAGATTTCTTTTAAAAAATTCATGAAAAATTTAATTTTTCGTGCTCAATGAGTGGCCATAACCCCTTAAGATCACTTCTCGAATACTGTTGACATTTTTATAGCGTTGTGTTTATGACAACAAAATTATAATTTTTCTTGTGCTGAGATATGGACCTCGAAATGTTCCAATATTAAGCGCCACTCCTTCATACCCCTTTTGCACTCAGTTGTATTGCGTCAGTCAGTGGAATATTTAGGTCCCATATTTCTGTGATATCTTATGGGGTTCCCAAAGAAAAGTTACAACAACGAAATACCGTAGCGCCATTGTAAAGCCATATACGGTCATATTTGTAACTAAAAAGTATTGACACACACCATTTGGTATTTCTATCAATGACAACAACAATTTGCAATAACGAACCACAGACATAAACCTGGACGTTATTCGAACGTCAAAAACATAATGATAGTACGGTAACTCCAGGTGCACAGCTTTATCATTCCTTCTGAACTGTATTATCATAACTTCGAAATTTGAATGAATTTACATTACCGACTAACTACGAGTTCATTCAATAATTTTTCGAAACAGTATTATTATTAGCATTGACTCGAACCACAAACCCATAGAGTATGTTAGATTTGTTGCACAACAGCAATTGTTTTTTATACTCAGCTACCCGTGGATGCAGTTTAATCAGTACAAGTGCTGTTGGAGTACATTTTTATACTCTCAGCATTTATGCTGGGCAAAATGTGCCTCCCACACAAAATTTCGGATAAGTTCACTTTAAGACCTGGTCTCGAATCACTTTAATTTTTGTTGAAGCAACTTACATTCACTGACCCCCTTTACGATGGTACAATTTTTTCAGGGGCAAGTAAATACTTTCTGAGAAAATAGCCCGAAAGTTGTAAAAATCCCTATGACACCATGTATAGTGGCTGGAGCGCACTATAGCACTCGAACTGGTCAACGGATTTGGTCCAAAATTTGGCGCACAGTTTCAATTCACATAGGCTGTTTAGTTGTTTTCTATGAATTCACTTATGAATTTTTGCAAGAGAGCGCGCAACTAGGATGCACTCCATGTTGCTTCCACAGCACAGCTGGGATGCAGCAGTCCATTTTCGATCCAAATAAATGCATTTGATGCAGTGTTTTGGATTGAATTTAAATGCAGTCTTAAGATGCTATAAGAATGCAAGTCATTGCAAAGTATCCCAAAATAAATAAAATGCATTTATTATTTGTGTAAAACAAGAATATTAAGAACTTTATTACATTAACACAAATTATAAAAACTCTCCATTACTTTTACTTCCTCCGCTCTGCTTTTTTATACCATTTGATTTTGCTTCGTCATCCAAAAGGTTTTTATACATGTTGTCCTCCCACTCCAGCTCAAATTTCGAAATTAACTCCAACTCCACTCCAAAACTAATTTCCGTCTCGTTCCAATTACCGCAATGTTTCAACTATAATTTGTGTTTCTTTATTTTTCAAACAAATTCTTAGAATTTTAGACACTCTTTTTATATTTGGAATAAAATACTGTGATATATTTTATAGGGATCAACAAATTGGCTTGTTCTTTTAGGGATCTTTAAGCGAGTGCTTCTAAAATGTATCGAACGGAGTGCATTTTTCATAACTCCCTGTGAACTGCATCGAAAGATGTTGTGAAATCATAACTCTGCATTGCACTACTTCCAAACTTTTTTGATGGGTATAATGCCGGTAATTTCTACGCGTAGTTCTTCAACAAAAAACTATGAGTTCATAGATATCCCCCATGTAAGCAAAATTTCATAAATTCAATTCATAGGTAACGTTACCGGGTCGAAAACGGCCGTGTTGCTTACACCAAGGATTTTGCCTGGTTGATCGTTGCCAATGTGTTAAAAATTGTAAAAACACTTATATGTGGCAATGTTTTTACGAAATCATGATTGAAAATAACCAATGCTACCATATGTTTTTAAAAATTTACACGCCTCGGTAAATGGCCCGTAGAAATAATCAAGCGCGTAGGTAAAGATAACTAATAGGAAGCTATCTACCCGGTTATCTAGGGCTAGAAATTACGGGCATAAATCGAAGAAAGCATTTGTTTCCCAGTAAAAAATGTTGGAAGTTGTTCATGTGGAATTATGATTTCACAATATCCCTCGATGCAGTCCACACGGAGTTATGAAAAATTAACTCCGTTGGATACAATTTATAAGCAGTTGCTTTAGAGAACCCTACAACAAAAATAAACAAAAACAGTGGGTTGATCCCTACCCACCGCCGGCGAAATCTTTTATTATAAAAATAAGAGAAAGTGTATACATTTCTAAGAATTTGTTATAAAATAAAGAAATAAAAACTTATTTAATTAATTCTCTTTCGAGTTGAGCTTATTAGACCTATTATATACATTGAAAAATTAGGAGTCTACCGAAGTCCCACACATTCAACCATTACGCTACGTTTCACGGGTGGTTAAGCCGATCTTCAGGCGTAGTGAATGTTGTTTTTGTGGCAGACGAAGGCAAAGCTTGGGAACTAGTATATATATCGCACTTCATTAGATAAATGCATATGCGAAATTATGTCAGTTAATTGAAACTTCTGAGCCACCATCAACTTGTCAAAACTTTAGTAGACAATAATTGATGATCAAAAATCTTCTGATATAGGAGAGCAATTACTAATGACGTAGGAATAAAACTTAGCATAGTATTTGTGAACATTGAAAAATGGGATTACCAAGCAGGACTATAGGAAAAGTTTGGAGTTTCAATTAACTGACATAATTTCGCATATGCATTTATCTAATGAAGTGCGATATATGTATATACTAGTTCTCAAGCTTTGCCTTCGTCTGCCACAAAAACAACATTCAATACGCCTGAAGATCGGCTTAACCACCCGTGAAACGTAGCGTAATGGTTGAATGTGTGGGACTTCGGTAGACTCCTAATTTTTCAATGTATATTGTTACGAATGTAACTGATAGGTTTAAGTTAATTTTGTTTAATTTCCGTTAATTTAAAAATTTGAATTGTAACGTAAAGTTTTTATTACGCTGTTACTTTATTTAAGCAACAACAACTACCATGTAGAATTGTCTTCATCATTCTAGTCCTTACTTTACCTTTTATTAATGTGCTTTTGTTTGTTTTGCCATAATCATGTAATTATCGTTTAGTTCCTACTTCTTGTATTTCGTGTATTTGTTTGTTGTTGCAATTACGTCATTACTGTGCTTGTCCACTTGTATGTATGTGAGTATGGTTGTTCGCTTAAGGGCTGTTTACACCATCTATCAATGTCATATGAGCTGCCATTTCTTTCACCCATTCGACATTCTCTATGTTTGTCAAAATTGATGTCATCCATACAACTTTCAATTTGTGCGTTCATACCTGCAAGTGTTATTTTCGTATGACATAACCTAAAAATATAAAAACAGCTGTTTTTGTCATTATTTACGTTTATTTTTGAGTTGCAATTTTGCGCAAATTTTAATTTTGGTTGAAGGAAACTGAATTGGTGTTTGGAGTTATAGAGGCATTCATGTTTTTGCCACCAAACAATCATTTCAAAGACTGCTTCTTTCGACCAATCGATCTGAAAATAACATTATAAGCGCCATTTATTTACTTTACTGAATATTTAAATACACATACCTTTCCATTTTCTTTTTTAAAAGATTTTGTTTTTCATTTTTTGTTTGAGAATGTCAGAAAACAGCTGATAAATTTATGTTTACATACGAGAATGCCGTATCAAATAGAGCGCTCCCTAAATGAAAAATTTACATATGAGTTGCCAAATCATTTTGATAGATGAAAATTTTCAGAGTGGTCACACTATGTGTACTACATTCGCAGGTAGAAAATTTGGCATCTCATACGACATTGATAGATGGTGTAAACAACCCTTTAGTGCGAATGTGCGTCTGTGTGTTCGCTGCACAGATTCGAGGTGTTGCCAGATTTTCTGGATAATTCTAGACCAAGGAGATTTTGGGTATAAATAGCGGTAGGAACGGCAACATTGAGTTAGTTGTGTTTTAAGCGTTAGACTGAAGTTGTGTTTTAAGCGTTAGACGGTTAAAGAATAGCTGCGTGCTAACTAGAGACTTGCTGTGTGCTTAGTAATTAAAGTCGGTTCCGAATAAGTGTAATAAAGTAAATAAAGCATTGTAGAAACATAATCTAAAACGAACCCAGTTTTATTTGGTACAAATCGTACTGGGGAATAAAACAACGTCTACACGGAGATTAGTTAAATCTAATTCCGTAACAATATAATAGGTCTAATAAGCTCAACTCGAAAGAGAATTAATTAAATAACACTATAAATTACCTTCGCCTTAATAAGGCAAAAATAAAAAATAAAAACTTAAGTTGCGAACATTTTTGCGGTAATTCACGAGACGGAAATTTTTAATGGAGTGGAGTCCAGTTGGAGTCCATGTCGAAAGCTGAACTAGTGATGGGAAGTCATAAGCCCTGTTCCTTTACGTGCAAGAATCTTCAGGTTTTACCACTTTTTACTCGAAACGCGTTCCTTTACTTCTGACCCCACACAATTCATATGAGAGCAGTTCACAACTTTTGCTACTTTTGCCGGTTTTACCATTTTCAAAAGTAAGTCGATGGTCAGACTAGCAAGGTTTCTTGAAACCAATTTCGTTAAAGTTTCTTTTCAAGTTTCTTTATGGCCCCGGCACATACGGCGCGTTGAGCGTTGAGTTACAACAACCACATGAAAACTTCAAGAACAAACTTGGCATCACTTAGACATTTTTCATGTGGTTGTTGTTTTCAACGCGCAACGCGTCACACAACGGACCGTATGTGCCGCGGCCATTAGTGTCCACACACGTTAACGTGAAATTTAAGATTTTTGCGTGTCCTCTTTATTTTACCATTCGCGCTTGTTGTGTTTCTCATACCAATAAAAGCAAAACAAACGTAAATAAACTAAAAAACAACACAAAATAATTAACATTAATAATTAAATTAATATCAATAGTTAAAATTCCACTATTTCATTAATTAAATGCATTTATTAAATATTTTTATGCTTGTTTTGTTGTTAACGTTTGCTTGAGAAAATAAAAATGAAAGAAAATGGAAGAAAAAACTTGCAACGAATAACCAGAAGAGGCAACACAACAAACACAGAAAACCATGTACATGGGTTTCACTACTTCATACCCCTCGCCTAAAAACTGGACGTCGCCATGTTGAAATCGTGCTAGTCTGACCATCGACTAAAGGAACAGACCAATAAAAAACCTTTAGGATGATGCAAGATCTATTTAACAGGTCACGTAAGTAGCACAAGTACAACTCTGTTTTGGTCAAAAATTCTTCAATATGTCAAAATGTTTGTTTACGTTTTCATACAATTTATTCACAATAACAAAAAATTTGACAGATTGAAACCAATCAGCTGGCCGTTTTACGCCACCTTATTATTTCATCATGGGATGATGAAGCAAAATCAGATGGGCTTGGATTAATTGGAGAGCGGAAAAAGTAAACTCAAATGTGATTGAATTTAATGGAAACTTTTTTTAATTTGTGTTTATATAATAAAGTACTTTGTATTATTGTTTTACATAAATAATAAATGCATTTTATTTATTCTGGTATATTTTACAATGGCTTGCATTTTTATTGCATCTTTAGACTGACTAAAAATGCAATCCGAAGAGTGCATTTAAATTCAATCCAAAACACTACATCAAAAGCTGTGATTTGGATCGGAAACGGAGTACATCCTAGCTGTGTGCTGTGTAAGCAATGCAGTTTACACAATAATAACCCAGCAAAAAGTTTGCATTCACGGATGCAGTTGAATCACTACAAGTGTACAGTACATTTGCCGTTGGAGTACATCTTTTCCTATGAATTCACCTATGAATTTTACAAGAGAGCGCTCAGCTAGGATGCACTCCATTTTGCTTTCACGGCACACAGCTAGGATGCACTCTATTTTCTATCCAAATCACAGCCTTTGATGTAGTGTTTTGGATTGAATTTAAATGCAGTCTAAAGATGTTATAAAATGCAAGCCATAGCAAATAACCCAAAATAAATAAAATACATTGCTTATTCATGTAAAACAAAAATATTAACTTTAGTACATTAACACAAATTATAAAAACTCTCCATTAAATTTGATCGTAACTAAGTTTACTTCCTCTACTCTGCTTTTTATGACATCGAAATTGATATTGCTTCATCATCCAAATGGTTTTTCATTTTTCCTCCTACTTCAGTTCAGATTTCAAAAAACTCCAACTCCACTTCAAAAATAATTTGCGTCTCGTGAATTACATTAATGCTTGGTTTACATTGGGCTTCGTTTCGTGATTTCGTAGGCGTTTCGTGATTTCGCGCGAAATCAAGCAAAATTTATCATGATTTTGCGTACAAAAATGAAATCATCTCATTTCGTGATTTCAGCGAAATCAACATCGAAATCACAGTACACATGATATACAACCTTGCTTTTGCCTAAAGAAGTACCAAAAGTTGCAACACTTTTCACGTATGACAATAAACAAGGTAAATTGCTGCAACAAAAAATTTTAGTATCAAAATTTGTAAACAATGTGAAAAAATATTAAATTACTTTGTTACAATGCTATTTTTCATGTGTTCCCGTACTTTTTTAATGGTAATTTTAGAAAATGGAGCGAATTGTCAAAAATTACTTCCCATACAAATTTCCTAAAAAATACGGGAACGGAAAAATGACGGAAATTGCAAAAACTCCAGCAGAAATCAGGGTATCAGTTGTAATATTAGATACCAATGAACATATGAACATGCTTGCTGCTAGTTTCTACTAGGCCAAAATTTTATGGCAGACAACAGGAGAAGAAGGTGTTATTCGGCGCTATTTTTGTTTAAAGAGAAGTGCAAGTCTTGCTAGATTTCGGTGTACGGGAACGCATTTTTAGCACTAAACGGGAAAACTACTGCAAGTACTAATATTTTGCAGGTTCTGAGCACAACTTTTATCCATCAAAATTTATTAGTATGATGTCTCAACGATAAAATCATTATTTATTTTTTTTTTTATTTTTTGGTACTATACACAATTAATACGATATATTGATAATTTTACGATAATTTTCGAAATAAAGTTGTAAAGTTCTATATTGTCGTATATTTTTGATGTCTAATTCAATTTACAATAACTTATTTGGAAAATTATGTTCGATCAGCTACGCATATGCATCTACCTTGATCATTGTGATATGTTTGAAATCAACAAAAAATAAGTGTAAACACCAGGGTGTATTTCGGGATTTCGTGAAATCCAGTGGATTTTGGAGCGCAAGTGTAAACTTGGCATAATGTTCATAACTTTAGTTTGTTTAGTTTATTTTTTATAAAACAAATTCTTAGAATTTTAACACTCTTTCTTGTGTTTAGATAAAAAGTCTGCGACTGTAGGGATCAAAAAATTGGCTTGCTTGGCTAGGGATCTTTAAGCGAGTGCTTCCGTGTGGACTGCGTCGAAAGATGTATTGAAATCATAACTCTGGATCCACCAACTGTTTTTGTTTTGTAGGGATCTCTAAAGCAACTGCTTATAAAATGTATCGAACGGAGTGCATTTTTTATAACTCTGTTGGACTACATCGAAAGATGTTGTGAAATCAAAACTCCAATTGCACAACTTCCAAAATTTTTTGCTGGGTAAAAGTGTACAGTACACTTGCCGTTGGATTACATCTTTTCCTACGAATTCACTTATGAATTTTACAAGAAAGCGCGCAGCTATGATGCACTCCACTTTACTTCCACAGCACACAGCTAGGATGCACTCCATTTTCACTCCATTGTTTTGGATTGTATTTAAAGGCACTCTTCGGATTGTGTTCTTAATCAATCTTAAGATGCCGTAAAAATGCAAGCCCTTGCAAAATATCTCATAATAAATAAAAAGCATTTATTATTTGTGTGAAACAAGAATACCAAGAACTTTATTATATAAACACAAATTAAAAAGTTTCCATTTAATTCAATCACATTTGAGCTTACTTCCTCCGTCTTCCATTTAATCCAAGCGCCTCTGATTTTGCTTCACCATCCTAAAGGTTTTTTATGTTGCCTTCCCATTACTAGTTCAGCTTTCGACATGGACTCCAACTCCACTTCATTATTCCTTTTTATTTCTTTATTTTATAACAAATTCTTAGAAATCTATACACTCTTTTTATTTGTGGTAGAAATTATCTCGCTAGTGCCGGATAGGGATCAACCAACTGTTTTTTTTTGTAGGGATCTCTAAAGCATATGCTTATAAATTGTATCCAACGCAGTGCATTTTTCATAACTCCGTCTGGACTGCATCGAAGGATGTTGTGAAATCATAACTCCACATGCACAACTTCCAAAAATTTTTGCTGTGTATCTTCGAATTCACCAACAGGTAGATCCGCATATAAGTTATTGGCTTGTCCTGTTAATAAATAAATAATTAAAGGGATACATTTTTGTATCATGGTATCAAGCGTACTTTTTGTTAAAAAAGTGTATAATGTAAAAAAATAAATAATTTTATGATTTTCAAATAACTTTAGATTTATTAACTCCATAAAATCTCATGCGACCAATCGTAAACGTGTAAAACACGACAAACTCTGTTGCAAAAACAGTTGCAACTTTTGGTACTTTTTGAGTAGAGTTGGATTTTTTTTGCACAAATACCGAATACAACACTGTATTTTTGGTGGATTTGTGCCGGATTTAAAATAAACCCAGTCGTGAGAGGATTTAATTTTTGTATGGCAAATCTGGTCAGATTTGACCAGATTAAGCAATAAATCCTCATAAAGTGGGTTAATCCGGCAAAAAACTGTAGTGTAACCGCACTATTATACATTCATTTCTATTTCGATGTACATTAGGGACATATATTTTTTGAGAAAAAAATATATCATTCGGAAAAAACCATTTCTCAGAAAGACTTCTTCATATCAGTGATATGTAACCTCCTCCAAGTTCGAACGATAAGCCGCGCAGTAAATCACCGCTTGTAGAGGCGATACAACGTTTGTTAATATGTGAGGTATTTTGTTAAAATTAAAAAAATAAAGCCCTAATAAACATGTGCTTCTTTGATTTCTAAAACAAAACATTGAAACAGCTTCTCCTTTTTCTATGAATTTCCAGCGACCCCAAACTTTTCTGCAAGAATTCTACTTTCTGCGAGAATTTATGCATTTAGTGGAATGATGTGGAACCATAAAAATTAAAAATGTAACGAATTTTCATTCATGTTTTCCAAAATATTTAAACAAATGTGAAAAATTATTAGTTTTTTAAATTCCAATAATTTATAGACATTTCCTTGTTTTGTTTACAAATACAACTGGCAGTAACGTTACAAACAAAAACAAATTCCTTTGTGGTTGTTGTTCGAGTTGTATTTGTTGTAGTATTAACTTTACCTTGTATTTGTTCTACCATGACGTGTAGGGTTGATTTTGTTTAGTTTTTTTCTAACCTGTAGTGCGATTCTCCAACTCATTTTTTTAGTTACCGACCAAGGTATATTTATTATAAGGTATATGCATGAATTACAACAACTAACAAATTTACAAAAACAACATTGTTGTTATTGAAAATTAATTGTCAAAGAAAATATTGAACAATAGGGTCGTTCCAAAAATTTTTTCAGGAAAAATATAAATACATTTTGAAAATCCTCTAGAATAGAACAAATTTGAAGCAAAATGTAATTATAAAGCATTCTTAACTCTCGTATGTCATTTTTATTACACGTTTAGGATGAAAAGCAGTATTTTATGGTAGCAGATTCCGAAGTTTCAAACTTCATGAGTAGACCCTATTACATTTTGAAAACTAAATTTACAAAAAAAAAGTAAGAATACAGCTGATTGTCACTTCTACCTTATATGAATATGCCTTGATATCGTTCAATTCATTTTATAACACATTACATTCATTTTAAAAATTGAATAAAATATGAAACAAAACAAACATTAACAAAAACAAAACTTGAAGTTTGTCACCATAGACAATTTTGAAAGTCCCGTTCCACACTAGCGTGAATTTCATTAAAATATTTCATGAAATTAGGTGTTCTTAAATCGAATTCCCCACTACAGCAATTTTATGATTGTACTCTACTATGGACGTCGATCTAGAGACGCATAATTTCATATCAAAATTTCAGTGAAATTACTGTAGTGTGGCCCGGGACAAAGGAAACGGGCATACGTGTAGTGTTGATTTTTTCTCGAACTGTACTGCGATTCTCCAACTCATTTTTTGAGTTACCGACAAAAATCGGTAAAATTAAAACGCTTACAAATTAATTAACGATATTTTTGGTAAGTTAGCGACCAATAGAAAGTAGTCGTAAAGTTCTACCGATAGCAGCAGTGTTGTCAACTTTTGTTTGAAGTTTTCATTCATAATTTTGCGCTTTACTTTTACCGACTGTAAAAATGTGTGAGATAATAGCTCTGTTCCTTTACGTGCAAGAATCTTCAAGTTTTACCACTTTTTACTCGAAAAGCGTTCCTTTACTTCTGACACCATATAATTCATAATTATGAGAGCAGTTCACAACTTTTGCTACTTTTGCCGGTTTTACCATTTTCAAAAGTAAAGGAACATACCAAATAATTGAAATGTGTTGAAAACAATAGGTCTGTACGATAACCCAAAAGTTTGTACAAATTTGCACAAACTTTTACAAAATGCTGTTCGATAACAAATTTGTAAAGCAAAAGAGAGCGAATTTGAAGACAATAGTGAGAGAATTTTGGAGAGCTGTGAAGAGTTTTGTTTACAAGTTTTTGCAAGGAAAATTTTTCTTGTAAGAACTTGCAAGTTTGATCAGCTGATTTAAATTCGAATGTTTTGTGGCGGACTTCTTGGCAAAAACATAAACAAACTATTAGTTATCAAAATAAACAGAAATAAAAAAGGGAAAAATTATTAAATAAATTATGGAAAACGATAATGTAAATAAAATAACTTATTTTGTAGTTTGTGGTGACTACTTTTTTATTTTATTATTTATTTAAACTTTTCCGACAACTTCTTCTTCTTTAAATCACCTGACTTCTTGCAAGTTTTTTCAAATTGCTGTTCGATAACAATCTGCAAATTTTTAGCTTCGATTGGTGGAGAGACGTTACTGAGAACTTGCTGAGTACTTGCAAGTACTTTTCACTTGCGTAGTTATCGTACCGTTGTCTGGACGCCTACGTCACACAGGTAAGTTTTGGGATTTTGACAATCAATGGGCAGGGTTATTGTATCATGATTGTATGGTTTTTTGGAGAGCAAAGTGGAAATATTTAATTTTTGGGTCATTTTCTTTTTTATTTTTAATAAAATACAAAATTTTTGCTTGCTTTGGTTCCTTTAATGGCGGACAAATTGTTCTGTTTTGGCAATTCAGCTGATTGCTTGCTCGTTTTTGCAGGGAAGGTGTTTGTTTACTTTTTACATTTTTCTTGCAAAAGAGAATAAAAACTCCTTACTCTCCGAGAAAGTTCTTGCTGGGCAATTTTTGCTGGGAACGTAACCAGACAGACCAATTATCTGTTTATGAGTGTCATAATGTACAATATAACTTAGTAACTACCTATTAAAAAATCACAATTAAAATGCAATTAACACTTGGTTTACATTAACGAAATCCACTCGATTTCGACTGTCAATTTCTTTGCGTTCACGTCAAATGGAATCTCATCTGAAATCCATTGGATTTCATTCGACGTTTAAGCAATGGAATTGACAGTTGAAATCAAGTGGGTTTCGTAAATGTAAACTTGCTATAAGTTTCGATTATGTGATTTCTATTGTGTGGGACTGTAATTAAGAATTTGACGCCGTCGGACCTGCATTATCTGCATTAGTGTCGGTAAGGCAGGGCAATTGACGTTTGATGCCGGCGTTGTTTGACAAATTCAGTTGGCTTTATACTTCGTTGACAACCTGACGTTTAATTTGCAAAAAATTGTTTCGTCGAAGAAACAAGTGTCAAAAATTGTTGATTTTGTTAAAAGAAATAAAATAAACTTTGATTTTGTTTAAACAAAATGATAATGAATACAATGTGAAAACAAAAAGAGTGGAATAGTTTTATTAGTATGGGTAGAGAGTTGTAAATAATTGGTAACAAAATTTAACTGCAGCTACACCCACAACGAAAGCAAGTTGGTCAGAGGGGAAGAAATAAACAACAAAAATCGATTATTATTTAAACAGCAGTTCAAATGAAATAAGCAATTATCTAAAAATAAATATTAGACCAAATAAATATCTACGACAGCTTTTAGAAGTGAAGAGACCAGTGACAACGAGTGAGCGGAAGAAGAAAGTGAAATAATTGTTCCAAAGAAATAAAATAAAACAACAACATAACGACGAACGACAACAATAGAAAGTAAAATAAAAACGGCGAAATTTGTTAAACAAAACAAACAACAATAGAATTTACAACAAAATTTTCACACGCCAAGCAAAAACAAAACGAAGCAGACTGTGACGTCTGCAGTGAGAATAAAGTTATCGCAAAATCACAACAACAAGAAATTATAATGTCGTCTTTGGGGGGAAGTGGAGGGAGCATTCCAACAATTTCTGCTGCCATATCTTCATCATCGCTAGCCAGTAAGACGTCAGCAATGAATTCCAATGATGCCCTTAGCTCCTCAAACAAACAGCTGTTGACCACCATACAAATTATCCAACAAAAATTCAAAGAGAATGAAAATGTTTTGTCGGTATGTAGTTCGGTTGGCTATGATGATGATAATGTTAATAATTATGATTTTGAAATCAAATAGTTTCAGGGTCAATGGTTTACATTGCCTTGGTACTTGTGTTTATTTTATATTTGTTTTTGTGAATTCGTTTTAATTATAATTCTCTTCTTTTTTAGATATTTGAGGCTTATCAGATTATCGGTCAAGAACACACAAGTCGCATCCTTTGTCTGGTGGTTTCAGTGTCTGGTGGTACATATGCCGTATTCTCTATGACAGCGTCCCGTTTCCCACCAAGATCATGTAGTGATTTGACTATTGATAAGGTGTTTCCATTGAATGAATCATTTTATATGGGCAATGGTAAGCAAATACAACGAAACGAAGACAAAATTTAATCAATTCGCGCACTGATAACTGAAACCTGTTTGCTAAAAATGTTTTGTTTATATGTTTAAGCGATGCACCCAACAATGGATTGGTTTGATGTTATTATTAGTTTTCAATATGGTGTTATAATCGATATCGTTACGAAGTACAGGGTCGATGGCTAGATAATCGAATTTGATAAGAGGGAAATTCTGGAATGTAGCATATTAGCATACAATATTTTTTTAAGGCTTCGTGTATATTAGGGTTGACATTATTTACGAGGATTTATTTAATCAATGGAATTTACATTTGAAATCCAGTGGATTTACAAAAATTGCAATACTGTCTGGACGAGTGTATCGGTGTGAATGCTATTCATAATTGCCTCATAGCTCTTGTGATCTTGTAACTTTTGGGAGCATTTCCACAGGTCTAAGGATTGCACCCAAATTGATGATATTGGAATAGTCGAGCATAAAATTCAACGGTATCTTAATGATGCACCCTCAGAGCCGCATACTCAAAGCTTTAGACTGTCTTTCGCTGTTCGATGAGCGGCATATTGCCTTGTAAGTGGTTAATAATATTAGTATATCAATTTCTTCCAGGTACACATTTATAATTAGACGTCATTCGAATGTTAGTATTTCAATGGTTGTCTGAGTAAATGTTTCCTTTATCAACGTAGAGTCGTTGATGTTATGGAGTGTTCAACGTTAGAATCATTAAATAATGGTTCCAGAGGTATCACCTAACTTGGACAAGTCTCTACCGATCTTCCACTTCTCTAACTTTAATATACCTACAGCATTTTAAACCAGATAAAGTGTAGTCAACCTTAAGATCTCTCTCGGATCGCTTCGTTATGTCCAACGTTGTATACCAATAGCTCACTTTTAAAAGAAACTTTTATGTTTCTATCTCAGATTCAAGAGTGACTTAACCATTATCATTATATCGCTCATTTACTCAAAGAGTAGCATAAATCAAAAAATGGGTTTTCTGAGTTAGCAATTTCTATGTTTTCTACAACTTTTTTATCTTGTGTCAAATTTTCATGTTGATATCTCTAAAACGCAACGTGTTACAGGTTATCTACTACGAGCTTAGCATAAATCAGTAAATAGTTCTCTGAGTGTATGAAGCAGTAAAACACTTCAAATCATGCTTAATACTGCACAGAAATTTAGCACTGATATCAGACTAACTCTTCAAAAGATGGCCCATGTAATTATTTTTTGTGTAATTATATTTTTTAGTTGGGAAGTCAAATTTGACTTCTCGAAGCTGCGTTTTTGCGATGTGATATTCTTTGAGTAAATGAGCGATATGCTGCAGTGCTTCAGGTGGTCTAGACACCTTTCTCTGATCCAAGTGATATTACTAGTTACATGGATACACCACAATTGTTGTTGTTGTTGTAACAGTGTTTATTATTATGTTTGTATGTTTGTTCTTCTGTTCAATCTGGCTCTGGGTCTATCTCCAGTTCCAGGAAAATGGCTGCTTCGATGGGATGTAACCACAGATCCATTGGATTTAGATGAGTATGTTTGGCGGGGCAGTTGAAAAGGTGTTTTGTGTCGTACGGGCTCATGCCGCATACTGGGCAGATATCAGGTGCGACGGGGATGTACTCCGAGGACTTTATTCTCACTATATTTGCTTATGGCCTTAGCAACTGCATCCGTGTGAATACTATTTAAACCTTCTTTATATGCCTGTTGATCTAGGGGTTCTCTCCTATATTGTTGGACCTATAGCATGAATATCCTTCCTGATATGCCTGAATGTATCAGGCCTAGCCAGCAGATAGTGACACCCAAGCAAGTACTGCAACGAAAGCATCTCATTGTGTTGCTTTACTGGAAGAATTTTTGTCTCCTCATGTAGATGGTCCACTGAAGACTTGAAAAGGCACCCTGTTGCTGTTCTCAGAGCGGCATTCTGACAGGTTTGAATCTTTTTTCCAATTCGTATCCCATAATCTCGGGGACCCAACTGGAGCCGCATAGCTTACCACAGACCGACCTATCGCGTTATATGTGATCAACAAGGTTTCTCTGCCGGCTAGGGACTTGATGACTTTGTTCCTGCTTTTCAGTTTGTCTCAGATAGCTGTGGCGTGCGCGCACGACTTGAAAGTAACCATTTATTACCTTAAAAGGTTGCCAAGTCCAAGTTCAAGGTCGGGGCCCCTATGTACACCTTTTTCAGATGTAATTCGAAACATTTTAGTTGTAATTCGTAACATTTCATTTGTAATTCGAGAATTATATTTGTAATTTGTAACATTCTATTTGTAAATCGAATTATTCCATTTTTAATTCGAATTATTCTATTTGAAATTCGAATCATTCCATTTGTAATTCGAATTATTCCATTTGAAATTCGAATTATTCCATTTGTAATTCGAATTATTCCATTTGTAATTCGAATTATTTCATTTGTATTTCGAATTATTCCATTTGTAATTCGAATTATTTTATTTGAAATTACAAAGGAAATCATTCGAATTACAAATGTAATAATTCGAATTACAAATGGAATAATTCGAATTTCAAAAGGAATAATTCGAATTACAAATGGAATAATTCGAATTACAAATGGAATAATTCGAATTACATATGGAATAATTCAAATTTCAAATGAAATAATTTGAATTACAAATGGAATATTTCGAAGTACAAATGGAATAATTCGAATTACAAATGGAATAATTCGAATTACAAATGGAATTCTCGAATTACAACTGAAATGTTACGAATTACAAATAAAATTCTCGAATTTCAATTAAAATAATTCGGATTACATCTGAAAAAGGTGTAGTTAAGCAATAACTACTTTGTGGTTTGTTTGTATAGCACCATTTGATATGTTTACGAGTTCGTTTTTGGGTCTATCTCCAGTTCTAGGGGTTTTGTAGGGAAGTTGAAAAGAAGGGATGCCAACTGTTCCGAGGTAAAAATCGCTACAGCCATAGGTCTGTAGAGATTTCTACCTTAAAACAGTTGACATTCCTGCTTAAGCACCACAAGTATCGGGAAAACCACCAACTTGGCACCCCTGTTGAAAAGGTACAGTGTGTCGTGCGGGCCTGTGCCGCATTCTGGCAGATATTTTTTTACAGTGTCATCAATCCGTGCCATATAGCTATTTAGACGGCTGCACCGTCCATATTTGAGCCAAAGTTACTTTGATTTCTCGTGGCAGCTGGCACTTTGATGCGGTAGTTGTTTATGACATCTGCGACGGCATCCATGTGAATGCTATGTTGGGGGTCCTCTCCATCATATGGTAATTACGATGGATCTCACGAACGAGAGAATGCTATTGTGTTGCTGTACTGAAGGAATCTTTGTCTCATCGTGTATATGGTCCACTGAAAAAATGCGGAGGCACTCTGTTAGACTTCTCAGGGCGGCATTCTGACAGGTTTGAATATTTTGCACTGCGTTGAATGATATTCGCGGATTTTACTGGCGACTGCATTTCTATGAATGCTATACCATCCTCAATGATAGCTTTGCTGATCTAGGAGTTTTCTCTTATATGGTTGAACATCTCTCTATCCACCATATGGTGATTAGGGTGATCACGGTAACAATCGAGTAACTATCGTGGCTGGTGGCCCCCTTTTTGGTCGAAACTTTGCTCAAGCTTTCATCAAATTCAACGATTGGTCATATTGGTCAACTCCTTCGAGTACCTTACTCACTCTCGAACGGATCAAGTGATTTGGTCTAAACTTTTCACGCCATAATAGTTCTTCCAGGCAGATTGCATTCGAATGTGGACTATAGCGATACACCCCTTTGAGTAAATCCCACATACATATATTTTCTTCTTTCATATCAAGGAGTTCACACCAATTCATATTGGCTCAATAATATGGGACCTACTTTAAATCGCACACCAATTCGTATTGGCTCAATAATATGGGACCTACTTTAAATCTCCGAGTTCGAACGGCGAGTCTTACGTCACCACTTGTGAAGATGTTTTTCATGTCTGAAATAATCAGTACATAAAAGCCACCTTAAATAGCACTAAAGGGATTTGCTACACCCGAAAATTTCAGGGAATGAAATGCATTGCATTGTTTTGAAACTTTTTTGAGCTCGAACTTAGTATCCAATTAGTCCGAAACTTTGTACATTTTAACATTTCTTCCAAACGCGTCACTTTCCACAACTTCGCGTACTTCTTTCATGAAAGTTTAAAATTTTCTCATAATTGCGGATGTAGAACTGTTTGAGGATTGTTTTGAAACATTCATCGAAGATGGTCCTTATGATCACAAACACATAATTTTTTCGAGGACAAGTTCATGTTTTCTAACCTAATGGTGCAACAGCTCTAAAAAATGTACGGTGACCAACTAAAATGGCTGGTGGGCATGATTGCTTCCGAAAGGTTGTCATTGCTTCAACCCATTGAACATCGTGATATTTCTTTAAAACTTAGATCAAGTTAGAAGTGAAACTATGTCGGACAATTCATTCCGGTTGCTCCCTCACAAAAGTTCGATATTTTCGCTAATGTCCAGTTTAAGGGATTCGAGGATTGTTTTGAAATTTTCATCGAGGGTTAGTCCTTGTAACAAGTTTCCTCCGGTTGCTGGGATAGACTCACGGGGTAGTGTTGGTCACAGAAAATTTATATTGAAGTGACTGAGAGTGAAAGAAAGATTTTAGCTTACAAATTCTGAAGTTACACTTTATTGAAAAACTCAATGTGCTACGCTGCTGGGCAAGGTACGGCTGGATGGTCTTGAATGTCGGCTGTTTCGCTGCTGTGGCGGTGGGAATGACGTCGGTGCTGCGGCTTATTTCGGCGATTCACCAGACCCACGACGGTACTAGTGTCAGCTCCCTCGGTAAAGATTGGCGTCAGTGCCCACGACGGCTCTTGACCAAGATATCGCACTCTTTGATTATGTTCTGGCCCACGACGGCTCTTGAACCAGATATCGCTCGCTTTTTCTTATGTTCTGGCCCACGGCGTATCTTGAACGAGATTTCGGACACTTTTCCTTACGTTCTGGCCCACGACGGCTCTTGAACGGGTTTTCGGTCACTTTTCCTTATGTTCTGGCCCACGACGGATCTTGAACAAGATTTCGGTCACTTGTCTTTATGTTCTGGCTCACGACGGCTGTTGAACAGGATTCGATCACTTAATTTTATGTACTGACCCACGACGGCTCTTGAACGAGATTTCGGTCACTTTATTTATGTTCTGGCCCATGACGGCTCTTGAACAGGATTCGATCACTTAATTTTATGTTCTGGCCCACGACGGCTCTTGAACGAGATTTCGGTCACTTTTCCTTAAGTTCAGACCAACGACGGTTCTTGAACTTCGCGGGAAAAATCTTTTAGAACCACTTAACTTCGTAAGATCAGACCAACGACGGTTCTTGAACTTCGCGGCAAAATCTATTGAAATCACTTAAATCCTTAAGTTCAGACCAACGACGGTTCTTGAACTTCGCGGGAAAAATCTATTAAAATCACTTAACTTCGTAGGTTCAGACCAAGGACGGTTCTTGAACTTCGCGACAGAATCCTTAAGTTCAGACCAAGGACGGTTTTTGAACTTCGCGACAAAATTACTTAAAATCCTTAAGTTCAGACCAACGACGGTTCTTAAACTTCGCGACAAAATCACTTAAAATCCTTAAGTTCCTTAAATCTGGTTAGGACCACTTGTTTTCTTCGCTTTACCGGCTGATTCACTATCCTCTTCGGTCTATCCTAATATGCGAATGGATACTAAAAACGCGTATAGCCTGTGTAGACAAAAATGAGGGACGATTTTTGTCATCCGAGCTCTATGGTGGAAAGCTGAACACTTTTGAGCTTTAATCTAGTTTAAGCACATTTTTCGAATGGTATTAACTACAAAATTAAAATGTTTTCTAGTTGAAGCCAATACTTCCTGAAATATATCATGGGCCCAGAAATATCCCAATATATATACAGTAGAGTCGCGATAATTCGTACCTCGATAATTCATAATCTTCGATAATTCGTATAAGCTGGTCCCTCGAAGCCATTTCCTTCGCATTTTAACCTCCCTAATTCGAAATCCTCGATAATTCGTATAAAATTGCCGGTCCCTTGAATTACGAATTATCGAGGTTCTACTGTAGTGCTACTCCTTCATAACCTCTTTGTCCCGTCATATGTAACAATTAAACAATTTTTTTTCTTACTCTTATTCCAAATGTCCAAAATTTTGAGCTAAAATCAACTTGAGAATTGTGGTTTCTGAAAAATGACATAAGTATCAGATCACAAATCTAATTCTAATTTTAAACTAAAATCTGCTAATTTTAAACTAATTAGCAGAATGAGTATTCCCATATTTGTGAATAAGTATTCCTATATCCCTCCATCTGGTAAATTAAGCTCCAAAATCTCATGAATCCTCTTTCTGCCCCCCTATTTCGTTAATTTTTAACAACTTTACTCATAGTTTATTTTACAACAATTTCATTTGTTTGTTTTGTAGTTGTTACAAAAACAAAAGAAATTTTAACAACTTTTGAATCGATAAAAGTTACAGAATTCATATACTGGAATATAGTTGATAGACCGAGTTTATTATTTTACCGTGTCATAGGATAGGCTGAGGTTATGTTTCTGTCTGCAAAACTCACTGATACTTTCTTACACGGTATTAATCATATTAGTGTGTCCATTTGTATACGTTTTTTTGTGTCAATGATAAATTACAAATTATCGTCAAGGTGTGAAATAATTATTTCTAAAACAAATATGTTATCGTATCAGATTTGGGATTTCGCTGACTTGATTTATACATGGGATGGAGAAGCGATTAAAAAATAAATTGTATCATGAGATGTCTCATCATTTAATAATAAACAAACTCAAGTTTCGTCCATCGTCCAATACATTGTTATCATGTGTGTTTCTCCTATATATATATATATATATATATATATATATATATTGATGTTATACCAAATACACATATTAACTATACATTTTTATTTTTTAGACAAAGGTTCCGTATCACAGTTACAATTTACCCTAAAATGTTCTGATGAAGCTGCGGCGAAATACTACTATTATCCCCTTGCATCCGATAGCGATGTTGTGGACTTTGATACATTTCAAGCCCAGGTGACATCGGCAAAGATGTCTATGGTATTGGCACCAAGTGAATCAAGTGCTTTAAGTTTTGCCTGGGTCAATGATTATCGGCAAATTGGAGAAGTCAAACAAGAAATGAAGAGGAGAGAGCATGAATATATTAAATATAAGGATTTCACGTAAGTTGCAAAAACAACCATCATGTACATATATTTATAAATAAAAATTTTATTTATTCCAGAATCTATTGTGCCACATATAATGTGAATAATAAATCCTACATAGATTCTCCATTGCATTTGTGGTTGGCTGCCTCTGAAACACCACCAGATATTTATGCCATAGCTTTACAAGAATTGGATACCTCAGCCAAGGCCATAACATTCAGTGAAAATCGTCCAGATTATATGTGGATGTAAGAGAGAGAACCCTAATATTTTATTTTATATTGAAGTTAAATAAAAAATCTTTTTTTTTTTTAGTACAAAAATGTTAGATAGTGTCCATGACAAGGGTGAATATGAAGAGCTTACCTCGGTGCGTTTGGTGGGCATGATGTTGACCGTCATTGTAAAACGTGAAATACGCTCCTCAATTACCCGCCACAATGTCAAGACAGTGGCAAGAGGTATCCTCAATACTTTGGGTAATAAAGGAGGAGTGGCAGTTAGTTTACAGCTTAATGAGGCGAATTTGTGTTTTGTCAATTCCCATTTGGCTGCCCATATGGGCTTTGTTGAGGTACGAAATGAGGACTATCATGGCATAGTTAAGGGTATGGTTTTCGATGATGAACTCAGGAGGACAATTAATGATCATGAGTAAGTTGTGCATTTTCCCTTATTAAAAATAATATATAATTATCCTTCAATTCTTTGCAGTCACATTTTCTGGATTGGCGACTTAAATTATCGCATTGAAGAACCCCCCGGCCTGCAATTGCCAGTGGCTCGTTCAACATCACATTCAGCAGAGATACTTCTTCAATATGATCAGTTGCGTCAGGAAATGCGTAAAGGCAACTGTTTTGATGGTTACACCGAGGGTCCCATTAAATTCCGTCCCACCTATAAATATGATCCGGGAACTGATAATTATGATAGTAGTGAAAAACAAAGAGCCCCTGCCTATTGTGATCGTATATTATGGAAAGGTTCACGTATAACCCAGTTGGACTATAATAGCGTTATGGATATTAGGCAGAGTGATCACAAACCAGTATATGCGGTGTTTAGAGTTAGTATAAAAACACGTGATGATCATTTGTACAAAAAGGTTCACGAAGAAGTCCTTAAATTGCTCGATAAACGTGAAAATGAAAGTCAACCACAAATTAATGTGGAAAAGACAATCATAGATTTTGGTGTAGTGCGTTTTAACGAGCCAGTATTTAGTGACTTTACGGTTTCAAATGCTTGCCCCATGCAGGTTGGTTTCGAATTTAAATGCAAAGATCCACCGCTGAATGCCATCTGTGAGAAATGGTTAAGGGTTGAGCCAAGGAAGGACAAGTTGATGATAGGTTAGTATTCTTCAGCAATACCAAATATTCCCTCTATAGTTATTTATGTTGTGTGTTCTTCTTCCAGATTCCACCAAAAGTATACGTGTAAACTTATTTGCTAACATAGATTCCATAACTAGTCTTTTACATAAAATACGTACCACCAATTGGAAATTTGACTTTGATATATTAATTTTACAAGTTGAAAATGGTCCACATATCTTTATTACTGTTACGGGCGAATATAAACCAAGTTGCTTTGGTTTATCCATGGAAACATTGTGCCGTACCGATCGACCATTGTGTGAATATGACCAACAACAAATTAAAGATTTGGTAGGTTTTGAAGTTTTGTAAATTTCCGGGTATTTTTTTAATTCGATGTTTTTTCGTTTCAGATGAACGATGAATCTCCTGAATTCCGCGTTACCATGCCGCGTGAATTCTTTTTACTTATTGACTATTTACACAAGCAGGGACCAAAGGTGGAGGGAGCTTTTACCTTGGATACATTGGAATTTAAACATGCCAGAAATGTCGAATTTAATGAAATCAGAGATTGGCTGGATACATGGTCAAATAATGAATTTCGTAAGTGAAAGTTAAAGAAATAATTGAATTGTGTTTGCATAAGCGATGACATTGAAGGATTTACAATTGTGTTGAACGGAGAGCTTTAGATCGGTGCGGTGATAAGGTAAAATGTTATTTTGAACGTTATGCCATCCTGGGCTGTGATAACGTCCAGAATCCAGATTGCATTGAGTACAGTTTGAAAGAATATTAAGAGCTACGAATCGAAACGAAAAACATAAAGACGGATCACCGTAAATTAAAAACGAGTCTTACGATATTTGCTTATTGGAAGTATTATTTTTTATACCCCTCAGCATTTATGCTAACGAGGGTATATACACTTTCGTACGGGCAAAATTTGCCTCATCGAAATAATGGTTTTAGACCCCAAGTATTTTTGGACGAAATCTGTTGCAGACAATTTGCAGTCGATTTAGCAATGTCCTTCCGACTGTCTGTCTGGCTGGTGCGCACGATAACTCTCGAACGGATGAACCGATTTGATCCAAATTTTGGCATTCTTAATATTTTGTCCAAACTTAGTTTAAGTTCGAAGATAGACCATATCGGTCCACTCCTTCTGGACAGACTTAGATGAGATTCCAATATGGACTCTATTGGTCCAGTCCTTCCAGTCCAGTCCTACACAAAATTTCGGAAAAGTTCAGTTTAAGACCTGCATTCGAATCGCTTTGATTTTTGTTGTAACAATTTGTATTTGCTGCTCCCATTACGGCAGTACAAGTTTTATCAGGGGCAAGTCCACACTTCCTGAGGAAATAGCCCGAAATTGTAAAAACCCTTTATGACACCAAGTGTAGTGGTTAGAGCGCACGATAACTCTCGAACGGATCTGCAGATTGGGTCCAACATTTGCCCATCGTAATATTTTGTCCGAACTTATTTTAAGGTCGAAGATGAGCCATATCGGTCCACTCCTTCAGGTGCATCCCTCACAAAAGTACGAAAATGTTCGGAAGAATTGTGCGCACGATAACTCTTAAAAGGGAGTAATCGATTTGGTTCATACCTTGCGCATTGTAAAATTTCTTTCAGACATAGATGAGGTTCCAATATGGACCCCATCGATCTACTTCCTCGGGTACCTACCCCACACAATTTCGAAAAAGTTCTGTTTAAGACCTGCTCTCGAATCGCTTTGATTCTTTTTGCAAACACTTGTATTCGCTGCCCCCATTATGGCGCTACAATTTTTTCAGGAGCAAGTCGAGACTTCCAGAGAAAATTGCCCGAAAGCTGTAAAAAGCTCTACGGTACCATGTGTAGTGCCTGGAGTGTACGATAACTCTCGAAAGGATCAGCCAATTCAGTCAAAAATTCAGTCCTCTTTATATTTGCTCAAACTTGGTTTAAGTTCAAAGAAGAGCCATATAGGTCCACTTCCGGTATCCTCCCCCAAAAGTGCAAAAAAAAAAGATGAAAGTTTCAATTCACACAGGCTGAGGATATATCTCAGTCGGCAAAGCCGAATGATACTTTTTTACTTGTTTATTATGTCCTTACAATGCCTGTGAAAAATTTCCAATGAAAGACCACTTTCAAATATGCTTGTTAGTGTAGAAACCTGGACCGTTTGCATAAAGAAACGGGATACAGACGAGTGAGTTTAGCTGGGGCAATTAAAGAGATGGAGATCATCGTTTGGTCCAGTCCAAATGAGGGACATTTGTGGGTCCAATACGAATTGAGGCGGTTGCAACTTCCAAATCTTAACTAGAATCACTCGCAGTTGCATTGGCAGCGAGTGTTCTTATTTACTGCATCAACAGCCCACCTGATAAGCTCAACAAAGTGAGCATGAACACGAAGTGAACATGATGAGCTGCACCGAGTCAACCTCAAGGTCAGGGATAGATCAGGTTGGGGTGAGCATAAGCGGAACAAGAGGCTAAATCAATGGAAGAGGTAGTCACGTTAGGAGACATTACGCCGACTGATGAAAAGAGCGGCGCCAGTTATTTTAATCGCCAGGTTTTCGAGCACCCCAGGAGTGACAGAGCGAAGGGAAGAGTACTACGGCTCGTTAGATCTCTTCTTGTCGGGGAGCAACCACCACAATTTAAAATGGATGATGTTGCAAATGGGGTCAGGAAATCATCCAAAGCGTTGGCCCGTAATGAAATCTCCATGGTAATGCTGAAACAACTAAAAGACCTGGGAGTTTGAATATCTCACCAAATTTTAACCTGTCGCTACATCGTGTCCGAAGTATAGAATATGGGAGGGGTGGTCCGGCTACTGAAGCCAGGCATGAATGCCAACAAAGGTGAATCGTACAGTGTTGGTACCTCTCGACTTATCAAACCTTTTAATACTGTCAACTACTCCACGCTGTTTAAAGACATTGACCAGACTACACTCCGGCCAAGTTTGATATATTGAATAGCCAATTAAATGGCGCCAGTCGTGTGTGGAATTCAGGAACAAGAAGTCCCAAGCCCTGTAGAGTGAAATAGGGAGTTCCACAGATGGCATTGAGATCAAACGGATGAGGTTGGTTGTACGATCTTACCATATTTCCAACGCGATAAATATGCAAATATGCGCCACTAACTCTACGTCACTCTGTTCGCCACAGGGAGCGAGAGAGAGAGAGAAGAGAGCTGAATGTCATGGTCGATGGTAGCGGAATTCCGACCAAAAACTGCCCCAAAATTCTAGGAATCACATTGGACGGCATGTTCATGGCAACTCAATGCTCATGTTAATGAAGCTTGGTGGGTCAGGAATTTTGAGGGCATGTACTCTCATATTACCAGCAGAATTCTCTGAATTGACACAATGCCTTTCGCCAAAACACCAACCAACTTATCGAACACAAATCTTGCCATTTCGAAGAAGAAAAAACTGCAACCCCGGGAACTCGTATTAGAGTTTGTCCTGTCTCTCCGAAGTCCCTGGTCCCGAGTCCCGAAGGACGCAGGAAATCCTCAACAGCAACAAAAAGTTGTTACAAAAGCCTGCGAGGCCCAAAATTGTGAAAAGTCTGATCAAGACGAAACTATCCGTTGTAGGTCCCTAGGTCCCTTTGGGTCGGAGACCTCACACTCTAAGACAATCGGGAGCAACAAAGAAGCCTGTCAAGACTATGGTTGAAGCCGGCAACATTGTTCCTAGTACCACATTCAGAAACGAAGAAGGGTGGCTACACCGCAAAGAACCGAGCAAATATGATTTTATGATGCCAACCCGATCCCTAAGAGACCCATGGGTCAGTATCCTGCCCATCTATTCGCTGAGAGTGCGAACATTGAAGCACAGTGGGCAACTGATAAATCGATTTCGGATCCTTCATTTAGAACGGAATCTTACAACTAATTCCGTTCTAAATGAAGGATCCGAAATCGATTTATCAGTTGCCCACAATTAATGTCAGTACATCGTTGTTGTTGTTTTCTAGAAACGCATATATGTATATTCGTTCGTGTATAGTTTCAATTATCAGGTTCTGGTTCCTCTGCATCCATGTATTGGGTATCGTGGCATCAATTCGGGACCAATACGAATTGAGGCGGCTGCAAATTCCGGATCTTAACTGGGCTAAAACCACCCGAATTTGCCTTGGCAGCTGGCGTTCTTGTGCTGCGATGGTTGGAAGTGGTCTCCAAGTACGGCATACACGCTGTATCTGTGTACTGACTGCGCGATTGCATCAGTGTGAATGCTATCCAAGCCTGCCTGATATGCTCGTTAGTCTAGATGCTCCCTGTTGCAGTCCTCAGGTCGGTATTCCGGCAGGTTTGATTATTCTTCCACTGTGTGGCCCTTATATATGCATATCACGCTGGCGCCGCATAGCTTACCACAGACCGGCATATTTGCTTTGTAAGAGGTCAACAAGGTTCCTTTGTCAGCAGGCTAAGTTCTGCCGACCAGCGCACAGTGCGAAATATGGGAAGTTTAGTGGAACTTTAAGGAATTTTGAAGTACATAAATTTAATTAAATTTTAATTGAATTCGTTAGCGAAGTACTCCACTGCAAATGATCCATACTCAGTTTTGCGATTTACTCCGCTAAACGACTTAAAAATGCACTTAAAGTTGCACTTTTGTTTCATAATTGTTTTTCTAAGAAATATATGTAATTTGGATTCATTAAAAAATATTGTGGCGCGAACATACGGTAACTCAGTATGCCATGATTAATTTTTCTTAATATTTTACAAAACAATTATGATATTTTACACTTTAAAAAAATGCAAAAAACCCTTATTGTTTTCGTGCAATTTTAGTCGGAAAGAAGTGATTTTTTGAAGTTTTCAAAATTGTAATTTTTTATTTTCCGTAGTCATTTCAAAAGTGAATTACGTACATTCACGTGTTAAGATATATATAATCTGAAAGATTGGATTCTCCTCTGTTCGCAAAGGTATAAAACTGGTGCGGTATCGCGCGGTCTTTGGAGATATTCAAGATTTTCTAAAAAGACTTCGGGAATTTTATTCTGTTGCATTTTCCAAAAGTGGAAGGTAAACGCGACAATGAACGACATTGTTGACTGTGTTTTGAAGAAATGGACTCACTAATTCTAACAGTGATAATTTCTGTAAAATTAAGAAACCTCTCGCAATTTTTGATAGTTTTGACTTCTAAATGCTGGTGATTTACATATAGTGCAACATTTTTAGATGCTGCGGTACAAATACCAAAATACGTTAAAATTGTAATGCAGTGCAGACCTGAACTTGATCTGAAAGACATTATTAACAAAATTAATGGTACAGACCTGCTGAATGGACCAATAAACATTATAGATACAAATGAAAACCAAAAAATTTACATTTTACTCCTTAATAGATGTGTAGGGTTGTGGGGCTTCACCCAGAAGTGGGCCAATGTTGACAGATTTTATGTGAGGAGGATTTTTAGTCGCTAATATCTTAAAATGCACATTTGCATCACAATCGGTTGCAATTTTTGTCTTCAACATTTAAAATACCTAACATGAAGGAACCCGTCATATGGGGGCTATACCAAAAACGCGTATCTACGATGCTAATATTTCGCACAGTGGTTTTCTATCTACGAAGAACATAAAATGCTAAAATACAACCAAATGCATTGGAAAATGTGTCTGTAACATTTAAAATAGGTCCCATCTACCGGTACCGTTCAATGGGGGCTATACCTAAACGCGAACCTATATTGATAATATTTTGTACATAAGCTTTCTATCCGCTGAAAACTGAATATACCAATTTGCAGCAAAATCGATTGAAAAATGAATGTAAAACGTAAAAACGCCAGCAGGAGTTACATGAACGCTACGGGAAACCGCGGGCCTATGTGGCCCAATTTGAGCCAAACACTATCCACTAATATAAGAGACATTTTTGCAAAATTTTTAGGAATCTACGCCCTTTCCTTTAAAAGTTATTAGCAAAGTTCCGCTAAAGTGCTCATATTTCGCACTGTGCAGCGACTTGAGGACCTTGCACCTACTTCTGATGTTTTCGCAAATAGCTGTGGCTGGTGCGGTCTACTTAAACGTGTTATCGAATGTTACACCCAACATTTTGGGGTAGTTAGTGGTCAGAATTAGTACACCATAGACCAATATTTTCAGTGGGATCCTCATTTCAGCCGTCCTCTACTGGTTTTAGACTTCTTGTTTCTGAAATCCACAAACGACTGGCGTTCGCATATATATTTGATTACCCAACAGCTTACTCGAACAGCTTGGCATGGTTGACAGTATCGAAGGCTTTCGATAGGTCAAGAGTCACCATAACTGCTCGGTCTCACGGCCTGTTCTGGTTCAGTCCTCTACTGATATGTGTGGATATGGCGTCTAACGTTGTTGTAGTACTATGCATTTTCCGAAATCCATGTTGATGTTGGGCAACTGTAAAACCTTTTCACATCGTGGGGAGGAGTATTGCCTCTAAGATCATTGCCACTGGCGACAGAAGTGAAATCGGCCTGTAACATTCAGTATTCTGGCATCCTTGCCAGGGTTCAGTAGCGTGACCACCCTGCCAACTTTCCAGGCTTTTGGTACAATATGGTTGGTTAGCGATAGGTTGTGGACACTTGTTAAATACTCAATACACATTACCATCGACATCGATGTGGGCCCAACGCTTTGGATGGTGTCGCGTTTCGGATGGCATCTGTAACATCGCCCATCGTAAATTGTGGTGGTACCTCCTCGGCTGGGAGCGCTCTTCTTATACCACGTAACACACTTCTTTTTGCCCTATCACTCTCGGGGTGCTGTATGAATGGCCGGTTAAAATAACACGCGCACCTCTTTGGGTCGGTAACTGTTACGCCGTTGAAAGTAATATCCGTTCTGTCATCCTTCTTTCCCGAATGCGAGAGTGATTTAACCTTTGCCCACAATTTACTTAGGGGTCGATTGTCGATAGCAATTGTCGTTAAGTGGCGTTGCCAGAATTACTTTATGTATGACAAAGCGGCTATTTTTCAGCAACCATCTATCTATTCAATCAATAATACAACATTTCATCATCTCAATCGCGCTGGCAATTGACAACGCAACTCAAGTTTAGTGGCAATGCGTAATCGAACCCTTAACCCTTCAGGTGGTCTAGCCAATTTTCCGCTTATGTTCGCCTACTAGACTGTTGACTTCAGGAATAAGCTCGTACGATGAAACTCATCACGCTCATTTGCTAGTCTCGTCGCCTCTGCTGGGAAATTTGGTTTTATTTCGGGGATTCGACCTGCAGGTATGTGGCGAGCGGCCGGTGCAGTGATTGTGTCCCTGAAAGTTCTTAGCTACCCTAGGATCTGAGGAAATGTGCAGCTCTCTGAAGCGGTGATTGGTAAATTCTATGAAACCTTGCCAATCAGCTTTCCCATGGCTCAGAAAGTATGGCGTTCAGAGTTTATGAAGTCGGGTGGTCTATTTACGGAGACGATGATAGGAAGGTTGTCTGTGCCAAGGGAAATGACGGGTTATCCAGATACGATAAGATCTGGTGCCACAATGGTGATATCTGGAGAGCTGTGGCAATCTCCTCTTATCCTCGTAGGAGCGTCTTCATTCACCGTGCAAAACGAGGAGCTGTAAATTTGCTCGGTCAGCGCTGTACCCCAGTATATCGTTAATTATACTTGCTGCTACAGAATACATGACCATAGTAAGACGTAAAAAAATGATTTTCTTTACTTATCGCGGTATATCAAATATTCTATTTTCTTCCATTATTTTTATAAGTTATCACTTGCAGGAAACTTTGTAACAAATGCTTCAATAACACACAGAACACTTTTTTATTTCCGTATTTGTTTCTTGTGTTACAATTTCAGCTGGTACACCACAAGCTGCGGCTGAAGCTTTACTTATGCTACTCCATTTACCCCGAGAAGCCATTGCTGGATCCCTATGTTGATGATCTACTGAAAACTAAAACCACCGCTGAAGCCATGGAATTAGTTTCGCTGTTAAGTTCACCCAAGAGAAATGTTTTTGTACATTTGTGTATGTTCCTACGTGAGGGTATTGAACGGAAATATTACAATGCCATGTATGTGGGTGAGTATTGTGAGGAAACAGCAGACGCATCTTTTTGTTATGTAACATATCCTTATGGCATTTATTCTCCTCTGTTTTTCTTTGCATTCGTTCAGCCACAATATTTGGTCGTGTTCTGTTGCGAAGCACTAAAAAATCCGATGATTATTATCGTGACATCAATTGTAGGGAGTTTATGCAAACGTTTTATATGTAATGGTGAAATGAGTACGCTATCATCATCCTCGGCATCTGGCAGCCATCATCACCATCAGCAAAGGGCCACAACGCCAGTGGCTAAAATGAAAAACTCTGCATCAAATGCAAGTTTATCAGGTGGCAGTGGCACAGCAGCCGTGGATTTATCTTGAAGGAGAAATTAAAAAAGAAACAACTATTTGACTTAATTGAATTATTGTAAATTTTTGTTGTGTTTAGGCAAACAGTTTTATAGCATTTTCAATTTCTTTCTTTTTTGCCATTTTGATATCTCAATAGAAGTTTTGTTACTGCTGAGAAATGAGTACACATATACAGCCCAATCATGAATATCAACTCCCCGTGAGTTTTCTCACCTCCACCCTTAAATTGAAACGGCAGAAAGACAAGACTCACGGTGAGTTGACATTCATGATTACCCTGATAGTTTTCTATTTTATCTACCACATACTATTTCCAAGTTATTTAAAAACAGAATTTTTTATACATACCACATATCTATGATATATACTATATACATATATACCGTGCAGTTATATATACATATAAAGGAATTATAAATAACATTAACAACGATTCAGATTTATATGTATTTGTATTTCCTTCGATTACCACTGATTTTTGTTTAGTTCAAATTGTTGCGCTTAAATTCCATTTGTGTGTTTATTGCACAGATAGCTTTAAGTCATTTACGGTTATAATTTATAAGCCTAGTTATTATTTTAAAATATGTATCCATATTTATGCATCTATTATTATATTTATAAAAAAATGTAATCAAAAATTGTTTAATTAAGCAGTTAAGTACAACACGAAACATACATTTGTTTTCGGAGACACGAGTTTCTCTCTCTTACACACACACACTCTATTGTAGTTTATTTGAGTTTTAATGTCGTATTTATTTAATATCTAATAAAAAGTTAAGTTAAATTATTGTTAATAATCATAAATATAATATGTCTTTTATTTTGTTCGTCAACTAGATTTTTGTTGATTTCTTCGACCTTTCTATTTGATAATAAAATACAAGTTTTTTTGAGCTTGAGGTCTGTTTTTGTTGTTGTTTTTATTTTCTTTCCAATATTTCGCAATTCAATGAATTGCTTCCTCAGGGAAATTCTACAAACATAAATTGATATTTAAAATTAGTTTCACAGCATAGTTTTCGATAAAATTATTTGAATTATTGAGCAAAAAACAAAACAATACCAACAAAGAATATAACACAGAAATAGGCTTACAAGTAAATTGAGTGTCAAATTAACTTAAAACTATGATAGACTTCACCATCATCGTCGAATGTAAATATTGCGCTGAGTTTACTTATTGCACTTCTTCTTCTGTGTTAGGTGACGGTAACAGAACGCTGCATTGTCGGTGTCACTCTTGAAGTTTATTCTCTTCGTTGTTGGTAGGTTGTTTATATGAAGCATTTCTAACATCATTCTCCTATTCACCCTTATTACGGTTGGCGTAGTCGTAGACGTTCAAGTGGCGTAGACGTTGTCGTAGGCGTAGACGTTGGCGTAGTCGTAAGATACATTTTTATATGATGAAAAATTATATACAACGACATTTTTTGTCTTTTATAGCATTTTATATCCTTAAAAAATCGAAAGAAATACATTTGTAATTCCCAGAACGCATTTCTTGGTTTAAATACAACATTTATTTTTTTTGATACGACAAATCGGTATTACGTATGGCGTAACACGACAAATTGGTATTACGTATGGCGTTGAAATACGAGGAAAGAGTCGTGACCGATTTTGTAAACGACAGCATATAAAAATAAAAACAAATTAATTTTAAAAGAATTTTTTGGCAATGATTATTAAAATATATTGGAAAATAACTATAATAAATACAAATATTACTACTTTGATTCATTTGCATAAGATAAATTTCGTGTCTTTATCAGATGACAAACTTTCTATTGAAAAGCTGTTAGAGTCCTCATATAACGATTGATGCAATGTAAATTTCTTAGTTCTTGCTCAAAAGATGATTTCAAACAAATAGTTTTACAATTAAAAAATATATATTTTTTAAATTTTGTATGAGAAAAAAATTGTCGTTGTCGTAAATGTTACGTGGTACCAAAAAATATCCCTACGACAACGACTACGTCAACCACCACAAAAACGTCTACGCCAAACACTTATTTTGATTGTAAAAACTATAGGATTAGTTTTTCTTCTGAATTAAAAGTTTAAAAATGATCTACTAATAATTCTAATTATGTTTGTTACAAAAAGAATTCTTTAAAAATTGAAATTTTTGCTTTTTTGTTCAAAAACATACATAATACCAATTAGACGTTACGGACACGTCAGCTTGCAATTTTGGATACGACAACGCCAACCGTAATAAGGGTGATTATTCAGGCATGTTCTGGCATTCACCTCTGCACCTCACGTGTATAGAACACACCTAAAGCTGTTCTGCAACACACTTTACACCTAGTTGGGGTGTATTCCTCACACTGTAATTTTGATGGCGAGAGCTGAGTGAGTCCTTGGGCCTAATTACGTGATTCGATTCGATCGAGTATTTGCTCGTGAAAAAGATTTCGACACGATAAAAAAGCGGCATGACGAGATTCGATCGAAATCATTGATCGAATATTTCGAGAGTAACCGGTAATCGAACTATGAAAACCTATGTATACTATAGGGAATATTATGAAGGTAGATGTAAAAAAGGTGTTTTTTTGAAAGCAAGAACCAAAAAAACAAAATTATGAATGAAAATTGTAAATATTTGTGGAATTTTTTGAACAATACATTGAATAATAATTTCGGAATGAAGTTTTGCTAAGAAAATAAGAAAATTATTAATTCTTGCAAAATCTTTTTGACATTGTTGTAACGGATTGCTAATACATCTACCTTAATAATCCTCTCTCAAAATAAATGAGAGAGAGTTTGGTGGGTGTTTTGCATTAGCCTCTCTGAGAGAATATTTCCTTTGGTAAACAACGGGGGATGAAATGTTTAAAATGTACTTCACTTATAAAATAAAGGCTACAGTGTTGCCGTTCGAAAATTTTTTTTCGGCCCAAATTTTTCCTAAAATCGGCCCAAAACGACCTAAAACGGCCCAACATTAAAAATTAAAACAAAAATATATATTTCTCATGGATACCTTTTATTACTTTTAGAAAAATCGAAAAAAATATTGTCTATTTTTACGTAAAGGTACTTTGTCGCAAAAAATTGTCTGAGATATAATGATTGAGAGGCAACAATTTATTGTGATTTGAATGTAGCATATAAACTTTAAGTGCGTGTTTTTCGAAACGGCGTTTTTGAAGTCGGTGCCAACGATAGCTCTAAAACGAATTGACCGATCTTCATATGACCTTATTATATTATTCATGTGAGCTTACTAAATACATAAAACGCTTGCTTTAAGCGAGACAGATTAAAAAAAATTATATTGCCCAATTTTTGGCAAAAAACAGTCAATTTTTTCGGTAAAGTCGAAATTTTGACTTTGACAGCTCAATTTTTTTTTAAGAATATTTTTTTAAAATTCTGTTTTATTAAGTTCCTAAAATGCTTACAAAAATATACTATGATCGGCCCATCCGTTTTCGAGCTATCGTTGGCACCGCAAAAAGATGTGTTCTTTGAGATGAAAGAAAGTATAGTTTCACAGAGTCTTAGCAAATTCCAATCTGTTACTATTAAATCGGGGTCACATTCTACAAGTCTGGGAAAATGTAATACCTGGTTCATAATAGGCAAAACTTCGTTTGAGGTTACCTTATATGGACTTATTGTATTTAGTAGTTTAAGGGCCATTACATCCTTTCTTTTACTATTGGATGGATTTGAAAACGCAAAAAAACCAATTTGCATGCATTAAAAGTGTAATTTTCACACTAAACGTTAATACAAAGAAGGTCGTCCTTCTATTTAAATCATTACTTTCAACTTTAAGTTAGCCGAAACGCTATAAATCTGTACGCAAAATCCAAACTATAACAAAAGAAGAGTTGTAATAAAGGGGGGTATTTGGGTCACTTTTATAGTCTATTCTCTTATTATTTTGATCTAGTAATTTAATATAAAACTCCAAAACAGCAAATTTTATTTCAAACTTTTCATTTTCTGTTAAGTAAGAGTGCATAAATGTAATTGTCTGCGTTTGTGCCTACAAATATTTATGAAGTTTCGAGCTGGTATGATTCATTTTTGTAGTCAATGTCAATATATAGATGCTCTTTTTATTTATTTTTATACCCTCCACTACGTTTGTAACTACTCGAAATAATCATTGTAGACCCCACAAACTATATATATTCTTGATCAGCGTGCAATTCTACATCGATATAGCCATGTCCGTCCGTCTGTGGAAATCACTCTAGCGTCCGAACGGATTGACGTAGGTGGATGAAATTTTGGGAAAATCTATTATATGTACGTAGGACTTTTGGTATTGAAAGCGGGCTATGTAGGTCCACGCTTTCGTATAGCCCCCATACAAAATGACGCGTGACGCGTCGTCGTTTTAAGGAATTTTTAAGATATTTGTCCAATTTTACCACCTAATTGGTTGTAATTTGTTATTTTGTGTCTCCAGAGGCCAAAAAACATTCCTACCAAAGTTGGTTTATATAGGTCCACGTTTTGGTATTACCCCCATATAAAGTACGCGTCATTTTAATATATTTTGAATGTATTAGTCCCATTTGACAACAGAATCGGTTGCAAATTTGTATTTTGCATTTCGAGAGGCTAAGAAACATTTCTACCATAAAATGTTTATATAGGTCCACGTTTGATATAGCCCCCATAGGACGATATCTGCCGATTTGCGGTATTTTGAAATTTGGTATTTAGTCTTCGTTTGGGGTATAAAACTTTCCCCCAGAAATTCGTAGGTATAGGTCCACGCCATCATATAGCCCCCATAGAACAGTACCTTCCGATTTTCGGTATTTTGAAGGTTGTGGCCACATTAATCCACCGAAATGACTGAAATTTGTGGTGGAGGGTATAAAAAGTTCGGCCCGACCGAACTTAACACTTTTCCTACTTATTTTTTTTTTATAAAAAAAGACAATTTGAGTTTGCACTCGGATATAAATAGGATAAACCTGAACTATCTGCTTGAAATTCATTTTTAAGGTTGTTAATTATAGGTAAAATATATGCCAAAAATAAAAAAAACCTCTAGCTTGGCA